>NC_073725.1:49957592-50270683 GCF_023634155.1 Falco peregrinus | reverse complement strand
GAAGGCAATGTGTTATGCTTACCTTCACTGCTCAGAACTACATCTGAAAGGCCTTCTCTTTCATAAAACACATCTTCTATTATTTAAGATAACGGGGAATAGCAAAACATAACTGCTGTTAAAAGCAGCTAACATTTTACCTGACCCTGTTGCTGTGCACTCATAAAACTCACAAGTCATTCACACAACTTTACGCACATCAGTAGATGTTTGCTAGAAAAAGTTTTCACAAGATCTCATTTGTCAGTATGGATGCTTCTATTTAGAATGAACCTATGTATATAGATCTTTTCTAATGTATGTGATCTACTAGGCACTCATTTTCTCCTCATAAAATGTAGCACTATGAGAAAATAATATTTTAGAAAGTTTCTTTACTTCATCAACAGGATTTCTCCAAAATCAGTGTCATCAAAAATAATATTTGAGAAAAGTTTTAAAGTTATTTTTAAAAACAAACACACATACTTTCTGACAGGAAAGAGAAAGCTTGCGGTGAGCTGTACAAAACCACAGCCTACTGCTGCTCTGATCATTATTCCCTGCTCCCAGTTACTGGACCACATGCCAAAGCAGCTAAGACGACAGGGTCCAGGAATAATTGTGTTGGAGTTTTAGAGCTGCCTCTGGGTCTGTCACATCATTAGACTACCCCTGTGCTGCTTGTCTTCCTCGTCCTCCTGAATGCTGTTCCCTTTCAACAGTTTTTCTTACAATTTGTCTCTATTTTATCCATTCATGAATAACATTGCACTCAAACCCTACATACACCCTGCTGCACACAAGGTGTGTATAGCAGCCCTTCAAGCCAGGAGTGCAGGTTTTGCTGGGGTGGGCAGACGGATTTAAGAAGCACGTGCCTGCCAGCCTCAGCAATGCATACCTGGAGCCCTTCTGCTGGAACTCACCCTGCACATAACCAGTCTGCTTGGTCTTCAGCCTGAAGCCTTCACAAATACATACCACACCCCGTCAGTCAAGTATCCATTTCCTATTATAAATAAGACATTCTTGGTTTTTTCCTAACTAGATCCTGGCACAATCCGGAAAACTCAGACTTGGCTTCAGATCTCAGGTGCCCTGATCAGCTCAGGGAAGCTTAGTGTGCTGTCTGGAAGCAGCTTCAGGATACCCAGCGTTGGATTCGGTTTGAATTCTGTATTCTGCCACTGAGATAAAAATGGAACTGTGATATTTTAGGGGGTGCCTGTATGTCTACACCGCTCAGACAGAAAGCTCCCGAGGGTGTCCAGAATATCCTGTGTGCCTCCACACTGAAGGTGTTTGGGTCGCTCCCAGCACATTTAGTTGTACCTCCTATAGCTATGCACAAAGCAAAACCCGGCCCACAGGTTTTGTGGCGTGCAATACATCATCTATTACTCGGGCTCCTATTTTTCCGCACTACGTAGATGTTACGAGCCTACCATGCAACCCTACATAAACACACAGGGTCTCATAGCAAACAGCAGGAGAGGAGGGGAAGAAACCAGGGTCACAGCCAGACACAGGCCCCATGGTCATCAGCCCTCCCCACCGGTTCCCAAGGGCTGACGTTGTCTGAACTTGCAAACAGAGGCTGCGCCTGTGCATGGAGGAAGGATAAGGTGGCACAGAGATGCTCATTAGGGCAGGGACCCCTCACAAGGCAAACTGTGGAGATGCCAGCACTTCCAGCCTTGCCACTGAGTGTCTGCAAGCCTGAGGTGAGTGCAGGCTTGGGTACAGCATGAGGGTCCATGGAACAGCAGTGCAGTGACACAGCCCTTGCAGCTATGGGGCACACCTGAAGACCCCTCCCCTCACAGGGGGTCTTCAGCATCCCTCACAGGGTGCTGCAAGATGTGGGAAGGCAGACAGCCAGGGCAGTTAGCCCTGATGCCGCCTTCAACAGTGCTGCAATGCATTGGGCTTTGAGGTCCAGCTATCATGCCAATTATCTCAATCATCCCATTTGTAAACCAGTATTGCAGCATCCTGTATAAATAAGGGCTTGGCAGCAAGAATAAGATCCTTTAGGGCACAGCTGCAGCTAGCACTTGCATGGTGTGCTGCAAGCAGGGTGCTGGGCCTCCCTCTCCTGCTCTCCTTGCATAGTATCTTGTCAAAATGGTCATTGCTGCCCAGTGGGGATACAGGCACTGTGTACCAAAGGGGAGAAAGAAACCCCAGATAGATGGGAAGGAGGAAGGAGAAAGTCTAACCTGGCTTCCTACCCTCTTGACTTCAGTTCTGATCCATGGATCACGGTATGATGTGACTGGTGATCCACAGAGCTAAGGAACCAGCTGGCATTCTCCTTTATTTGGACAGAGAACACATATCCAGAAGATTGAAGGGGAGGTATTCCATCTTTTCCAAGTCCCATTCAAGTAGCTTCACACCATCCATTGCCAGCTTGCATTTCACAAGCACAGATTTTGTCCAGTGACAAGAAATATTTACACCATAAATTCCTTAAGGCCCAGTTTTTGCACTGGGAACAGGACTGTGCTTTTTTAGGAATGCCATGAAATGCTACATATGCATTGATAGATTGAAAAATAGAAACAAATTGCCTTCTCAAAAGTATTAAAAATGCACATTAGGAACCATCACAAAAAGACACTAATATTGCAGAGTACAGATGACATTCTTATTGCCAGAATCTCCTGACCTGAATCTATCTTTATTCAGTACTTTCGTGAAGATGGAGTAAGCTCTGGGGACCTCACTGAGTACAAAGAGACAAAGTGATACGTCCACAGTAGGTAAAAGATTGATTCAGAAACATCCTTCCTCAGCCCATTACTATACCTGTTAAGCAATATTTCTTCATTTTATTAACAGGCTAAAAGATCATGAGAATGAATCATTGTGATTAATTTTGTTTATATATAAAATGTACATCACAGACTGTGTTTATTACAACTGGGGTTGGGGAGAAATCATACATTCCATCAAATTACTGTGTCAGTTCTGCTGCAAGCGCATTTCTCACTGCTCAGCTATAAATAGGGCGCACAACACATGTGAAAAGGATCACGCTCCATTCTGAGGTGGGAAATCGCTGAAGAAAACTGTTCTGGTAAACAAGCCCTTCCTGACGGCTGTCTGAATAATTGGCAGCAAGTGCAACTCCTGGATCGCTGTGCTGACAAAAACTGCCTCACTCCTCCCTGCTCCTAAAGCAGCGCTGTGTGTCAGGGAAGGCTGAGACCACGAGTATGGAAACTGAGTCTTGGTGCTGCCCTTAGAAAAACCCAGCTGAAACTGCAGTCTTCAGCAAACCACCTCCTGGGTACAGCTCAGGGACTCGCTGCAGCTCCCACCCCAGCTGCTGATCCCACCATCTCCCTGCCTGCACTCACCACTGGCCCAACAGCAGCTCAGCCCCACAGGGCAGACAGAACAGACATGCTTTGCCAAGTTAGCAATTCTCGAGTCTGGAGATTCCCAGTCTCCACACAGCCTCTTCAAGTGCTCCTTAGAAAGGTTTTTCTTGTCTCTCACTGGAGCTTTCTCTGCCACAGCTTAAGCACATGTTTTGCTGTATTTTCCACCAATAATATGGAGAACAAACTACTGTCTTCTGCTCACTTCCTGGTTTACTTTTGAACATACTAGACAAGGTCGCTATACCTGCTAACAATATTTTACATAGTTCAAGTCTGTTAAGTGTCCATGTATCATCCTGTTCAAGAAAGTACATGGGATGCAGCAGAACTTCTGCATTTAATCATTTGATGGAAAGTGTGTTTAAAGGATGGGACACCACAGCTCTGCTCAGCAGCACCTGCATGGCACAGCACTTAATGGGTTGGTTTCCCCCGTCACCAACCACATACACAGTACTGTTGAAACTGCGCCCTATGTCCCATGAAGTTCCCCTGATAGGGAGCCTGGGAATTCTTTCCATTTCATGCAGTAAGCCATATTTACATGAGCATAAAATATGCCAGCTGACTTTGCTATTAGTAATCATACCATGAAACTGATAGAAATACTACTGTTTGTCAGATATATTTAGGCTGCAAGCAAACAAAATGCATTCAGGCCAGGATAACTCAATGGCTCAAATACTTCCAAAAGAAGCAGGCCAGTCCTGACAAATGAATTTGTTTCCAAACGTAAGTAAAAGCACAGGAAATATTTTGCAGTCTAATAATTATGATTAGGCATCTAAAGTAAAAGACTTCATTTTGAGTCACTGGCCAGTATATATTCTTTGCACAATTAATACTGAGTTTCACAGTATAGATAACACGTTCCAAACTTCTTTGGAGATATCCAGATCTTCACAGAGAGAACCCATTTAGTTACCGTTGACATTTAGAATATGCTATTTGTCTTCCTTCTCCTTTACATTTGACAGTTACTGCTTGAGAAAGGACTTTGATATAGCCCATGACATGCCTGAGGGTATTTTTAAAAAGCAGTTTGGGGGAAGAGGAAGAGAATGAAAACATGAAAATAAAGCCTGATCTAAATTAGTGAGTTACATGTTCCCAGATGTTTCCTTCTTGAGATCTTGCACAGAGCAACTGCACCAGGACACCTGTAGTTTAAGGTTTTCAGTTGTCACTAAATCTTTCCTCCTTTTTCATAAACTGATCTCATATTTTCCAGAGTGATGTTGTTTTCATTTCACATCATCTGTACAAACAAATGAAGTATTCCCTCCCCCACAAACACAAGCACAGGCACACACATACTCCTCTCTTTGGTCTGCGTACAGTAGCTTGGCACCAAAAAGATATGTGATTAAGTTTTAACAAGTGTCAAAGCCAAGTGGCTCACAAACACTTACCTGGAGATCAGAATCTGGTTTAGGTGCTTTCTGAAATTCAAATTAGCAAGTGTCATTCTTCCTGCCTTCTACCACACTTCAGGGAATGTTTGATCTGCAGAGAGAGAAAGAGACACAGAAAATGAGCAAGGGATAAACCACCAGGATCCAGGGGCTCAGACTTCCCACTCCAAAGTTCTGCTGCTCTCTCTGGGAGCACGGGAATAATCAAGGTCACTCTTGCTTACATGGCCATATTGCAGGGCACTAATGTAGTGTACTGTAGAACCAATTCCCTCATAAATATTTAGGTCAAGGATTTCAGCATAGAGCAACAGCACAATTAACAATTCAAAATGCTACCACTGCAAGTTATTTTTGACACCATCAGCTGGAAGTGAGCAGACATGCCTTTGTTAAGTTACAGTGTAGTCTTATCATTTGTAATACAATATCAATGCAAAAACAATCCCTCAGAGTATTGATCAGAAATTTCATAATCCTTTTTTGTTCATTAAAGTACACATTTTATAAAGGCTCTCGTGGTCTCATGTTACTGCCATGTTGCTCAGAAAAAAAAAAAGACATTGCAAGGAAAGGAAGATCTAACATCTCATGACCTAGATGGGTTCTTTATTGTTAAAATTGCTAAATTTTGGTACTTTCTGCATAGGAAAAAATAGTCAGATTGGTATACAGAAAATGTATAGTATACATCAAATTCAATACAAATTTTACACTACACATAGTGGTCAGAATTAATGAATCAATTTTGACCTACATCTACCCCTCATAGCTCTCTAATACACTATTACACAAGTCCTTGAAAAAATACACCAACAACCACAAACGCAAAAACAGCAAATTGCAGTGTATGAGAAAGTGACCCCTTTTTTTTTTTCTTTTTTTAACTGAAAACTATTAAGAATTAAGTTCAGGGAAATGTAAGGGCCTGCATCCCTTGTCCACCTGAGTAACCCATTAAGCTGCAGCTGACATATTGCAAAGGGAAAAAAAAGATAAAATCCAAAAGAAACCAGTGTCAGAAAAGTAGGAACTATCCAAGAAGCAAGTTTTTCCCTTTGATTCTGCTCAGTCCGTCCTGTACCATCAGTCATCTCCTACCTTCATAGCTTCTATGTTTGCATGTCCAAAGATGAACAGCCCATCCTTCAACCTCAGAGTGAGCTAGGGGCTGAGTTTTAACCAGACTGCGCACACTGACATTTTGTCCATTTACACACCCTTTAAGTAATGACTCCCTCCTCCTGCCGCAGGACAGAAAAAAAATACATCTAGTTTTATACTGAATCTTCTAGTTTTATACTGACTTGTTAAACTTGGGAATAATCCTTTCCTGGATATTGACATAATTTTGGGTATTGGCATAAGCAAAGCAAAAAGTACAGGGGACAAGGTTACAAAAACTTGTCAGATAAAGGCACTGTGAAATCTTTATCTTCACTTTCAATCCCTCACCAAATTGCACAAGGACCTGCTGCAACTTGCAGAGAAGGGAGTAATGCGGGCATGCAACACACACAGGGCACCTAGAGAGGAACCCCTTCACAGTGACTCTCCCTGGGTGAAAGATGGACTGAACGCAGCCCTGGCAGAGCACAGTCTTTACTGCATCTGATTCTCAAGTGATCCATTTCCCTACTCAAAGCAGTGCAAGGCAAGGACAAATTAATACAATTGAAAGCATATACACCTCTCATTGTTAATAAGAGCCCACTTATATATATAGAAGAGGTACAATTGCTAAGTCTTATTAAAAAAGAAAGAGGCTACCCCACTCTGTGATTTGCTAATCAGTTTTATATGTGCTGTGTACCTTAAAATCTTTGCAATGATCCTCTAACTTCTCTTTGAGTGCTGCTCATTTTAATGTGGCTATTTTTTGTAGGCAGCAAGTAAGATCTGAGTGCTTTCTAAAAATCCAAGAGGATTTAAAAGGATGAAGGGTCCAGATCTGAAGACATTCTTTTTACCTTATTTTATTATTGTTCGTTGGCACATTCAACAATCTATTCTTTCAGACTGATGGAATCAGTTCAGAAAAGGTATCATAGCAGCAAGTTTGAATTGCAGTGTAAAAAAGCAACAAAGAAATCACTCTTCTCACCTTGTCCTAAATATTTTTTCCAAATATGTGTGTACACACATACATAAATGCCTTGTTTTGTAACTGCTGAACTATAGTTGATTTGTAACTGCTGAACTATAGAAGTGAAGAAAAAGCATTGAATAAATCATGAAATTTTCTTCCTTTATCACTCAGGTCCAATTTTCCCACATAAACATAACCAAACTGAATTCTATCAAACTATTAATATTAAAGATACAACTGTAGAATTTTACCCCAAAGAAGAAAAAATAGTCTTGCTAGCTAGCATTGGTAGGGTTTCTATGACTTCAGCTAGAGACAGGCATCTAGATCTGAACCAGCCATCCTCAATCTCTGTGCATAGTTGACATAGATAACTGAGCCCAGGGACTAAGACATCTCATCCTACATCAAGACCTAAAACAAAAGTATCTACTTTCTCCACTAATAATAAGGGGAGCCCAGAATAACTAGCTCAGCTATAGACATCTAATCCAGAGGTGTTTAAAGGCATGAGAAATTACAACATTCACTGCCTCCAGTCTCTGACAAACCTTAAACAAATGAACCTATGCAAGTTGAATTGTGACTACAGGAACTGTCTCACACAAATACATACAAATATCAAAAAATATTCCAAATATACTGTTATCTTCAAGTCACGGCAGGTAACTCCAGTCAAAATGTGCTTTCTAGGAACACCCAATAGATCCATTGCAGAGTTTATATGTTGGTAAAACACTCTCCTATGGCAGCAAAGCTTTGACTTGACCTTAGTGAAACTGGGCCTTATGCAGACAATATTCTTTCCATAGTGTTTATTAATTCAGCTTGCAAGGCTGTGTTTAGAGGGATGTTAAGCATTAATTAGCATGTTCTTTATTTGCAGATTATGTGTGTAATTCCCCACTCTGAAAGATGAGTATATATATCTAAAATTAAAGCTCCATACACAGTTTCCCCATAGACAATTGCTTACTTTTTTAAAATGTACGTTTACTTAAAATTTTGCTCCCTGGGATGGCCTTATGAAATATACATTTCATTTTAGCAGGGATTCCCAAAGGAGTCAGCTGCCAGGAAGCCTTTTTCTAGCTCCTTCAGTACAAACTATGTAAAGCAGGACACTAAATCTGCAATAGCAGGCAACACTCAGGCATTAGAGTTTCAGCTCAGTTTTTGCTGACAGTGCCTGAGGAGTACCTGGATCTGAACAATTCTGTTAGCACACTTGATAATTCATTCCCAGCAATTTGTTACCTTACATTAATTTCCTACAAAACCATGATAACTGAATATGCTCCATATAAAATCATTTTTAGGAAGGTCAGGGGCTAATAGGAAACTTATGACCGAGTAAAATTTCCCTAGTTATGAATGTTTTCAGCATTTTTGCATCCCAAACTCCTGCTAGATCCTCCCAGAGTAATTTTAGCTGCTTTTGTATTAGGCAATGGAGATATTATTTCTCCCAGCTGGAAATCTACCTTAAATTCTGTCCCACGTTTTGAAAACATGAAGAAAGGAAAGAAAAATAATTCAAAAAATAAAAAGTGTGGATTCACCCTATTGCATAAAGTCTCTAACAAACTACCAGTGAATTCAGCCAAAAGACTTAACACTATATATCACATCAAACAGGGTCACGCAGACCATCTTCATCATTAGACAGAGTCAAATTATAGCTATATACCAACGAAAGGATATGTTTATAAAGAAGCGTTTACTGCAGAAGTTTGTCATGTTTTGAATGAGTATGATGTTTTATTGTATATTACAAATCCTTCAAAATCAATGTCACAGTCATTCCAAACAATAAAACTACATTACAAGGTTTTGGCTGAAATAAAGGACATGTAAATAGTAGTATATTGCTTGGCAGGAGTCCTGAGGACATTTATATCAGGAGCCATTTAAAACTAAATCAAAGGAGATTCAGGCACCATTGGCTACAAGTAATACCAGCCAGAAAAACTAATCTCTATGAAATGATACTGAAAAAAAAATTTTAAAACATACTGATTTGCATCAAAGCCTTTCACAGAGTAAATATCTGGAAAGAGTTTGACTGAACTGACAGACACATCTGTTTCTCTCACTCAGCAAATATAAATCAAGATGATTTTATACAGGAAAATTCAGGTAAACTCCAGAGACAGCTATAGTTTCTAGTAAGGAAACAAAGATATTTAACTTTGAAGAAAAAAATGTAAGAAAACAAACAGTTGGAGAATATAAAAGGTGGGAAACTCTCCTCAGAGCTTTTATGCAGCAACTAATAGCAGAGGTGAGTGGTACTCACTACAGGGAAAGTGGGAAGTGGGCTGCTCACTGTTATTAAATGCAGGATCACGTCCTGCTCAGTCCTTAGCCTCGTCAGTTTTCCTGCACAGCCATCCATATCAAAATGCATTGAAACTGTAGGATAAGAAAATACGGCATATTTTCACTTTTCTACAATTGATCAGGGCTCATAAGAAGGGAAATAATAAAAGTAAAAAGAAATTTAAAGGGAGTAGGTTAGAAATAGCATAGGAAAACAGGTAAGAAAGAAAGTGGTCAACACCTTTCACTTGACTCTAAGCAAATTGAATTTACAAACTCTGGCTCTTCGCAGTCAAAATAAGCTATTTACAGAAACCCTAGAGTTCAGGACAATTTGACATGTAAAGAGGAAATGAGTTCCAATCCAACAGGCTACATGGTCCTTCATGAGAAAGTTACATGAGACTGTTTTTACAGATTTGGAACGTTGAACACTGATACACACAATAGCACCCTTTTGTTTTAAATCATTACGAGAAACTTTCTGGCTCTTTTACAAAACAGATAGCTGAAACAATGCTAGCCCCCAGCCTCATCATGTGTCATATTCCATTTCCTACAGAGATAAAGAGTAATATTAACTATGCAACTTCAGGCTAAGAAAGGAAACAATCCCTCAAGCTTCACCAGCAGGTGGGTAGATATGGTTCCAGCCTCCCCCAAGGTGACAGCTATCAGCAGTCACATCTTTCCCCAGGACAGCACACAGAAAAATCCATCTGTCTCCCAATCAGGGTATTTATTACCTTAGTAAAACAGTAAAGAGATTTTGTTAGCAGAACTGTTATCCTCCCAACTGAAAAAACGATTTACAAGACTGAACTGCAGTTGTTTCATAAATATAGACACTTGTTCCTTACAATTGTAGCACCAGTGTCTAGGGTACTCCAATGAAAACATTTATTGCCCCTTAGCTGCAACCAGTCCATTTTTTTCCTCTACTGAGGCTGCAGTCTGGCGCTATAGAGATGATATGTTCATCAGAAAAAAAAAAAAAAAAAAAGAGACCCCAGCTTCTCTTTCCCTTCCTCAGCCCTTATTTCCAGCCCCACACACCACCCCAGGCTGCGCAGGTGCTAACACCACTTATTTTCCCAAAGTACCAGCTCATCATTCCCATTTCCCCAGCCGCCACAGCAGGTCAGAGGGTGCAGAGGCAGCGTGGCTGGTGGGAGGGGGACACAGCAGCCAGGGCAGGGCTGTGATGCCCCACACACTACAGCTGTGCACAGTAACACCTCGCTTCAGCTTGATGACACCATCCCCTAAGAGGCCTTAATAATTAGAGACCTGAGTTTTACAGTTGCATACGCTAATTGCTCTGTAAAAATAAAGGTAACAAAAGCAGTCACAGGAATTCATTTATAAATTTATTAGATTTATGACTAAAATTTCATTGGAAGAACAGACAATGGGAAAAGTGCTAAAAGAACTACACCTATAGCTTTACTAAATAAACACGTACATATCTCCCATAACTATGTATCTACTGTTTACTAAAACTGCCATGGTACTATTATGTTGTCTCTTACATATAAAAAAAAATTCTGCACTGCTCGTACTTCTGCTTATCTTCATAGATGTATAAACACCTAAATTCAATTTGTCCATTAAATCACCGATAAAAAGAAAAAATGCTTCTGCTATTAATCTTTACCCCCTATTAAGTTTTGCCGGATTGCTGTACTCTTCATTACTGATGTCTCTCAAAATATCACCTTCACTTCAGCTGTAAATAGCCCAGGAAAATAGTTCAAACCTTAAAGGGAAGCTTCCAAAGAAAAGATTTTTTTTTCCCCTTCATAGCTGAGACCTTTCCCAAGGGAACAGGCCACTTTTGGAGGTCTTCGTGCTTCATGTTTGTAGCAATGGAAAAAAATATATAGAAATAATGGGTTGGCTGAGTATATTATGAAAGGATTGCTCCTATTAGGGGATTCAGGGCAAATAAGAGTCAAGATAAAACAAAGTTATGGTGGAAGGCTTGGAGAATTTGAACTAGTTTCAATATCTTTGCTTCCATCTTCTAAATTGCCAATTGTCAAATGTCATTCAGCACTGGTCAGGCTGTAAGCTGCTGATTTGATTACAGTATAGCCCCCTTTCTGTCCATGTGCAAAATCATAAAATGTGCTTGTGCAGGTGCAAAAGCTCAGGAAAGCATGACAATGATAATTAAAGGTTTTTTTATTGCCTTTTTAATACATTGACACATCTACAACAAAACACAGAAAATACTAAGCTGTTTGCTTGTTTGTCCTTAAATAATGTGTGGCTGCATGTACTTCAGTATTTGCCAAGAGTTCTTGCACAGTTTTAATACTAATTTATGATGAAGCATACCAAATGAACCACAAGTTATTTAAGAAAATGAAATAGGGAAACTTTTGAGGTTTTAGCAGGAAAACAGACTGGAGTGAGAGTAGTCTGATGTAAATGAATAGATGGCTTCAATGAAAATGAAAGAGAAGAAAACTCCCTCCTGGGGTTCATTATGCTTCTTGAGCTGTTGGTAGTAAAGTTAATTTTTAAATGCTTTGAGGTGATTAAGAACCCAGGCATCACTCTAAATGTAAATAAGTCCTGTTTCATTTCCTTGCAGTTAACTGATTGCAGCAGTCACCAGCTACTTAACTTGCTGATGTATTTGAGATCTGTAGTCTAGTTCATAATTAACCCTCTTCATATGAAGTGAAAATGCTAGCAAGCCCAGTTTTGAATGTATATAACCAGGATGTGACATACTCACTGGAGAAAAAGAATGTTTATATTTGTCAATAACGAGGGCTCTATTTGAAGGAAAAGTATCACAGAACAAAAATCAACATATAAACGGAAAGTTTGCTTCCACTCACACTGAATGCAGCTTAAAAACACAACCAAAATATATAGAGTTTAGAAATTTCAGCTTAAACAGATGAACTATTTACAGTAAAATTTGGAAAACTATTACAGCTGGACCTCTTCCTCCCCACCAGGTCTAATCAACAGAAAATTTAAAAAAATGTATATGAATATCACGTACAAATGAAAAACTGAGATGATAATCCATTCTTGTAATGCAAATATATATACAATAATTGAGATTTAACAGTAATAATCTTGTACAGGGCAGTGACTGGGACTTCCAAAATCTCTATTCTCATTCCAAATCTCTCTCAAGATCGTTTCACAGCCAGGCAAATGTGTCAGAGGTGATTAATGCTGTGCACCGGTTTGTAATTACCAAACCCAGGACATGCTAAGCTGTACACAATAAAGTATCTCTACAGGATACTGAAATACTGAGGCAACCAATACTCACCTCTGATAACACTGGCCTTAAAGTTCCCTACACTTACAAGAGAACAACTATATCTCTCTTAGAAGAATGAGGTTAAACTCTTTCACATTTCTGAAATATTTGAGTAATCCATTTTTAGTAGAGGTTCTTCACCTACCTCAACCTTGATCGTTTTTATGATAGAAACTTTAAAAAAAATGCCAATAAGAGCTGAATTCAGGACTTCTACACTCCCAGACTTACAAATTAAATTAAATGACATTTAAGCAGCACTTTTATTTCCTCATACATGTCAGTCTGCCAGGGATTCCCCACATCCCACCAGGTAGATGGAGATTACAACTCGGTCCAAAGATCAGCTTTTTTAATGTCAGCCCAAGGGTACCAGGAGAAGATGCAGTTTCTCAAGAAATGAGGTTTAAACTATTCAGAGATTTGTGAACTTTCACCTGTTTCCGGCTTCTCCAAGGCTAAACAGGCAGCTAATGCCACAGACAAAATCTGTGCATCCTGCACTCCTGTAACTTATCCTAGCTAATAGAAACCTCTATATTCCGCATCTGCAGTTTCAAAATTATATCCCATATATACTTTACCGCAATGGTAGTGTATTTAGACTGGATATCAGGAAAAAGTTCTTCACTGTGAAGGTGGGGAAGCACTGGAACAAGCTCCCCAGGGAAGTGGTCATGGCCCCAAGCTTGCTGGTGTTCAAATATTGTTTGGACAACCCTCTTAGATACATGGTTTAACTTTGAGTTTGCCCTGTGCGAAGTCAGGAGCTGGACACGATGATCCTCATGGGTCTTTTCCAACTCAGGATATTCTATGATTATAAAAAGAGCAAAGGTACAGGCTTTATTAACAATAAAGGTACCCAAGACAAAAGATGCAGCATCCCCATGGTTAAAGTATCAGTCCAAAGCCCAGGAATCTTGGGCTCAGCTCCTAGCCCCAAACTCTTCTAGTGAAACATTTTTGTCACCTGCTTTCAAGTTTATTTATGACCCACAAAGGCATCTGACATTTCTCCAAATGTACTATAAATACTGCAAATATTTCAAGGCAAAGGGCAAGGTGCAGAGATGGCCATTTTCACATCTACCTGCAAATTCAGCCATTTCACATGTTTAGTCAAACCAGATGTAAACTTTCTTTTTGTTTTTTGTTTTGTTGGGGTTTTTTTGTAAACTTAATTGCCTTTTATTGACTTGAATACCAGAGGGATTGCAGGAGGAAAATGTACACAAATTAAACTTGAAGTTTTCACAGGCCCCCTCTAAACCAAAAAGCCAAAAGTATCTCACAGCTGTTGGGTACACTTCTGCCTTGCAAAGAAAAAGAGATCATGCATCTAACCACGGCAGATCTAGGAGGAACAAAGAAGGAAAGGAAGATTCATCAGACAGTGAACTAACAAGAAACTGGTAATTTCCAAATGAATAACAAAATGCTAAAGTCCTTATAAATAAATTCTACAAAAATGCAGTTGCTCTTTTCCCAGCGCTGCTATTTAATCCCAAGTGGCTAAAGTGGAAGAAAGAGAAATCACTGAATCACAGAATGGCTGGGGCTGGAAGGGACCTCTGGAGATCATCTAGTCAAACTCCCCTAAATTTCCTAAACTGATCAAGATAAAGACTTACTAAAACAGCTGGCAGTCTGACCTTAGCTCAGCACTGCCCCAGCTAGAATCCTATTTCTGCTCCAAGATTGTCACACATTACTAGTGTATTTGCTGAAATAAAATTGACTCCACCCATTTTTTAAGGAAGGTCTATCCAGTGACTTTTTCTCCCAGGTTTTCATTCTCAGACTGAAAAAAAGTTTTACATCTGGATTGCTAATGCTTTCTTTCCAGAAAAGACAGCATGTTATAGCTAATGAGTAAGTCGTTCACTACATTTTAGCTCTTAGCTTTTACACGAGTTAAGAGAAGAAGAAGAATTTCTCTTCTGCCCTGCTCTTCTCCAACTTTTAAAATAAATTAGAGCAAGTATTACTCATGTCTCACTTTCTACACTTCATACTTGCAGCCGGAAAAAGATAGGGAGGTGAGAGAGGTTGATCTAGTCATTTATTAATGTCAGGGAACTTCAGGTTAGATCTGTTCAGTGGGGGAGAAACATTTTTACTGCTCAGTAAATTGAGGCAGGTCCCCTCGGTCTTTCAAACAAAAATTCTCCAGTTGCTCACATTTGCTAAATAAAGGTTCCCTGGTCAGCTGCCTGCTGACAGCTACTGAAAGACAGCAGCAAGAATCATTGTACACCTCTCAGGCACCTGCAGGGAAAGCAATGCTGCCCCGAAAGAAGGTTCACAGAATGTCCAAGTAGCAAACAAAAAGGCAGAGAGAAATCACTAGAAAGCACATATTGAAACAGGTGTCTGATTGTACAGTGTTATATATATTAAAAAAATATGTAAGGAGGAGCTGGCTGTAGCACCTCCAGCAGGCAAAGTCCTTTTTTTTTTTTTTTTCTTTTCTTTCTTTTTTTTCCCTCCCCATATTCTAAGTATGCTTGACTTCATAAATTATTTTTTAAATTATATCAAGCTTTGGAAGTTAGGCTTGAATATTCCTGTAAATGGATATGTGCATTCAGTGATTGTGAAGATGCAAATTCATCTTTGATTACAACTAGAAATTAGTCTTTGAAAATAACTCTCAAAGCAAGGTAATGCCTGCTGAAAACCAGCACATTTCAATATCCATTTTTGCAAGTGCAGCAGCTACCTACTTCTATGTTTGAAACTCAGGCCCTCTGCACAGAACATTAAGCATCACTTCAGAATTCTACATCAATTCTCTTACTTGAATCACAGCCACATTACTGGCAGGTGGAAGTTCTCTCAAAGGCCACAGCCATTACAAGCCTGTAACATTACCAATCAATCAATGTGCATTTAGAAAGGTAATTTCTCTTGTATCCTGCTTACCAGGGATCTGATGAAAACTCGCAGCAACTGTAGCACCCCATGAGAAGGTATGCAGGCAAAGAGCAGGTTATTCTGTTCTTTTTGTCCTTAATCTTTCATTGTGCTTCACTTTTGTGTGCTAAATGAAGAGATTCTTTGCATGGAAGTTCCCCCCTCCTCACATCTCCTCCACCCACCATGACATCCACCCCCACAGAGGACAGGTGACCTTCACTGTTCTCCTTCCCTCTGAGGCCACTCACAGGCAAAAAGGAAACTAAAAAACTTCTCATCTCACTGATTGGCCATGGCAAAAGTATCAGAAATCTTGGCAGGTCTTTTTACCCATCTTGGTGGTTACCCAAAAGCTGAAGCAGCCAGGAAGCCACACAGCAGGTGGATGGACACAAGAAGAGGGGTGCTTTCCATGCTGCGGAGCAGGTGGCTGCGGTCCTGCAGTACGTGCACTGCCTGGCCCCTGCAGCTGAACATCCAGCAGGACACAGCCACCTCCCAACCAGGAGCAAGGTTCCCCTCACCACTCGCTAAAAGCAGTCATCCCCAAAACAATAAGTCTCTTTTAAGCATTTAGATTTTTGAAAGAACCTTGTTGTCTTTCACAGAGGTGAAAAAGAGGTCTAACCAGTTTTGAAAGTTTGCAAATGGCAACCTGTATGAAGTGTATAAAACCACAGTAAGTGTGGGCACCTTGGGGTAGTTGAATGAGAGGCTCTTTCACAATCCTCAGGCATGGATTACAGCTTTCTTTGGTGTACCACCTCATTAATGCAACCTTTCCTATGCCTCACCTTTCTGGGATACTAACAAGTGTTGCTGCAGAGGACCACTGCAGAAAATATTGAAATGTATAGAGCATCACAAACAGTAAGCGTAATGCCCCGTTAGCAGGACAGAGCGCGCAGTCTCAATGCAGTGCCCAAGTCTGGCTTCCCCAAGCGAAACTCTGGAGGCGGCTCAGCCTCAGCTGCCCTGAAATGCAGCGCATCAGGGGGTGCTCAGCATCGCTCAGAGCATGAGCAAGACTGAGCAGTCCCAACCCACGCTGACAGCCTGACTGAAGGTTTTCACATCTTATTCTCAAAGCTGTTCAAACCCCGATACTAACAGAAGTCCTAGGAGACTTTCTAATGTTCATACTTCTCAAACTCAATTTAATTTAGTTGCCCCTCTCTCTCAGATCAAGTCAAAGACTTAGAGGGATTTGAGCTGAAACACAATCTTCTTTCATTAAAAGCAGGGTCTTATCACAGATCTCTGTGATTTGTATTGCCCTGGCAATAGGGGAGATCGCATAACTGGGAGTGTTTATTTTCTATGAGGCAATTAAGGTTGAGAGATATGACTGTAATTCTATGTGCTTACTTGCAAAACTATGTACTCACCCACACCTGGGCTGGGCCTGGTCACTCTGGCACCAGTTGCCAAAGTTATTTGTGTGTGCACATATCAAGGGCTTTGCGGGGTCAGAGGGACCCATTCAATTGAGACTTGAAAAACCTTGTCAGCCTAAACAAAATTCTTATCAATTTCAGAGAAATATTGATTTTTATATCACTTTTCTCTTTTCCCAGCGAACCTACAAATATGTGGCACAGAAAACTCATGATTACATTTTAACTGCTCGTCTCCACAATTCAGAAATGTGTACTCTTTTAAGTGTTTTTTCTCATGTCAAATAATTATTCACTTGAATTATATCCCTTTTTATCCTTGATCATGCTGGTCCCCTAGTTCTGAACACCCAAACCCTTCTGGATTGGGCTGGACTGGATTCTTACTCCTCAAGCTTACCAGGCATGCTTTTTTCCACAGGTTAAAGATATGCACCGCTTCTAGCCACTGACAAAATACTACAGCCTGTTTTAATATCTCTTGAGTGAAAAAAAAAAAAAAAACAAAAAAAAAATTACAGGACAGAGATAAGATTGCTTGGACAAGGCTATGACTTGCCCAGTAAGAACAGCCACAACTACTGATTACAAAAATGCCGTTTTCTGTTGTGACCGGAGACCAGCCTTTCCAGTAAAATATGATGTCAATTAGCATTTACCATAGATCAAAAAGACTGGTTCTTAACCTTCCCTGATACTAGAAAGAGGAGAGAATGCCCAAGTTAGTCACATGCTATATGGGTACTCAGTTAATCACCTAGCAAAACCAGACTCCTCAGGTAATCACCCCAGAACTGCTAATTATGAAAAGAATAGACTATACTGCAACAAAACATAATTTTAAACTTATTTCCTGGGTAAGGTGATTTCTTCTCTTTTCTTATCCTTCATGCAAAGACTGAATGTAATAAACGTTGGTATTTTCTTCCACCAGCTTGCTATTCTCAGCTACATCTAATCTCTCACACCTGTTCAGACTCATTAACCCTTAAAGTTAAAAATCCTGCAGAATGATACCTCTCTTAATTAACTTCACTATTTGCAACTGAAATCATAAAACTAGGAAGAACTTGGTATGAAAGCTGTTTTTTAATCACTTTCATCTATACTCCCTAAAATCTGACATGGAGCAACCCATTTCTTTCCCAGCCAGTGGCTAGTTCCTGCTTACCTGAATTCTCCCACTCCCAATATTCCCACTCATGTACCTAAAGATAAGCCAGATGAAGCTGATCCCAATGAAGACTCTGGTAACAAGAAGAAACAAAGCAACCTAAAGCATTTTTAGCCTTAGTGCATTCTGCTGAGGACAGGGGACCTATGCTACTGCTGAATTAGTATGTCCTGAGTTCTTCAGTGTCATTAGGCTCTCATTTAACATCACCTTCAACGTAACAAGAGTACTTAACCCTGATCACCTGCAAGCTGTCCTCCAGCTCAAGTACCCATATCATCCTGCAGCATCAGAATTATTCACAGAATCTAAAAATCTTGCACTACATCTTGCAACATGTAACAACTACACATATATCAGATTTGTTTGCCAGATACTACAATAGCATCCCAGGGAATACTGAATACAGATAAAATTATTAAATGTTATGTTTGAGGTAACTTATGGCTAATATCTGGAAGACTGATTAAAACTTATGGATAAATATTATGGCCAAAACTATCGCTCACCTGGCACATTGGGACTTCCACTGTAAGGTTCTTGAGGACTAACACAAGACTGAAAGACAAAACTTGACAAGCTTGACTATCTCCTCTACCTTGTCTTTTCACGTGGTTAGTAATGTGTGTGAATATGTGTAGGGTTGCTCATATACTCCTAAAAAAGAATTTCAAAACACTTTATTGCACAAACTTACCCAACTTTGGGAAAAAAAATGAACCCAGATGCAGCAAGTGTTAGTTATGTTGGTTAATGTGGCCTTGGAAGGCAGGATACTGTGTGGTGTAAGAACCCATAGGATGCAAAGATTAAATGGAAATGAGATTAGCAGGGTCTGTCTCTAGAGACAAAGTGATTATTCAGTCAAAATGATTATTCAGAAAGAGCAGTTTCTGACAAGGGAAAAAAGGTAGGATGAGGGTCATAGGGAGACAGTGTGCACTGTTCAAATATTGATAAACAAGCAGCATGGGCGGGGGTAGAGCCTAAGGTACCAGCAAATGGAATTTCCTATTTACCAGATGCTGAAAATTGCTGAGGTGAAAATCTACTGGGAATGGACAGGGCATAAGAATGCAGAAAGGCAAACAGACCCATGTAGAAAGCTCAGGAACCTCCTGACAGGGATAGAGTGATAACTGTCATCCCCAGACCCACGGGCAGCAGGAATGGAGCAGCACTGATCAGTCAGAACCCCTTTTTCCTGATCAAAGTAAACTTTAACAGACTAGGGAGTGGGGCTTTAAAATGAAAGGGGATTACATAGGAATCGCTGTTCACTTCTTAAAATTACAAAGTTGGGGTTCCATTCCTATTACATTGTCCTAAGTTTTCTAGCACATTGTTTTCTACAGCTACTGGTGTGTAATTACATGTTTCACAAAGTGGCCCAGTTACAGGAAGCCATGACTAAATGTTCCTACCAAATTAGCCTCTTGTGTATTAGTCACTCTTTTCATACAGGAAAAATGGAGCTTGACTCTTTTCTCATGTTTACACCCATTTTAAATTGATGTAAGTCTAGCATCTCACTGCATCTACATGTGACCTACCTTTGCAAGTGGGACAAGACTCCGGTCTGCTGTTTTAATTAACTTTTCAAGGTACATATTTTCTTCCAAATATTAACGATATGCAGAACCCAAAAAATTACTAAGTTATTTTCATAATGCCATATTTCAAAAGAATGAATGATTTCACTGATGTAAGCACAGGAATAAAGTTTGCCTATTTACCATTATGCAGTAAATGAATGCAGGACTATGAGGCAACTTTTATGTATATTTTTATGTACATATCATTACAGGTGTGCATTGACACTGACATTCTGTAACTAATAAAACTTTTCTTATGACCACAGAGAAGACAGAAAGAAAAAAAAAGGCCAATAAAATATTTTGCCTCCCTCCCCAGCCCGGTCCAATCCCCACAAAGAGACTAAGAGGGGTTGGATGGAGAACCTTATTCAAATAGGTTAGGATACCTACTGTTTTGTTATATATGGTTGACTCCTATTATAGAATTGCCATAAAACCTGTCAGCTGAATATATACTAGCTATAAAAATTTCTCCATTATAGTGACATCATTAATTTTATTTGGAGGAATAATACTGACCTCACCTGTGTATGAGAATTTTCCTTCTTGCATAGGAGTAGATAGAACTGAACCATCACACAGAAGACAGAGACCGTTGTGCTATTTTGTGTCTGCACAGCACAGTGGAGTCATTACCATTTTGCAAAATGTCAGCAGCCTGCATGAAATTTCTCTTTTCCCCTCACAGTAAAATGATAGCAGATTTGCACCACCAGATTACATCTTTCCATTAGAGTAGACATTGAAATTTTTACTCAGCTATTATCTTTCCATATTCAAGATACTAATTGGTCAGGCTGACTGGAAAAAATCTAATGCCATAGGACTTTTTGAATGACAGCAGAGTAGACTGAACTATCATTATGACACTGCAGTATCAGGACATTTTAAAAACCGCTTATGTTAATCAGTTCTCTCAGTGAAGGAGGAAAATATGCAAAGGACTATTAACTAAAATCACCTGTAAAGGGTTTATACTCACAATTGATACTGTTCCCAAATGACGCGCGGAGCTGAGCATCACCCCTTACCGATATTCACAACCTAACTCTGGGCTCCCTCTCATTTCATAGGGAGATAATGGTTTTCAGTGCTCCTCCTCTTCTAGCACCACTGGGATTTCACTTCATCCTATTTCAGAATAAATGAAGTTCATTAACGTAACAACTTGTGCTGTGACTTCAGATTAAAGAAGCACCCAGAAAAACACTATAGCTTAAACAGAAAGATAAGTATGACTAGAAAAATAATACTTCCTCCTGACTGCTCTCTCTTCCTAAGATAGTGATTCTGTTTGAGCAAGTTACCTATTTGAATATATGAATATAGGAGAGGGACAGTTGGCCTTCTGCGCATATAAATTGACTCGTTGAGCAAGAAATGTTTCAAAGACCTTGATTGCAAGTCTTTGTTTATTGAGAATAAGCAATCAATCAGTCAGAGCCCATAACAAGACCTTGTTCAAACAATGGATAATGATGAGTGCCTCAGTCACACAGCTGAGATTGGACAAGTAAGCCTTACATTACCAGCAAAAAAGGCAAAGTCAACAGCATAAAAGTCACAGAATAAGAGAGTTCAGGGAGGTCTCAAGCACAGGAATGTTAACATACGTTCAAATGGACAGGGGGCTTTCTTGAGATTTCTCTTAAATAAAATGTTTGTTATTTAAAGCTATCAAAATTCGCCTTGGAAACTAGATTAAATAAATCCCCCACATCTGAAATCTCTATGACTTGAGGCCCACTTCTGTTAAATTAATTTTCATGAGATTAAAAGTATCAAGATTATTTTTTCTTCCTGTATGTATTTGTGTATATTTTCCAGATTTCATTTACAGTAATCGCCCCTGTTTATAAGCTTCACTGAAAGCAGGCCAAATGTGAACAGCAGCACAGAAGAGAAACCATCCACATTATTAAGAAAAAGTTAATGGAAAATCTAGTGCAAAACAAGAACTAATTATTTTTGAAATATATCTCTTCCTATTTCTCTTTCTAGCAGTTTCTCAAATACGTCTTTCTGTATTTCAAATGAAAATGCAAGAACTCCCAAATTTTGCAGCCGGCAGACCCTAACAGTCTTCTGATTACCTGCTGATGGATGAATGTGCACTATTTACACAGGAATGGGGGGGATGTCTGGTGAGAGAAGAGAGACCAGATATGCAGAATGATTTCACATCCTTGCATTAATGAACAGTAACAAGGTGAGAAAGTCATTTGCTTCATCAGCCTGCAAAGTACATTTGAAAGCAGAACTTGGTTTAACAAAAAATTTATGGGTCTGCTTTACTTGCCACTGACTGCAAATCCTAGCACATGTAGTCTTCATTGTCCCACATTTTCCGGGAAGGTAGTGGAAATCTTCAGATTAGCAGAGCTATTTGTGTGTGTGTGACAGAGTTTACAAGACCATAAGGCCATGTCAGCCATGGTGTAAAACATCATTTGATAACCCAGGCTGTTACTGCTGACCATTTCTGCACTGCATTCCAACAGCCCAGTCGTCAAACTTTTAGCTGGTCATGGAAGTTAATTTTCCTTGAGCTCTTGCAGAACTTCTGTGTTCAAAATTTCCCTGTTATGTGGTTGCCGAAATTCATGCATTTATCTTATTTATATTTAAAAAAAAAAAAAAAAAGAGTAAATCAAGAACTTAGTTGTTGCCAATGGACAGTTTTTTTAAGACAATATAGTACATTTTCAGGTTTTGGTAACTAAGCATTCATGCAGCTACACAAACAGAGGACGTTACATCTCCATAAATAAGTATCAGTCTTATCTGATTTATTTCCACATGCACAGGAGAGACAAATGCTGGAAATGGAAGTCTGAGGGATATTTCACAGTGGACAGAACCAGGATACACTTCCTTCGCCTGTGCTGCACTTGGACAAGGGGCCTCCAAGCCCTCAGCCTCTGTTGTGTCTATGAAACATTCATTTTGCAAAGGTAGAAAGGAACTAAATTACACACTGACCACTGTATTCAACTGCTGCTTTTGCCCAAGAGGGAAAACACTCTGCTGAATTTTAAATGAAGTGCATTTGGTAGACTTTCAGAGTATGAACTGTTTGATGCCCACTGCACCCCAGGGGATGCAGAAAGGCAACAGGTTTTTGGCTGAGATTTCTGGGGGTGAAGGGCAAAAGCAATGAAGACTGACTTTGTGCTTTGCTAAGTCTCTTCCATTCAGAAAAATATATATATACATAAGGAAGTTACTGCTTATGATAAAGTCTATGAAAGTTATTGTTAACTGTATACTGACATTTAGTTGTTTCGAAGCATTCTATAGATTGAAAGACAGAAATATACACATGCAAACAATTCCTATTTACCCAAGCACTAAGGACACACATCTTGTCCTAAGATAATTTTTTTAAGGAGACTTCTTTATTCTAAGATTTTGTTGTTATTATTCTAAGCAATTAGACTAATTTTGGTGAGATACTATTAATCTGATCCATAACCAACTCTCCAGGAATTTTCCACAGTGATAGAGGAAAACTGGCTAAAATATTTTCAGCCCTCTTCTCTTCTAGCTGGTTATAGGGCTTCCCCAAGGGATTAGCATGACACACTCTAGCAAGCTGGTGACCTACAGCATGGTACATGAAAATGTGGCTAGACTGAGAGGGTTCAACAGTTCAAAGTCTGCATGGGGGGTAGTTAGGGGTAGTGTTCCTGAGAAGCCAATATGGGGGCTGACACTATTTAGTATCTTCATCAGTGAGCACGGATGAAGGAATGGGAAGGCTCACGGATAATGCAAGGCTAAGGGGAAGAGTTTCTACCCTGAGGAGCAGCACTGCCATGCAGAAGGACTCAACAGACTGGAGGGATGGACAGACAGGAAACACACAAAGTTCAGCACAGACAAATGCCCAGCCCTGCCCTGGGGATGGAAATGCCCCTTGCTGCAGTACAAGCTGGGGACAGACCGCCTGGCTTGTAGCTTTGCAGAAGGGGCCTGGGCAATGGGTGCAGGATAGTGGCATACACTGCTGCAGTAGCAGAAGAGCATAGCCAGAGGAACAGGGGGAATACTGCTCCTCAGCACCTGTGAGGCTGCATCTGTGTCCAGCTTGAGGCTTGCCAATAGATGAGATATATTAAAAAACTGGAAAGAGTCCAGAGAAAGGCCATTTAGCTGGGGGCTGGAGCAGATCAAATCCAAGGAGAGGCTGGTGGAACATTTGTTCAGCCTGGAGAACAGAAGAGTATAGGGGAACCTAATTGTAGCCCTTTGCTACAGGAAGAGAAATTCTTATGAGGGTGTAGCCAAAGTCTCTGAGGTGCTCAGCAAGAGGCAACAGACACAAGTTGCAGCAAGACAAGCTCTAATTGGACATAATAGGAAAACATTTAAAACTGAGAGTGATTAAGCATTGAGAGGTTGTTCAGGGACATGGTGGAATCTCTGACCGGGAGATTTTCAAAACGTGACTGGACAAGATCTTCAGTAACCTGATTTAAATCTGAAGTCATTCTTGCTTTCAGTTGGACTAGATGACCTCTGAAGCCTCCTTCCAACTTGTCTTTTTGACCCACATTTGTCCTTATGGGTACAGCCATATCAAAAGTATAGAGAGAGACTGTGGTCTCTGTCACGTCAAATGAAAGTACAAGAGCCTTCAGGAGAATGGGCGCCGCAGCAGCATGCAGCAACACTTTTGGAGGACCAGCTGGGCTAGTGCATTTCGCTATATGCACTCTCTGCTGCTGTATCTGAAAAGTACTGAAGGTTGTTGGAGTTTGTGTAGAACTCAGAAGAGTATATGATGTGCAGAGGAGAAGAGAGCCAGAGCAACAAAGCAGCTTGCTCAGGAGACCTGCATTCTTATACCCTGCCCTGCCGTTACAAGCTTCATTCAATAAACTCACTGAATCTCCCTGAAGCCACAAGGAGATGACCTTCACATTTACTCAGAATGCAGCCCAGTGAGATCCAAGTCCTTTGGACAGCTTTATAAGATAAATATTTATTAATTTGAGTTACTATAATAGTGTGAGTGTTTACTGTCTGTGAGAATTGCTTCCTTTTGGTCTCCTCCCTGCAATTTTCTACAGCTGGAAGTTGTTCTTTCCTTCATATTGCCTGACTGCCCTCTGAACTCTCTCTCACCTCTCTCCATCCTTCCTGTGAAACTGGCATTAGACTCTAATCTCAGTTCACTTTTCCACTCTGCTACTACTTCATCCACTCCCTTCTCTGCACGGCTAGCCTGGGAAAACGCTCACTTGCCATCTCCATGAATTTCACATTGTCACTCCTATCATTCCTGCTACCACTTTCTGCACTGCTTTGCTTTGTTTGGAGACTCATGGGAATGGGTGTGTTGAATAAAATTTATAGCTTATGGTAACAGGAACTTTAGAACAGCACTCCGAATATCTGGGGTTAGGTGAGTGCAAACCACAGGAATTCACAGGACCAGGCAAGAATCCATGAAGAAGTAAAAGTAGGGAGATATAATTGTATTTCCAAACAAGCCATCCATTCTTTGAGTCTGACCCTCTGCAGTCCCTCCTCTGGTGCATGGCAGCACCAAACAGCAGTGGGGCACACTGGCTTGCAAAGCAAGGAAGATCTCCCTTCTGCAAGCTGCAGCAGGACACTGACACATGATAGTTCTCTCATCTTTCCCATATTGTATGTTCCTCTAACACACAATCAAACATCGCTCTCTTTGAGGATTTTGTTATGGTTTTTAAGGAAAAAGAAAGAAACTATAGCTGATTCCTCAACACCAAATCTGTGGAACTGCCTTTTTATTAACCAGAAGATAAATCAAGCAGTTCTGTGAGTGCCCAGATTAATGCAGCCTGGTGGATTAGAGCACCACAGCTGTGACTGACATTGTGTGTTGGGGTAGGCACGAGCTGCAGCTCAAGCTTTCTGCATGATGGAGACAATGATAATTTTTCTCTTTGATTCTCCTGGTGTTCCATGAGAAGTGAGGTTACCTTGCAGTGTGCTAAGACACAACTACAGTCTGTCCCTTTCCTCTCCCTACCCGCTTAGTTTCACAAAACTTGTAGAACATTATTTGGTTTTCACAATTTTACTCTCTGGCCAAACTCGGGTGAGATCAGCTACTTCTTCAGGGACCACTGGAGGAGCACACCCAGATATAAGTGCATGTGGGGTACACACATACAGAGGATGAATACATAAGCCTCATCTTAGGAAGTCTGGCTAAACAAATGATAACAAAGAGATGGAGCAGAGAGGTATATTTAGTAGTCAAACAGGTTTTTTGTTTGGGTGTTTTTTTTAATGAACAAATAGGTTTAGGACACTTCATTCTACTTGCTTTTGGGCAGTAGGACATTTTCAACACTAATACTTTTACTCATTTTTTTCTACCACTCTACAGCGTATGTAGGTAGCTACCAAAGCTCAGGCACTTCCCATTTCAACTCTAGATTTCCAGCGAAGATGGCAATACAAACATGGAAGCATTTAAAAAACGCTTTATACAGACTATGAATGTAATCAATTGTAATTTGCACCTATCAGCCTGTCGGTTCATATAATGACAGCAACCTTTGAGCAATAAACCTCTAAAAACATCCATCTTGTAGGTTTTGAAATAAATACAACAGGATGTTAATAAACTCCAGGAAAAAATCATGCTCCTAACTCATACACATGTTCACAGTTGTATTTTTAGGTTATATATAATAGACAGCAATCTTTGTTTGGAAGCCAACACACACTTCCCCAGTGAACTGCAGGATACACATAAACAATCAGGGCTGGGAAAAGGTCATCCCACGGCTAGAGCTGGGGTTAGCAACAGCACCGGGCAAACCAATTGTTCAGAAAACCTTAAGCAAAGCAAATTAAGCTAAGTGTGATGCGACTGACTGTGCTGAAAGCTGAGAAGACTTAATCTCAGGGATGAGCAAACCTTGAACTCTATCATTCAACAAATTTTATTAAGAATCAACAAGTAGTGAGAGAAGCTACACAGTTAAGCTATAGCTTAAGGGAAAAAGAATGCAAAAACAAGATGAGGAGCATCTAATAAGGTCCAAGGACCACCAGCTGAGGTCACAAGAATCAATAATTAAGAGCTTGGTCCCAAGGTCTCCTTATTGCTGCAGTGGAGAAGGTATTAATGGTATATATTGACTTGCAATTAGGGATTCCTGAAAATATTTCCCTTTTAACTCTTGCAACATAAAATTTTGTTAACAGCAAAAAAATAATATATTGGTAAACTGTGTCTGTTTCCAATCAGGAAAAAAAAAAAAGATTCCACTTGTCCGAAAGCTAAATTTTTGTATCTGAAAACTGGGTTATTTTCACTCCAATGCACTTGGGCACTATATTGTGGTTGTGTCAAGATCTCATTTGCTTTGTTGGGCCAGGATCCCTAGACAGATTTACTTTCACTATACCTAATGCCTAGGGACTCCCATGATGCAAGCAAGAATCTCTGCCTGAAAGTGGGAATTGTCTCATGGAAAACACAGGTATTTCCATAAAGAAAAAAAACCCTCACACCAGCCCCCAAACTGTGCACAGACCATATAGTATGCTAAGAGTCCCTGCTAGTTGGGAGGAAAGGTGGCAGAGGAGAAAGCAGGAGGTTCAGAGGTGTTATACACTTTGCAACTTATTGTATGCTTTAAACACAGCTTCACGACACTAATTAGGAAGCTAAGCCCCATGATTTCCTGATAGATTCCTAAATATCTTAGAAAATCCCTCAGGGAGAACAGCAAAATGCAGGAACTCCACAACTGGACTGTAACTAAACAGACTGAGTTTTGAATCTCACTCCAATCTGTCCACAAAGTCTGCTTTCTATCTGAAATTTCTTCTGTATGTTCCATATCAAGGAAATCTATTTGCTTGTTTGTTTTTCTTCTCTCTCAAAAGTTTCCTGTAAACCAGATAAGGCATCTTTCTGTAAATTCTGAAGGCATTTTAAATTAATACTGCATACTTAATCTTGTCTTAACATGCTTATTGGGGTTTGGGTTTGGGTTTTTTTTTTTTGGTCTGGGAACTATATTTGATGGGATGCAGCAGTTGTACCATCATACTGATTAACTGGTGCTCACTGTTACAGGAATATTATGAAACCTAACTGAGTTTGCAGAAATCTTTTCAGAAAGCTCTTTCAGTTTAAGAAATAGTTATTAGGAGTATAAAATGGAAGAACATGTGATTCTATGATATACAGGAAAACTACCAAACAGATCTATGCAAATCTTAGCTAGATGAACACCCATTTGTAGCTCCTGTAACAGAGTTAGAATAGTTGAATACCATGTGCTAGAGCCTGATCTCATTTACTAAACTGCACTGATGGAAGCTGTGTCACTCCTGATTTACACCAACATAAACAAATCAGAATCAAACCACGCAAGAGCCCTAGGGGTATGCTTAGAATGAGAAGAAAAGGAAAGAGCTCCCCACTAGACCAACCCACCAGCTGAGGGGAATTCCTAGTTTGAAGTACTTGCTATATGATAATTGCCAGTTCTCTGGCAAAACTGCCACTTGGTGCGTACAAATCCTTACAGTCATGAAGAAGAATATTTCTCTTCTATAGAGGATAGATAAGCTCAGTGTTTGGGAGGGGCAATGTCTAGTCGTGGTCAGAAAAAGTGATCTGGTAAAAACAAAACAAATTCCTCCTTCCTTATCAATCAGATTAATTTCCTGTATGCCTGAAACAAATCTGCTTATTTTATTGACAGAAGGCTTTTTTTTTAAGTTACCTGCAAGATGGTGGTTCTTTTGAGCCAAATCTGAAGCACAAGATGAATCCTTTCTTACATCCCCAGCAACAGTCGGTGAAGCTTCACTTGCAGCCCACACAGCAGCTGCAGGAGTTGTGATGGAATTACAGCACGGCTGGATGTGAAGAACACAATTGCACTTTAAGGTGCACTCGCAGATCTTGAACAAAAATTTTCAGTCTGCACATCTGATGGAAAGGTCACTCAGAAACAGACCTGTATGTCAGCAACATACTTTCTCGGGTAACTTCAAAGCATATTCAGTGTCATGCAGGACAGAAGCTATTGAGGAACTGTGAAGAACAGTAAGCCCAAATGGGGGATGTTTGCAAGGAGGCTTACAGCCCACACAGGTCCAGCTGGTTCCTGGGCTGTTGTTTGACACAGATCCCATCTTAACAATCTGCAATTTTGAAGTGAGTATTTACTTGGTTCTTGTCACCTGTAGCAATTACCTGCTTCACATTACAACATTGCATACAAAGACTCTCCCTCTACAGTTATTCTAGCCTTACGCTCCAGAACTCCATTTTGGGGCTGAGACTACATTGCATACTACAAACATCCATATCAAAACATATCCACAATGACTTGTCCAAAAAGGGCACCACAAAGCTGGGGAAAAGCCAAGTATTAAAGCTGGATCTGCAAGGATCTGTTCAAGTATCCATATTACAGGGCCATTATACCTCTTCAAAGACTGCCAAAAAAATTGAGACTGTATTTCAGATGCCTGGCGACTGTTGTATAGGTGGATATAATACTGCCCTTTACAATGCATTTTTTCCCTTTATCTCTGCATGTGGCAGAGAAAGGCATTTACTAATTCTGCCTATTGCACCTGCAACAATGACTTAGATTCCTCTGCCAGCAAAGTAACCAGCAGGGAGGAATTCTGGAAAAACAAGGGAATGCCAGTAGCAGAGACCAAGTGATCGGACTAAAACCAAGGCAGGATTCCCTACTTGCTGTAATTTTATTCTCTCTAAGTTAAAAGGAAACTGTTTTTTCTTTATGTCTCCATTTTTATTTTTCTAATGCAGTAATTTAAGGTGTGGTGCATTAGACACTCACTTAAAAACCCCTGAAACAGAAATGGAATAATCAACAAACAAGCAGTTCCAGAACTGAGCTGAGTATCTAGAGGCAAGAACTCCAGATTATTCTCTTTGGGTTACAAAGTAAGATTTCCAATTCTTTCAGCTTTTGGGTATTCTTGTTTCTTTTTTCCTAAAACTTCCCCAGGTTGTCATTAGCGCCACTGAACTGGGAATACAACTGAATATAATATTCTTGAAATGAAAATACAAATGCTAGATATAGGGTCTATTCTCCTGCTTACATGAAGACCATGTCAGTCCTGTTTGCCAAGGAATTATTCTAGGATTTATCATCAGCCAGCATCTTCCTTAGCTGTTGTCAGAGCGACTGTTTCTGGGACAATCTCTCCTCTGGTAACTTTGGCTTCTATTCTTTCTTCCAAGATGAAATTGCCTGTTTCCAACTTTTTGATACCTGTATGTATCACTTCTGTTTCTTGCTTGGTATTTTCCTAGTCTTTGAGCAACCTGCAAACTTTGTGATAATTTATTTTTTTTCCTTTGGAATATATGAAAAAATATAAACAGAATGGGGCAGGAGTTAATCCCTGCAAGAGCACAATACCAGCATCTTTGCCTGGTAAGGATGTCACACAGTTACAATTTGAAACAATATGTTCAATCATAATAATTTTGTACCTTTCTCCTTTCTTCATCAAAATGTCATCAGGTACTAAGCAACACTCCCTTCAGAAATCTATTAGTCAAAATTGTAATCTATTAAAAATAAAAATATTTTGAGAGAATTTCCAGGCTGCTAATCCATGTTGACTACATTAACTGCATTATTTCCCCTGTTTATTTGTTAACCGATGCACTCTAATGAATTCATCTGGTATTGAATTCAGGCATTAAGTAACCTAGATTTCTAAACACTGAGAAATGGTAGTTAAATGTAATTTTAAAATATTTTAAATCTTGCAATCCTTTCAAACTTTGCCAGTAGACTAAAACACATTGTTGTTAATGACTGAAAAACCTCCTCAGCCTCATCTTTTTAAAATCTCAGAGATATATCATGGGTTCATAAAAACAAAACTCAGTAACTACTCTCCCTCAATATCTCCCAAATTAATACGAAAATTGAAAGTATTTTTAATCATGAGATTATATTAATTCATTAACCCACTTTTTCACCCATATGGACAAATACATTTTTTCTCTCCTGTGTCACTTTTCTGTCAGTGGTAACTATACCATCTCACCTAATAATAGACAATATTTTTTAGGATTCTTTTTGTTATGTAAGTGAAAAGCTTTCTTGCAGTCCTTAAATGTACCAGCCACTGACATTTCTTTTCTGATTTTTGCCTCCCTTTTCAGTTTTCTAGAACTGTAAATGTCTATTCTGCATTCATTGGTATTGGCTTCTTCTTTAGTAACTATTACTCTTTTTAAAGCTGTATAGGTACTTTCATGCTGTTCTCTACATGTGGGGGTTTTTTGTTTCTTTTTAAGACACAATCTTCTTTCTAAGCTATAAAAATGGCTTTTGGGGGCTCTCAGAATTTTCTTAAATCCTTCAGTTCTCTTCTTCATTAGCTGATTAGTGGCCCTTTTTACACATGACAAATATGCATAAGGGCATGTCACAGTGTGTATGTTTCTACTTATTTAACATACATATGTAAATACAGCAGCAAAATGTTATTCTTTTCTCATACAATAAAGGCAGCTGTCTCAATCACATCAACTTAAAAAAACCCCACTGATTATGCGACATCATCATTCCCTCTAATTTTTAGAGTAAGGTCTAATACAAGATTTTTCTATTGAGGGTACAATATCTTTTCCACTTGGAAATAACAATTTTAAAGTGTTTTGAAAATCCAGATATTTTACTTTTATATTGTGTTATTTCCAACACATTGCTCACACTGAAGTCTGCAAGGATAACACAATATATTTTCCATTATTAAAAAGTACTCATTAGGGACAGTACTTTGGGGTTTTTGTTGCTGCCACAGTAGATGACAACTAAATTCTTTGTCATGTTTTTGTCTTTTAAGACCCTGACCAGCAAACACCTAAGATTACCAGCTTTGAATTGTCTGTCACTTGCAGACTTCTTTTCCTTTGACATACAATGCTAATCCTTGGGGGGTTTTGCTCAACTGGTCCTTCCTTTGTTTTAATAATAAATTTTAACTCTCTCCATCATGCTTATTTCCATCTTGCGTATAATGAGATGGAAAACAGCTGAAGTCTGTGGCTTCTTCTTACCACAGAAGGTGAGAAAACATTGCATGAACACCCCCTCCTGTTTGTTCAGTACATTTCTGCTCATCACCTTCTGTCTCCTGCTGTATACGATGGTACCCACTTCTCCTGCCTGGGGTGATTAATAGCTGACTACTTTCATCCTGGTTTTCATTTTCTTTGGTTCCTCAGCAGCCAGATCCCTTCTTCAAAGATCCGGAGAAGTGCTGCCACTCATAGCAAGAACTCCAAGAACTCCTAATGTTCTCTGATATGCCACGCTACATTAATTATCCTTTTGTTTAATTTCCCTGCCCTTTACCTGCTAGACCCACATACTGATGTGTTTGAACAAAAGTGGCAGCAAAAAAGGGACAGATTTGTATCTTACTCCTTTCTAATTTGTCACAATTCTCATACTTTCGACTTTTTGGTCTTTGTGGAGTTCTGTTTTGTTAAAGACAATTTTTGTCAACACATATATTCAGAGAAGGCCCAACATCTTCCTTACATATCTTCCTTACTGTCCACAACAATCTGTCTTTGTATCTAAGACATGATATTACATGGCTGTGATTAGACTTGCACAGCTGCAAATATATTTGCTTAAACCGATTTATTCCTGATATTACATAAATGTCAGAGCAGTAAGCCCCATAATTTCATAGCATAGCAACTCTCTTTTTAGCTAAAATAGGGGGTTATTATTATTTTGTAAAAATAAGATACTTTCATTCAGACCTAGATAGGAATCTCCCCTCCCTCCTCAAGACAACTATGAAAATGATATTGTAAATCTCCTATGGAGAAGAGACTTGGACAAATCAATAATTTATGTTACGATTTTGAAAGATTTTCACCTTGAGGAAGTTCCAGCCCTATCCAATTCTGTAGATCTTGTTTGAAAATGTTTTCCATTACTAATCAAGAGAACCCTTTTCTTTTTCTTTTTATTTATACAAGACTCCTTTGATTTCCAGTGTATGACACTTCAGAATGAAAATGGTGTCTGCATTAATTAAAAACAGAGACGAGGACTCTTACTTTCCTTCCCCCTCACTTAAAATCCAAGTAAAAAGCTGGCAGGCAACACTCAGCATGTAGTGCTCTACTTCCAATCATGAACCCCTTTTATAGATTTCTGTCATTTTAGCTACTCCTGGCTAAAATCACTGGTTATAACAGTGAGTTGGAAAGAAAAATGAACAGACAGTTAAGAGCAAAACAGGGGATAGGTACACATGGCAATTAAATAAGCTTTCTACAAACCTCAGGCAGAGAGTATAGAATCATAGAATCGTTAAGGTTGGAAAAGACCTTTAAGATCGCCAAGTCTAACTATTAACCCAGCACTGCCAAGTCCATCACTAAACCATGCCCCTAAACACCGCATCTTTTAAATACCTCCAGGGATGGTGACTCAACCACTTCCCTGGGCAACCTGTTCCAATGCTTGACCACCCTTTTGGTGAGGAAATTTTTCCTAATAACCAATCTAAACTTCCCCTGGCACAACTCCTAAACAAGACCCTGGAAGTGCAAGGTTCATGCTGTGGCCTTTGGGGGAGAAAATCTTAATGAGTTTATGCCCAACCATTTCTTTTGACCTCCAGAGCTTTGTCAAGTGTAGACTGCCATGTCAACAACTCACTTCCCAAAATCTCCCATTGTTTCCACAAATCTTCATTATGACTTGTAACAGCATGTTCAAACTGCTTGCTTGCTACCTTCCAAAGGATCTCCCAGGGATAAGATTATTACTGGTTACCTTTTCTTATGCGTTGCACCATAAGTCAAAACCACTCAAAGTGAGGCACCATGCCTAGGTATGCCCACATAAAGCACATACACAAAAGCTCCTGGAATGGTATAACCAATATAAGGGCTGGGACAAGTCTCCTGGTCAAAGTCCCACATTTCCATCTCAGCCACTGCATGCAGCTGTGACATTTCTGAACCCTACCTAGAGACAGAAGATGACATTCAGGCCTTCTGGAAGTTCTAGAACTTGTGTCTGACTGCTGTATGCCAAGTAAAATTATTCCTTACCTCTTTATAGCAAACCACATCTAAGATGTGCCAAAGAGCTATGAAATCTGGCAGAATAGGAAATATGAAAAAAAAAGCAATCAAGGGAAGAGTTCTTTGGGCTGGGATTGGGTTAGCACTGACTTTCAGCTTCAGTAGATTTAGCATTTGTTTACAATAAAGCACCATACTGCATAATTTTTACAGATTTGTGGGATGAAATCAACTGCTTTGTGCAGATATTTGCCTATCATTCCAAACACCTTTTCTACCAATTCACTGTTAACACCATGAAAAAAAACATGAGCTACATGATGCTGGAAATATTCATCTATTTTGGTTCACGATCTGAAGAAATAAACCCATGCTGTATTGAAAGAAAAAAAAAAAACAAACCACAAAACCACAAAAAAAAGAACCAAAAAAAACCCCACAAACCAAACCCCACCTCATTTAACTTTCCCAAACTTCCCAAGTCTTGATAAAGCTTTATGTTGTGGTCTCACATTCCTAACGTAACAGGACATCACATCAAGCAGGACACAGATCTAAAACAAACTCCAGAAACACAACTTTTGATCAAAACAGAAAGCATGGTTTTATTTAAATATTTTCTTTTTCATGCACAATTAAAAACAACACAAGTAATGAATTAACAGGTAAAATGACAAATAACTTCATGGTTTTTAGTCAATTTTAAGATTATTTAACCATTATCTCAAGGTGAAAAATAATAACCATTGGGTTTTTAATAACATAAAAAATTGATCAAAACTCCCAGTACAAATCAAGAGTTATACTGGGAAAGGAAACTCTAAAACATCTAAAGATTCAGAAGTGTAGTCTGGGAACGATATAGCTCAGAATCTCTCCTGACTTATAGTCCTACTTACTCCCTCCCATTTCTCATACTAGGTTTTTTCCTTTTTCCTTACCTCCCCTCACCCCTACAAAGCAGCTCAGATACCCACTTATCTACACAGCATTCATGGAGGCAACTCTGTGACTAAGACAAACTGATGAATATGTAACATGACCTTAAAAAATGCATGTGAATTATGCAAAGGCATCAACTTAATGAGTACTTTTATTTTGTCCTTTATCACATTGAGGGGTCAGTTTATCTAATAAAAAGCATCAGATTAAATCACTTGTATTCTGCAACCTAGATAACTTATCTGGTTAAAGAAGGATAATTATATGAAATTAATCAAAGGACTAAAATTCTTCTGCCACAGGATAGGATGGGATGTGCCATGGCACAGGGCATCGAGGACATTTTGGTATGCCATCAGAGGTCTCAAAAATGTGACAGAAGTAATTAACTTCTGTCTTAGCAGTCAGAAATAAGAAACCTTTTAAGAATCTTTATTGTGTTTAGAAGATTTTCATAACTGTTATTCATTTTGGTTTCTGGAACAGAAGGGATGATGTCAATATTTTGCAGAATGTAAAACCAAAAAATATGACATCATTTATCATGCCTTGTTATTTCACCTACCTGCTCGTTATCATAAAAGTGGGGTTTGTGCAGACTCTTTAAGTGCGAGAGATGAGCTTTTATTTGTGCAGTGGTTCATTATGATTATTCATATAGGAAACTACAGGTATCTTAGAAATACTCAGAAACCTCACAGATTGCTGCCTTTGTGTAGTGCCTATGAGTGCAACTATTAACTTTAAAAATAAATAAATAGACAAAAACAAAATAAACAAGGAACGATATCCGATTCCAGTCAGCCTGGCAAGATAGACAATACCATGTAGGTTGGGCAGGTATCTCAAAATGTCATCATTTGCAAACATTAGATTGCAGAAGCAATAGTCAGTGTAAAATCTGACATTAATTACCTTTGCATGAAAGTGTTCTAATAATTTTGAATTAACACATTCCTAATAATTCCCAGCCATGTTTGTTTGGAAACAATTAAACAAAATTGGTTTAAAAAAATAATCTGTTGATGCATTTTCTCCATCTCTACCAACTAATAATTCAACTCTAGAAGTTTCACTGCTCTTTTTATAATGTATGCTTTTTTTTTCACCTGGGTCATTTCTTACCCATGTGAAAGTTCTAGCTCACTTTTCGCCTTCAACAGTTTGAAAACTTTAGAGAAATCATTAATATTAAGAAGAATGCAAAAGACGATAGTTTTCTCATCTTGTCTTTGTTTCTCTTTTCCTCTGGGCCACATAAGGATGTTCAAGTCAGCAGAGACAGTGTTGCTCTTTAAAAAAAAACTGCTGATTTAATATTTAGTAGGTGATGGATTCCACCTCAACAATCAGACTCAGGAATAAAAATAGTCTGAATCCCACTCAGTACCATGCACAAATCCATAGATAGAAACCCAAAGTATTGTAGAGCACATTTCCTGCTCAGTGAGCTAGAGACAAGCTGCTGTGATTCCCTATATATACACATATATTCTGAGCTGATGCCTGTCAAACCAGCCCCTGGTTAAGTGGCAAGCATAATATAGCTTCCTTTCCCTAGAGGTAACTGTCCTCATTACTGAAGCGAATGAACCCCTAGGTGTATAATAGAATATTCTTTAAAATATTCATCATATGACAGCTGATATTTCAGCCATATTTGGCTGGAATGCTACATTTTGGGGAATTTAGGACTCCATAGTCAATTAACCTAGTATTTTACTCACCATCTTTTTTTTTTTTTTTTATCATAAATCATTAAACATTTATGCTAGTATGTAACTTGTTACTCTCCTACTCCGGGCTCAGCAAGACGTGCAGAAAAGGGTTTCTCTACTGCAGCCATGTCCATTAAAACATCTGGACTAGCAAGGCTGAAACTTTCCACTTCCACTCAGACAGAAAACACCAGCTCCTTCAAGGTGAGTCACATCACCCAGCATGGCTCTGTTTCCCTCACACTTCTCAGAATCAACAGCGCAGGCTGTGAAAACCTCCCCCTGCCAGCAGGTCTCAGGAAGACCATGGGCGGGTAGGGGGGAATAAAAACGGGGGACAGAATACTTCTCCAGGGATCAGAACAAAGAAGCTGTGTGGGGAGAGAAAAAGAGACAAACACAGCGGTGGGTTACTCAGCCTAAACATTTCCATCCTTAAACACCAAACAATACTTTTCTTTTTCTGTCTCTATCCTTACTTCTTTCTTCAAAAAACACTGCCCTTTTCCCTGCCTCCCCACTCCCATTTGATTCCCTACCTGTTCTTAATTACAGCCACAAACTCCACCAGGTCCTATTCCACCTGCCCTTCCACTGTCCCCCCGCCCAGCACAAGGACCTGCTGCCTCTTTGGTTTAACCTGTCACAACCCTCCCCAGTCCCAGTTCCACGCGTGGCACATCAGGCCAGCACACAACCAGCCCCACCCGCACAGAGGGAGGCTGTCACAGACACGCAAGGCTGTGCGGGAAGTTTATACAGCGCTCGCTCGCACTCTGCAAGCCTTCCTGACACCAACACGGTGCACCTGTATTATTTTTAAGAGATTTCTCATGTGATTAGGACTGTCTCTCCATTCCCACATCCTACTCAAATACTGGTGGCAAAAAAATCATCCTTACTCTCATCAGGACTTGTCATCAGAATCCCTCTTTAGTTTTAGTCATTTGCTTAGCCTTAATCTACTGTGCTCATTATGCTGGTCTAATTAAAATTGTTTGCTGATGAATATTGTCAGTAATGTTACAGTTGGCTAAATTAACAGTGGCTTAGCTTTAGCTTTTTTTATCAGCTTAACTATGAAGCACTGATTGATGAGCATTTAAAAGCAGGAATTCCTTTCTTCAGGTCAAATGCATTAAAGGAAAAGCTGGAGATTTGAATGTGATACATCAACAAGTATTACCAAAGAAAGTCTGATATAATTGTGCAGGAGGCAAACCAAATGCACCTCTCCACAACTTCTCTGCAAGCTAGGTCGCAACAACAAAGATGCATTTGGCCCAGACTGTTAAAACAGCAGGAGCAGAGCTTGCTTTTGCTCTAAAACTGCTGTTATAAGCAAAATATCTTGTGGTCTGACTCTTATTTACTTTTTTGGCATAAATAGAATATTTCTAGACCACAAGTATTCCTACAGACAAAAATTAATTGCAGTATTCATCACCATATATGTCTAAATGATAGGGATGCTGGAGTGTTTTACAGTGAAAACACATCCAATTTTAATGAAGTTCAAAAGAAGAAATGTTTATTTATGGATTAAAGTACACAAAGATCTGCTGCTCACACTTTCTGAAATACTGACAGCTTCTTTTTTTTTTTTTTTTTTGTTTGGGTTTGTTTTTTTTTTAAGAGAGAAAGAGAGTGCAAGGGAAGGAAAGACTTCACATCTCTTACGCAGTTGTGGTGAGTGGATCAATGCTCCCAGCAGACAGCCAGAAACTCCTGGGTCTTTTGACACTAGTTGAGAATAGATGATATACAACCGAAGTCTGAAGACAAAGTTGCCTCTGAGAGGTTGCCTCTGGTGAAAGGGTGGAGATGTTGTGCTGATAGCCCATCACAGCTGCAGGAGGATGTCTCAACACGTCTTAAGAAAGACTGCATATTTCTCTGTTCGGGGCTCAGCTTTGCTACTGCGCAAATTCAGTGACACTGTTTTAAGACTCCTATTCTACAGAAAAAAAGGTGGAATCCAAATTAGAAGAATATCCTGAAGAAATTTATTTTCTATTTAGTAGGTCCTTCAGAGAAAAAAGCATAATTGCCTATCTAAAATTACACCTGAAGACCTAAACAACAAAAAAACTGCAAGAGAAGATGTGAAGGCCTCACAGTGACAGGTAAATATAACAGAACTGTGAAAAAAAAATAAATTTAGAGAAAAATCCAGCTCTTGGATAAAATTCCCATAACGCTTTTCCCCACTTCAGGAATTTGCAGCCACTGCCTGTTGAACAAGAGCTGCTGCTGGTGGTCTTCAGAATGATCCATTAACCGATGGTGCATAGAAATACTAGGGGGAACACCAGCCTCTCCAAAATACAGACTGAGTCTGCTTAGAGTCAGACAGTGGGAAAGAAAATGCTAACACCACTAGAAAACTGTGGCTGTGCATGGCCTTGACAGTGCTCCACTGGATCAACAAGAATCCAGGTTTCCAGAGGCTACAGCAAGTTAACTAGTGCAAGAATTCCTGACTGTTTGTTTTGGGTTTTTTTTAAGTTTTTCTTCGATTCCTCTGTTCAGGCTGTCTGTCTTGACAATTCATTTTTGGGAGGGGTATAAAAGGGAAAAAGAAAATATGACAGGCAGGTAATCCTTACTGCTCTGATAACCACTGCTAACACTGACCTGCTGTCAAACCATCCAAAGACAAGAAAAGATACAATCTGTTGCCGTTATTACAGTACAAATCCTCTATGGATTCAGCCACAGGAAAACCAGTAAGTCCAGAGTTTGACCTTAGCTTACACTACATGGACAGAGAAAGAAAAGAAAATGACAAATAATTTTTGCTAAACCAGCTAACAGCGTGCTGCTTCAATACTCTGCCTCAGGCCATGCAGCCTCAGCTGCACCATCTGCCCTGGAAAGACTCCAGAGAGGCAGGAGCAGCTGAGAGTGCAACAAGTTGAGGATCCAGTATAACCATGACTGCTCTGTGCTATGAGTTCACCTGAAACCTCATCTCCCCAGATCCAATTTCTTGTTCTTAGACACGGACTTCATTAAAATTGTTATTTTTAATGTTTCCACCTCTATTCAGCTGACTTAATTACTTATTTCCTTATAAGTACTGGTTTCATATGCCTTTCCAGTGTGTAACCTTCTCCCCGAATTCACAAGGGACAGCATCCTGGGTGATATGCCACTTAATGATGGAGGTATTAGGCACCAGGAATAAAACACAAGAGATTTTTGTAAGACCAATAAAGCCCATCCAAAGTCTCAGTGACATCAATTTTCAGAGACAGAGGCAAAATGCTTTCTCCTATATTCAGCAGCAAAATTCCCATTGACTTCAACACTGCAGCATATGTCCCTGTGCACTGAAACAAATCACGTGTATATGAATGCAGACAGGAAGAAGTGGCCTCCAGCAAAGCATTTTGTTACCTTTTGGTTCTGAGGAGCAATAGCAAAAACATCTCTTTCTTCAATCTGCATCTCAGAGAAGTCACTCACAAAGAAGTATAACATTCTGGATCACAGTCTTGTTTTCCTTCCCTTGACATCTTACCATGTTTCCCATTTTGTTTATACATTTCCTTTTTATTCTTGACACAACAGAAGAGAATGACTTCATATGAGGCCACAATGCAAAGACTTTTGTGCTTTCTGAGGGTAGATCGTGTGAGCTAAGGAATAAAACCCAATGGTCTCCCACAAGGAAGAAATAAGGCAGTATGAATCACCTGCAGACATCAGTGTGAAAACCTCCATTTTGGCTAACAGATCAGAGAGCAGGCTGGGGATATTTCAGTTGTAAAAGTGCAAGTCTACAAATTCAGCTGGAGAACATGACTGTCCTGTTTACAGTGCCACAAGACACACACCCTTTGCAACTCTCCTTCACACAACAGAAAGAGTAAGAAAGAGCAACCTGTAGCTGGGCTGCCTCAACCTGCAGAGCACAGGAGCAGCAGCTGTCCCCTGATTACATGCCTGTACACCCTGACACCCCTTCTGCCGACTGCAGAGGCAGCACTTCCCATGGGGCACCTCCACATCAGGCCAGAAGACACTCCTGGCAGTGCAGAGACTGTTCTAAAACCCCTCTATGCTCCTGCAGCTGCACACAGGTCCATGTGACAGGGATGGATTCCTCACACTGAGGTCTGAGTGTAATACAATGGCTGAAATATTTTGCTACTGTCTTCATGATATCAATGTCGAACCTTACACTGTCTTTAGCAGAAGCAGGGCAGGAACCTTGCATGGCATCAGATGAGTTGCTGAATGGAAAATGCACATTACCTGGAAACTGTCTTCAAAACTCATTTTAAAGAGACACTGCAAAAATCTGCCATCATTTTCATCTTTACAGATGGATTAAAGAAGACACCTGAAAATAATTTAGAAAGCTGCCTATTTGTACATGCGTACAAATTATTTTCTGCTTATGCTTTTCAATAGCTGAATCCTGATTACTTCCACTAGTCTTACTGCTCTGCAGGAAAGCACTGCTGCTCTGCTGCTAGCTCCTCACATCCCCGAGGTAAGGGCAGGACCTGTTCTTACTTGTTGAAAATGACTCTGTTGTCTCAGAGCACAGAGCAGAATTTAATGATCAGAAAAGTACCTATTAGATAGGCAACCGTAAACAGTTTTGTGCTCAGGATTTTGAAGGAGGTTATTTCTATAGAATAGTTATGTGGAACGTTTTCTGAAGTATTCACATGTATATTTGGATCCATCCTTGGGGCCTGGATGTATAGCAGACGGATTACAAAATCTGACTTGCAATTGTTTTATTATCACTGCTTACTGCTGCCAAAGCCATTTCCTTTGATATCTCCGATATCATCCCATCATCACTTCAGGGAATACAAAGTGATACCCAGCAGACTAGGAAAGGGTAGAGGTGTTCAACAGCTACAGGAGAGGAAGTGAAATTCCATAAGTCAGAGAAGAATGTAAGGAGAGGTAAAGGAGAAGGAATGAGCAAAATGCAGCGGGTCTGTGTGTGCACATGTACGTCTCTCACCTGAATTCACGTTCGGTTCTGAGACTGAAGCCACCATTACCTCCTTGCTGCTCATGGAGAGGTACGTGTGGCTGCATGTGACCTCTGCCAATGAACATCAAAAACACTATGAGGCTCAGACAGGTAGCTGTTAAAAAAAAAAAAAAGGGGGGGGGAAAAGCAGCATAAAAATACTTCTGTAGGGACAGAATAGGTCAGAAGAGTAGTCACAGGATGCAGATCCAGCCATTCATTGTCATTCCTTACCCAGTGCAGTATTTACCACCTGAGGGCCCTCTGGCAGTAACCCATTTGTTGCAGTCCATATCCAGGGAGCATCCACAAGTGCTGTATTACCACCACACCAGCATCAGCTGGCATTGCTTTGGCTGAAGCATAAAGCAGAAGAGCAAACCAGGCAGGGAGATTTAATTTCTGTTACTGAAATGGAGAAGACGAGGACACATTAGGAGGACAGAAAGGAAAGGCTGCCCGTAATGACTCTATCCTTAGCATAAATGGAGGGGCTCACAAGGCTATCACTTTCCAGAAACACATTTATAGGAAGAAGGTTACCTGTTTGGTGCATTCTGCCAGCTGTGTGACCTATTAAATTCCGTTGTCTTTTCCACAAGTGCAAATGTGCAAAAGGCAAATTTCCACCCATCTGAACAAAGATAGTAAGACAGAGCTGTCCTTTGATACCACAGGATACTCCTCAGCAGAACCTATAGTAGGAGGTTCAGAAGCAGTAAGGAGGAGGACACTTCTGCTCACAGCATGATTGCTTTCTTCTCCTGTGGTCATACCAGAACACTGCAGACTGCGCTGTCTTTCCATGCGTGGAAAAAACAATGCCAAGGAATCTTTCAAGATAGCAGCCTCACTTACCATTGCAGTCATGAGCTTAATGAACATGGCTTTCACAAATCAAGTGAAGAGCTCACAACACGATCCCAAAGAGGATGTTGGGAAGCAATTTACTGCACTGACAATAAATGGTGTTGCTTTGTCCAAATTTAAAAGTTTGTAATTGTATTGAATTTTGTGGCTATTTCCCTCTGTAACAGCCAAGAAAGGTGAAGGGACTCTGGACATAAATTTATTATAGTTGCTTTACAGACTGTATCTGAAACTGCCGTTTGCCGCACTTACACCCTTACCATTGAGATTCACAGTCCTAAATCCTTCCATGAAATTCTCACCAAAATAATGCTACTGTAGTTAGTTCAAGCAGTGCAACAGTCTATACAAGTTTAGTTACAATACAAAAAATAGTACATTTATTAAAATGTACCTGATGCTTTTTAACTTAAATCTTAAATATACAGCATTAATTAACTACCTCTATTTAAAAAAACTATACTACCCATGACCCAAATGGTAGTATCCAGATAATGACAGGCACTGAAATCTATGATCCAGGTTTCCAGGTTCTTGCAGGTGGAGATCAATGGGGTGAGCCAGACACAGCAAGAATTTACACAGAATACAACCACAGGATCAGTACACTTTCCTCTTCTTAGATGATGTTTTACATCTGTCTATTCCTTTAGGATCTACTGCTTTTAAGGACAAATATGATTTTACTTCAGGGACAAACTGTGCTTTTACTTAATGGGAATAATTTGTAGCAACCACTTGTCACCTTTTTAAGAGCTGCCCATTCAAAGGCATGTCCCAGAGAATCACACTAATCATATGAAAAAATATGTTCTGTAGTAAGCTCTGACATATTGCAATGCACTGAATGTTTGACATTTTTATGATTATGCTAATATTGTGACATTTGATGTGCTTGTTTTTGAAAAAACATAGTGCAATTAAGTCTTCTGAAAGAAAACAGAAAGAAACAAATCAAACACGGAGAAGGCACGAAGAATGAAAACTGCTTCTACCAGCTTTGGAAACAAATGCCTGCTAGTCAATGGCAAACAACACGTTTGAACTAGATATTTCAGGATACTTGTCAGTTTTACTCTGAAAGTAAAGAGTACTGATAGTGTGACTCAATTTTTAGCACAAGCACTGGCTTGACTTTCACCTGTTCCCTCTACCTTTGAAGTATATTAGCATTTGTCATAAAATGACTCCTTCCAACACTGAAAGAATTAAAAAAAAATATCTGGTGCCTCTTAGACAACTTCAAGCTATGGATAACCCAGTTAGGGCAGGGAACCTTGCTTTTAACTTCATCCCTATTTAAAGCACATTGCCTGCTTCAGTTACACCCCAAATTAAAGTAGGAGAGGACTAAGATTTATAAATACCAATACAAATAATTTTGCAATTCCTCTTCCTGCAGACCGGAAGACTACCAGGAAGAACCAGAGAACTAAATGAGGCGCTACTGGAACACCACAGTGCTTGACTGCCGGAAGGCTAAATGGATCCGTGCTGTGGAGTCAAGAAGAAACACAGAAGAGCACCTTTGGTAAAGGATTCAGAGAACAGATGTTCAGAACAAAAAAAATACCTAAGGGAGTTAGAGTGAGAAATCCCCAAATGCCTGAAGAATGTGCTATTCACCTCATCAAGCACCCTAACATCAAAGTGTGGATGGGGAACTCTGCAGAGCTCTAGCAGAATCTTCAGAAGAGAAAGAGGTGATAGTTTCTGATAAACAAATCGTAAAAAACCACATCTACATCAGAGGTAACTGAAGACCCACCAACATCTGATCTTAACAGCGCAGCAGACACTGGAGGAGAACCAAAGGGGGAACCAACTGCATAGTTTTGGTACAAAGCTACAGGAGACATAAGAAATGTCGACAGTCCAGCCAGGGCGATGCTAAGCAGCAAGGTCCACCCCCCCTGCCAGGTCCTTGAAAGCAGTAGCTCACTGAAAACACTGATGTAACTCAGTAGCAACTTGGGAAACAAATTAAAAGAACAGTCATACCTAACCTCAGGGACTGTGTCCGTTTAATCTCTTGTTGAAGACAAATACTGGCTGGACTGAGTTTAGTAAATCTAACTTGATGGAGATTTACTATTATTTATGAAATCAAGAATCAGCTTAATTCCCAGAGATCCAATCCCTTACACAATACATACTCAAAGCGACAATAACAAGTTTAGGAAACTGCTGAAAGTGACTAAAAAAAAAGTGGTTTGATCCAAAAAATTGAACTCACAGTCAACTATTGGCAAATTCTGAAAAAAAAAAAAAGTTATGAAGAGGAAGAAGCTAGAAAACTGTAGGAGAAGTTTCAGCTCTTTTCCTTGAGACAGTGCAAGATAGCAGATTTAAGTTAAAGAATTTGTCTGGAATTCAAGGGAAGAAATAAAAAGATTATTCAAAATCAAAATGAATGAACCAGCATAACACAAAGCCTAAGAAAATAATCCTTTCAGCATGCTCAGAGACTCCTGCAACCTTTTCTGTTCCTAATAAAATGTGTACACCCAAACTTTGTTAATGTTCTCAGTTGGCTTTTTTCAGATCCATGCACTCTGGGATTAATAACGTAGAGCCACCTGACCTACAGAAAGAGCTCCTTCCCATTGGCATAGTACCAGATGCAGCATTTCTTTAACAGAAGTAACAGTTTGTGGGTACCTTTTCTGCCACCCATCCAGTATGACACAAAACCTTTCTGAGTTACTTTCCTATACTGTAAAAGTAAACCCAGCATTTCCCAGATCAAACATCCTTCCCTTGAGATGGTTTAACGTGGGACAGCTCAGTGACCCATTTATTTCTTTCCTTGGGCTTAGTCTCTAACAAACACTTTCTCCTTTTGCTGGCTGTAAAGCCTTTGAGAAAGTTGACCCATTGGCCAGTGGTGGTCAGAACTGAAGCAAAATCTGGAGGGTTCTGGAGAACTCCGTTCTTTTTGAGTAGGTCTATGCCAACATGTAAGCCCAACTACAAACACACTGCTTACCTACAGGTATGCACTTAGACAGAAATTTACCCCAAAATCTTAAGCTTTTAAAGGTGCCAATTAGCTTTTCAGTACAGACCAGTATCTCAGCCACATGTCCTGGAAAGACTAAGACTGAACCAGAACAAACATACTACACCTACTTTATCCGCTTAGGATCAGCTAGTTCCAAGCTGTGAATATTCTGGGTGGGGTTCATCTCACATTATTTTAATCACCTAGAGTGTAGATGTCTCTATCTGAGCTAGTTAATTTAGGCTTTTTTTAAAAGGTAAAGAAGAAAAAGAAGCATTTCGATATGATTCATCTATTTTAGTTGATCTACATTACAATAAGATTGATTACACTTTAAATTTTATTAAGTCAAACGACTGAGTCTCTGTCTGACTTAGTAAATGGAGCATAACTACTGGCTCAGATATTTTGAACATAAAATGCAACCTTCTCCTGACAACGGAGGCAAGACACATTCAGGTTACTAGAATCAGTACATCTGTTCTTCTCCTAGCACTCCACACATAACCTACACAGAAGGTGTGAGTCCTCCACTTCACTTTGTTTTCCACCAGCAAACAGGACCTTTGGCTTTCTCCATGTTAGCTCCCTTACATGATTTTTGTAACGTAGAGGGGTAAAAAAGGTATTTTGCTTTATTGTTTTCCTCAACCTTTGGGAAACCAAATCAGAAAAGGAAGTGTGTATAAGGTATTCACTGCTGAATATCTGGATGTCCCAGGTTCTACTACATACAGAAAACTGCCAAATTCTGCATCTTGGTTTGAATCCATTTTCCTAGCCAAGCTCTACTACTAGAAATAAAAAAGGATCTAATGCAGTAGAGTATGAGTCTTTAGACCCACCATGAACTGGTGGGTTGTTTTAAACCCAAATCTGACTAACAAGGTTATTTTCAAAACCAAAACTCATTATAATTAAATGTAATTACAATCCGCACAGCTTCAAATCAAGGTTCACTCAGAATGAAAACAGCTTCTGCTAAACTAAATTATTTTTCCCTGTAGGCGGCACAGTAAAAGTTGAACCAAATAGAGGAAGCATATAAAAATATAAAACAAACAAGCTCACAGATATATATATATACACATTTTTCTTAATCCAGTGGCATTGTAAACACTAATTAATGAAGCAGCCATAATTATTACAGTAAAATGAAAGAACTAAAATTTAAAATAAGACCAATACTTTCCCAACTATCCGAGATTTTGGCTAACTCTACTTTTGCACTGCCAGGTGTGAAAAGCCAGTTCCCTTATTTCAAAGTGCTGAATTCACTGCCATGAAAACTAATGTAATGACAGCTGAGGTTAGCCAGCATCTCTGAATATTAGATCCAGAACACCATACTTTCTTCCAAATTTAGAATCTCCTTTTGACAATATTTGCCAAAGTAGTTCCCTACTATACTATATAACTCCTCAAACTACTAACAAGAAAGTCCTTATACCAAAAAAATAAAACTTCAGTTCTGCTGAATGCAGAGGGAGTCCTGACACTAAGCGCAAAGAGGTAAAAAATAGCCTCTGGTGCAGAAATAAATGGAGGGGATGTATATGAAGTTATTTGTTGCATTTCTTATAAGGAGTCAGCCTTACCTTTAAGTCATTCTATAATAAATACCGTATCATTGTTCAATTGTATGGAAATGGTGATTAGTGGTTTGCAAATGTTTTGTTTGGGATTTGCATTTTCTCATCAAAGGATACTTCTCTGCCTTCATATGCTGTCAGCCTCTTTCAGATGAGACGGCTCAGCAAAGAGATGCCTCAACTATATCAGGAAGAGAAGAAAATGTATTAAACCACAAAAAAAGTACAAGCTAAACACAGAGACTCTGAGTTCAGCCACAAGGATTTGGACATGGAGGGAGCTGTGGCAAAATATTTTGGGTTGACTAAATACCATGCCCCAAAATTTTAGCTACTGGCAGTTCTTAAAAAAGAAATTCCAGAGACTAAGGCAAAATGAAAACCAGCAGGGAATTTTAGCTTCCACTCCCAATTTCTGGCTTTAAAATATTTTTACGTTAAGATATTTTACAATTCAAACTTTAGAGGTTCTGCATAGTTTAACCAGCTGTCAGATACATGTGCTTATAGACCCTCAGCCATCAGGGAGTGGTTGATAATGGGGAAGGGGTAATAGGGTGGGGGCAGCATCTGTTTCAGAGCTCCTGAGATAGACCTGGTTTTTAATAGGTCTCTCCCACCACGCTGGTATGGTCAAGGAGCTCCAAACTGATTTGAGTTATGAGGATCATGTTGAGCAGAACTTGCTATAGCACTTCCTTTGTTAGATAGACCATGTAGACAGGGTTCAGCTGGTTGGATTTTTTTCCCTTTTTCTTTGCAGGGGAGGGAAGGTGGCCAGGGACAGGAGAGGTCACCTTCCATCATTTTGTTGAGATACAAACTAAACCTAAGCAGTTCTGAATTCATTACTGCACCCAAAACCAAAAGACAGCTCTTCGGTTTGCATTGGTTTTGCTAAAAGGGATTTCACACAGATTGACTGCTGGCTATCACCACAATGCTATGATATAAATATCCATTTATAATGCTTTTTAGCTTTACAAAAGACAACACAACAAACTGCTTCCATTTTTTCAGCATGTCTAAAACTAAATCTGCAATAACCCATCATGTCCTTTGTATAAGCATTTATTCGAACTACTTTTAAATACACATTGTGTAGCCAGTACAATCATAACAACAGTTGGGAATCAATGGACCTTGACCGCCCTTAATTCTGAATGGATACTACTCTGAGTATTATGAATGTGAAACAGCCCTTGCAGTTGAGGAAGCAAGGTGTTCATACAGGATAGAAAGACCGAGCCACAGATTCTGGCTATGAGACGCTCCTGATCTGAAAAATTTCATTTAGAACCCGTTGCTTATTTAGGTATGCAGTATAACAACATTAACAGTAGCCATCTGAAAAATGTTGCTCTGCCTTTGTAGAAGCAAGTCTTCAGTTTTGTGATTTATAAAAGTCTTTTGAGACTCTAACAAACAAAATTATTGATGGGCCTTTTTCTGTGAAAGGATGGCTCTGGACTCTAGAGCATGACATCCTATACACAAAATATAACACAAGCAATGGGCATGCTTTTTCCAATGGTCCTTAAAGACGGAGGACAAGTGAGCACAATGCTGAATTTTCTAATACCAGATCTAAGTCTGAGAACACCAGAAATGGTGTCACCTGGAGCTAACAGAGATGTAAATTAGAGTTCAAGGACACCTGTCTATCAGGTGTGACATGAGCCCACAAACTCATTCCACTGCACAATGTGAAGTAATAACAACCTCAGTCACTAAATGTAAAGCCAGACTAAAACTAGCAACCCAGCAGCCACACACTACATATTGTTCTGCTTAAGGTTTCCATTTCCACTCAAGTCTTGGGGAACTATTTCATTTCACATGATCAATAAATGGCTCCTCAAACAACATTCTCTACTGATATAGCCTACATTTGATCTGTCACTGGATCCACTGCCTACGGAAGTCTGGAAAACAAATACAGCACACACTCAGACCACTGAATGGTTGAGGCTGGAAGGGACCTCTGGAGGTCATTCAGTCCAACTCTGCTACTCAAAAGGCTTTTGAATATCTCCAAGGACAGAGACCACCAGTTTCCTGGGAAGCCTGTGACAATGGACAGACACCCTCACAGTGAAAAACTCCTTCCTGATGTTCAGAGGGAGCCTCCTGTGTTTCAGGTGGTGCCCATTGCTTCTTGTGTTGTTACTGGGCACCACTGCAAAGGGGCTGGCTCTGCCCTCTTAGCACCTTCCCTTCAGGTATTTACATTGATAAGATCCTCTCTGAGCCTTCTTTTCCCTGGGCTAAACAGTCCCAGCTCCATCAGCCTTTCCTCACAGGAGAGTCCCTTGTTCATCTTCATGGCCTTTCATTGGACTGTCTTCAGTATATCCATGTCTCTCTTGTGCCGAGGAGGCCAGAACTGGACACAGCACTCCAGAAGTGGCCTCATCAGTGCTTAAGAAATGGGAAGAATCAACTCCCTTGACCTTCTGGCAATGCTTCTCCTAATAGAGCCCAAGATATCTTTAGCCTTTGCTGCAAGTGCACACTGCTGGCTTATGATCAACGTGGCATCCACCAGGACCCCCAGATTAATTTCTGCAAAGTTTCTTTCCAGCCAGTTAGCCCCCAGTACATACTGGTGCTGGCACATGGGGCTGTTCCTCTGCAGGTGCAGGGCCTGACTGGCACCTCCCCTTGTTGAACTTCATAAGGTTCCTGTCGGCCCATTTCTCCAGCCTGTCAAGGTACGTCTGGACAGCAGCACCACCCACTGATGGACCATAAGATAAACTGGTACCTGAAGTATAAAACCTGGGACAGTTTCCTCATTATTTCTTCTACGATATACAACTACAAAACCTCAGGACTGGACTTCAGTTGAATGACCAGACCACCCCTCCCCAGGGGAGGTTTGGGACACCCAGGCTCACTCAGTATACTCACCCAGTTCGGTGTTCATACCAGCAGCACAAGGGATAACAGCACTTTACAGATAACTTTTTAATTAGGCAAATTACATTCCTCATTAGAATGCCATCTTTAAAGCTCTGAAGTCAAGAAGGATTGTGCTTTGCACTAATTCGTTGACAGCGATTCCTGTTCTATCAAAAAAAGCTTCATATAGACAGATTCTTTCTCAAACATGCCAGCAGTTCTTTTAAGAGAAAACAAAAAACAGTATTTGAGCAGGGAAAAAAAAGGTAGACTTATAGGAAAAGTGAGGAGTTCTTTCCTGTGGAAAAAGATTAGTGTCATGAGGTTCAAGTATTTAAAAATATTAAATTTATTGCCTGGTTGAAATTCCCTATAAAAAAAAAAAAAAATGTTTTTCAAGGGAACTGATAAAAACCCATGCCAAATAGTAACATAAAAAATGAAAGCTTTGATTTTTGCTAGCAAACAAAAAAAACCCAACCCTGTGGCTTAATACTACTCTGAGGTTCACTCTACCTCTTCTTTACAGCTTTTAATTAAATTTCATTAACTTATGATCAAATCCTGAGGTATATTTAAATTTCCTGATTTCAGGAATCATTCCAACAGCACCAGACTAATGAGAGAATCAGGCCCTAAGAGTTTCTTGTATAAATACGGTCACACCTTTACATAGCAACTTTTGGGAGTGTTTTTTTTAAGGTTATTAATTTTAAGTGGGAGGGCTCTTGCAGGCTGCATATTCCTCACTCATCACTGCCACTTTGTAAAGCATGTGTTTAATGAGGCTGTGATCTAAATCAATTTTTCATGCTTGCCTGGATATCATAGGCAAAGAGCTTTTGGGCTACAGTGGTGTGAATGACTACAATACGTTAGTCTGCAAACAGGTCTCCAAAAATAGAAAGATGACCGAATACTCAAAGGGGAGTGGAACTTTACGGTACCCCAAAGAGAAGCTTCTATGAGCTCTAGAGGAGACACTATATCAAGGCAAATTGAATTCATCCAAAATGTATTTAACAAGGCTGGACTGATATGATTCGCCTGCAGTTTACTTCACAGCTGTTAATCATTAAAACACATTTCAGATAATCATCTGATATTCATTTTACATGCAGTAACATTTTTATTGAAGTTAACATAATTGTACAGCTTAAGAACATTGTTGAAAATGTTCCCTTGGGAACAAAATTATCTGCAAAGTAACGCCATGAGTTGTGTGCCTCATGGGTTAGCCACTTTTGTAAATACACATGAAGTGAACGCAATATCATTACAACGATGCCATACGTAGGTCCTGCTTTAATATGCATAGTATATATTTTGTCTGGGGGGGGGTTGTGAATATTGTCGATTTACTCATTCTGGAGAGGTCAAGAGAGGAAATGCAGAGATTGTAGGCTACTGTTTTACAGTTATCTTGTTCTTTCCTGTTTTGAGACTGAATTTTTTCAGACGACCTTTTTTCTGCTCCCCTAAGATCCTTCTCTTGACTTCAAGGAAACTCCTCCCGGAAAAATTACTTTGGCCCTAATCCTGGAATCTGATCTGTGTCAATGGACATACACAATAGCCCACTGAACTCAGCGGAGTTCAATATGAATGTGAAGGTTTTGTGGATTTAGTATGAAGAGCAAAGTAACGTTCAAAGGTTTTCCAAGGTGAGGGCTATACTTATATCTACAGTGATTAACTGGCTAGTGTTTAGCTTCAAGTTACTCTAAACTGCTTTCCTAATGGAATGTAACAGGAATCCAAGGAGAACAATAAAAATGTTTCAGATTCTCACAGATAATTTTCTGTACTGGAATTATATTCATTCCAGTGAGTTTCTGATAAGTTTGTTTCTAAAAAGGTTTCAAAATGAGCTTATGGAAATACATATTTTTGTAAACCCTTTTTCTCCAAATCACTCAATTTTGTTACACAAAAAGAAACACTCATAGTTAATCCTTTGCCTGAAAATTCTGGTTTTTCTGGTGAATAATGTCATTAATCAGAACTGCAGTGAAGATGAATGGCATGTACCTGCCAAGAGATGATTCTTGACAAAATCCTACACTAGTTTTAAAGCTTCCTTAAGTAGAAATCTAATAAACCTATAGTCACAAAAAGCTGAAGTTTTTTCAAAAGACTTTAACAAGCTGCTTGTAATTTTTTCTGAGTTACTGAAGGAAGGGGAGTCAAGAGGAAAATTCCAATAAAACTGTATGTAAGCCAAAGGTTTGTTTATGTTTGTATGGATTAGCATTCGCACGTTTCCTGTTACTAGACTTCCTATTAGTGATGTTTAACTTTAACCACATATCCTGGGTTGAGGAGTAACTCTTAAAGTCAATTTCCTGATTAGGCTAAGAAAGGTCAAAGGTTAATTTTGCAACCACATGGTTAAGCTACCAACAGCTACTGCATAGCCTTGTTTTAACATATAAAGTTACTGCAAATATTGGCTAAAGGAGGTGGCACGCTGTGGTGATTACACAAAAGTGCTGGGAAAAAAACTACCCCAGAGGCTTATTCACTCTAAGTGAAATTTACTCTCTTCACATGCACAGACAAAATACAGGAGTGGAGATATCTCTCAAATATGGTGAGGCCAACCTGGCAACGACAGGCAGCATCCATCTTTTTAAACATGGCTGTGTGACCACTGCCAGAGCCAAATTTTCATCTCAGAAACTTCCCACTATGTATCCTGTTATAGACTTATTTCCTACACTTGAATACAGACTTTCAAGAAGAAACAAGGTTTAGTGGTAATACAAGAATCCACAAACCTGAATTTATCATATTCTTGAACAAGAGGCACAAGGATTTCTGCTTCCTTAGAAAAAAAGCAGATGGATGATGAATTTGCAAACAGCACCAGTTATACCAAATCAGCAGGAATTAATAGATCAGTATTTCTTCCATTTAAATACTAAAGTGAACAGTCCTCTGCCCCAACACTGTAGATGAAACAAGAAGTATCTGAAAAAGTTTGTGGGGCTTCTGTCTGGAGGGATACTTGTTTTCAGCAGTGAAATCAATATTTTTAGTAGTGACATGACTAACAACAGCATATTCATACATACCAAAACCAGTGAGGAACTCTAGAGCTTAAGCTGATAATTCAGATTTGTTCACACTGCACAGCATTCTTCTCCCCTGGCGAATTCTCATCTACAAATTATTTCATTCTGATTCAGTTTTGGTAACTTTGCCAGCACAGAAGATGACAGTCAGATGAATGCAATCCCATGTACTGACATAATTATTTTTTTTAAGACCTGTGAGAGACATGGTGGGGAAATTTGACATTGGATTTAGCGAAGTTAGTCTTGGTGTTTAGTTACCTCATTACAACCATTGTAGACTAAAACAGAGGGCTCACAAGTCACTAAGAAACTTGTGTAGCAAGGCATAGTTTTAAAAGTGAAACTTGGTTAGGCTCTTATCCAAGGCCTAACATTGCTAATAAAAACACTTTTTGCCATGCATTCTCTGTTCCTGTGTCTCTCATGTTACCATTTACACTTGCATCAGTGTGGTGGCATTTTACACTCGTTTTGCACAGTGAAGGCCTCTAGATAAGATGCAAGATAGCAGAGACAATTGGTCATCAGTCTTAGGATTTTCTAACTGCATGTGAACAACAAAATCTACTTTTTTGTAAAAAATAATGCTTTTGAATATATCTAGAAATAGAGAACATCTGTTTCTTACACTTAAATCTGGTTAAATTCCAGTCACAAGGAACTGGCTCAGTTTGCACATTTAGGCTCTTTGCAAGTAAGACATAATTTTTGTGAATCATTCATTGGTTATAGACAGAGCAAATGTAAGTGGATGCACATGAGCTGTCCTCTATTCACTTGTGGACTTAACATTTGGAATTCACTTTTCCAGCCACATGACTGGTTCTACCAGTCAGACAGTACAACTTCTATTCTCTGACTAGATTTCCTATACTTTAACAGGCATAGCAGTTGAAAATACCCTCCAATAAAAGCAATGAAGATTACCTGAGAAATATCAGCTTCAGACAAAAAGAACAATCTAACAAAATTTGTTATATTTTATGAAAACTGAATTCATTTTTTTGTGCTGACAGATATTTCTGTCTGGCTAAAGGTATCCATTTCAGATTTTAAAAATACCCTATTTCTTTTCTAACATGCAGTGGAGCAGGGGAGAAAGAGGAAAGATACCAACCAAATATATTGGCTGGATTTCTCTTGTCACATTTGCAATAACTCATCACTACAAACATAGCTTTCCTGTCTGCCCAGGAGCTGCCACGTTACAGACCGGCTCCTCCTTCCTCTCCGTGTCTCCCCTGATTTAGTTTAGCTCGATGGTTCTTTCTGGTCAGCAGCTTTGACATTTTAGCAGCTGATTTTGATTAGTTATCCCAAAACATGAAGTTCTAGGAACATTTCCATTTTTTCATTGTAAACTCTTTTGTAGAACATGTGACAACATTTCAGCAGCACAAGTTCCTCTGATGTAAATCCTCCTGTCCCAGTATTTGACCACACTGCAGGCACAAATTCCCGGTATTCTCCAGCTGGAATACAGCGATGCCTACGGCCAAGGAATCTCACTTTCTGCAGTGCCTTTGCCCTCTTCTTTATTCTTGTTATTGGAAATGCCTGTACTATGGCACCTTGGAAAATCACTGCATTTTTCAGTCTTTTGTTTCCTTACTGCCTATAATACCTGCATCCACACATCCAGCACATACAGAATTACTGGGTAAATGACTTGGATAAAAATACAGTCTTTGGCAGCCAAACTACTTAATGTCCTGTGTCGTGTGTCTAACAAGTAGCCTACAGAAAGGCTAACTATCACGGTGTTCTAACAGTTCTCATCCTGCAACCCAGTGAATGGACATAAATATTTTGATCATAAAGTTTCAAGTTTCTGTCACTGCTTTTTTTGGTTAGGGAGAGTTGAGGAACTAGCACAAGCTCATTCATGTGGAAATACCTCACATTTCTCAGCTCTATTTCTTTGAAATGCCAGGCAAACGGCCACTGCTCATGAATAGTGGGACTCTCTGCCACACGGGCAGTGAGACAGATTACCTGTTTCTCTCCCATGAGAAGACATTTTGCATGCTTCTGATACTGACAGAAAAATTGTCAGTGCCCTTGGTTTAAATAACAGTGGAGCCACTAAAGCGTATAGTCAGATCCTGGGAGACTTGGGCAATAGGTTCTCTTGAGATAGAAGGCGTTCATCTCCTGTTTTCAAAGAGAGGGCCCTAACCACTAAATTAAAGCTTGATGAAAGTGCTCTAGTACGGCATTGCACTGCATCACACAGCAATATAGGAGCATCTACAGCATGCACCTAGAACCTGAGTCTGACTTTCGTTTCCTATTTGGAGATGAAGGGAGGAATCTGGCCTGTGGTTAGATATCGCTATTCAAGATTTCCTAGAATATATACTATATTCTTCATTAATCACTCTCTACTTCTGTCAAGATAATACCACAGTAACTCCAATGAAGTTACAACACACTTACAGTAGTACAGCCGACAGCAAAACTTGGCTCGATATCCTCAAACATAAATGGATATTTTATCTGTTTAGTACATGCTGTCTCTTATTTAAACCGAAACAGTGAAACAAAAGTTATCCTGAAGAGACCAAAAGAAACTTAAATATGTATTTTTTTCTAAGCATATGAATATTTTATGATCTATAGTTTCCATAGTGCTTGCTTACTTTGTTTGTTCAACATTTTGAGTTGTCAGAATAGGCATTAGACAGAGCAACAACAGAAACATGGAAACAAAGTCAGTAACGGAGTTCTTGCATTTTTTCTTGGGACACAGACATGAGGATATACCCACTATCAACGCATTGCAAGTAACATATTAAATGTTCATTTGGCCCAAACCTAAACCAAGACTTTAACAAACCCAGAGAGAATTTAATATATAATTTGAAAATTATTCTGGTCATATTAAAATGTAGAAAAGTCTCAATAAAAATAATCATAGAAGGAGAAGCCAAATCAGGAATATTTTGGAAAGAAAATAGCATGTCTTCAGTACAATCAGTTTATCAGGTTAGCAAATTTCTTGCTAGTATCTACAATGAGGTATTTTCAAATCACTTATTTGTGAAAATAGTTTCAGAAAGTGTTAAAATTATCAGGGATTTTTTTAAATCCATATTATCATAATTTCCTCCATTAATCATTCTTCATCAGAATTAAATCCTGATTTGCACTTAGCATTTTGGTATTGGTTTTAAACATATCAAAATTTTCTTCTTCCTTTCAGGTAATGATGGAGTAGGTAAAAGCAAAGACCAGCTTGCTTGGGAGATGCACAATATTTTTGACTGTCTTTTCTAAAATTTGTGTTGTCTCCCAGTGAAAAACAAACAGAAGTATTTAAATTACTTAATTGCCTTCCAAGGCTCCACCTAAACTCTTCCTTCAGTCACACTCTCTGCTTTCACTGAACCTCCACAACAAGGCAAACTGAAAGCTTTCTTTGTTAGCCTGGTCTACAGCACCTGAATGGTGCCAAACAAAATTAATTCAGAGCTCTTAAGGAAAGGATTTCTTTCTCTGACTCCTCCCTGATACCAAATAAAGAAAAAAAACAACCTTCTTTTTCCTCTCAGTATTATTAACTAACAGCAGAGACAAAAAAAATATCATCTCCCTGACATGACAATTTACGATTTACATTCAGCTTCCTCTCTTATTTTTTATTTCTTCCAAGTCTTCATTTGATTTCTCATGGTTATTAATGGTCTACATAAAGGCGTTACCTCTTATGCTATGAAGTGGTTTTACATGGAATCCTTGTAATGCAGCAACTCATAACCATAATCTAGGCTAAAATGTGTTACCTAAATTGCTGTGGTTTCAAAATTTACAAAAATGTATTTCCTAGAGCAATTTAACTTCTCCTTTTACAACAACAACAAAGTAAACCCATTAGAAAGACTATGAGTTTCAGCAATTAATTACACCTTAATAATATTTTATAGTTTTCTAAAGACTTTAAAGTTCTTTCCAAACATTATGATTCAGATCCTGCCACCATTCCTCACACAGACTAGGAAAATAAATGGAACTACTCCACAAGCCAATTATATTTATGTTCTGGGTAAAATTTGGGTTCTGATTCAATACTTTTTTCCTAACAATTCAGTACAAAAATTTTGACTGTATGCATTTTGCAGAATAGGAAATGGAAACACAGACATTAAGCAAATTCACTTAATAAAATAGCAGAAAGTCAAGGTTTCTTTCTTTTAAGAAAAAGCTTTGACTCTCAGTATCTCACAGAATTGAAGAGTTCCAAAGGCACAAAAGCAAAAGGTGGTCAGCCACATGATCATTATGGAAAGCCTGAGAGCTGCATGCTACCTCACATTTTATTTCTGTAAAACCTCCCCTTGCTGTGTTACTGTACCATAAGAACATAAAGAATTAATAACTATTGCTCAGAGTTTTATGTTTACTACATAACTAATGACATAATCATATCAAGAAGATGCATAAATTAAAAGATTATAATCATAATATCAAAAAATCTTAAATATCTCAAGTGTATCACTGACATGACGAAGACTTCAGCAGCTACTTAAATCACAATTTGTAAAGGCATCATTTGTCAAATTAAATAATTAAAATTTAGGTTCAAAGTTAGAAAAAAACACAAGGACAAATAGTGGTTCTGATATACCTGAGTTAGAATATTAAAAATATTAGGCAAATATTAGTCATGTAAAAAAGATGTAGATTCAGTAAGTATTAGCTATTTACTGAACGCTTAATAAAGACAGGTACAAATTAAAAAGCTCAATATGTATTTCTCAATTCTGTATAGAAATCCTCGATTTGGTTGTTGGAACCATGTCAAATCAAATTTTTACTAGGTTTGAAAAAAACTGCATATATTCATGGTTTCCACAGACTAGTCAAGAGCTTGAAATATTGGTCTTGACTATCCAGTCAAGACCAATTCTTTCCACCGGAAAGTAATTCTCAAAGGAAATTCTTTGTCATGCTACTTCCAATCTGAAGATCTAAACACAGTCTTTCCTCTAGCCTTTGGCACAACCCATAATAATTGGACCATAGGAGAGAACAACAAAAAATTGGATCCACAAGATGCATGCCAAACATCACTACCAGCTCAATCATTTGCTTTCTCACCTTTCCCCCCCATCAGGAATAATCAGTAGCTGAAGTATTAAATGACATGTCATACTCATTCACTGATGGAGAAGCAAGACAGAATGACATGTTCTGCTGATCATTTATAGCTATTGGTTGTTATAGGGTATTAATTTGCAATACACAGACCTGTTTGAATTTCAGATGAGCCGATGGCCAGATGGATTAGCCTGTAAAATTAATATTCCAACCCATACACATGTTGTATGGGTACTGTCTGCTTCAAAATCCATGAAGACCGTTTAGTGGATTTTATTTTTCAGGCCTCACTTATTATTTCCTCCACAAATGATGAAACCTGCAACAGAAAAAGGCAATCCTGGAATACTTTGGTATTTTGGTGCCACGGCTTCCTGGCGATTTCTTTCACAGTGCCAGGAGCACTCGTTTCCAGTGCACACCCAGTGAAAAGACCAAATTTCATTTATTTAGCTTACATTTGAATTTGTATACTCTGATTGTACAGTGAGGTGTACAGTGCATGGGAGCTATAGACATTGGGTGCCTGCTTTTGGCAACAGGTTTTAGCAACACCATTGAAATTATTCCCCAATAAACTTCTCAGTGCTTTTCAGAATGGTTCATGTGCTCCCCCTGTTTCGCCCCCAAATGACTGTACACGTACAGATAACTGGCAAATGTCATCCACAGTTCCCAAATTGACTTGAATACCAACGCAAACATGCTGAAACAGGCAGGAGCAACCCACCTGCCGGTATTCACAGTGATAGAGGCTGCAGTCGGCAACCACAGCCCTGGAAAAGGTGACAAGCTGCAGTTATTAGAAACTGCAAATTTTTCCTGTCACCTGGACCTTTCAGAAAAGCTCACCTCCATTGCAATCAGTCTGCCTTGGCCTCTGACCCACTGTGGATGAACATGATCCAAATCTTGAGAGAAACTGCAGTATTTCAGAGCCACCAGCTTGATTACTATTGATTATCTGCTTGCCTCAATGGTAATTTCCCTTTGACAGTAGTGTTTCTACCTGACTGTTACTTCTGGGATTTGGGTTTTCTATTCTTTTTCTTTTTCTTTTCCAGATTGGTTCCAAGAAATATATTTTGATTACCATTTTGGGCAGGGTAAGGGGGGTAATAGAAGGGAAGGGCTCAGCTCTAATAATGGCAGGAATTTATTAAAAAAATCCCTCATTGTTCTAGGGTAACTGAGAAGATAACTCTACTTTTGAAAATTAGACTGTCTCATGAGGTAAATTTTAAATCTTCCCCTTTGATAGGGGAAGAAAAAATCATTTAAAATAAATAATACATGAGACATTAGAATACTCCTATATCGTTCTAATCTCACTAGATGTATGGACTGAAAGGATTCCTACAGCTAAAACACTGTGTGGTGGAAAACTAAGTTTAGAGCTGACTCTCCAATATGATGACCCAGTTGAGTGGTTCAGTAACAATGATGTTGGGCCTCCAAGTGGCAGATGAGGCTTTTGTTTTATTTGTTTGACAGTAAATATCTGGCCTGTTGCTTAGCAGCCATACACAGAAACAAAGGCGTTTCCAGACAAAATAAACTACATTACAGCAGGTGAATTTTTCACAGCAGTTACCAAATGGAAATAGGAACTAAATTGATTGTTGAAAAACAACCCAACACCTTTGTTTCCTGCAGATGTTTTAAGCACACAAATGGCAGTTCAGGATTTCTCGATGGCAGTGTGAGAAGACTTCAGAAGTTTTAAAAAAATGAGTACACTGATTCTGAAAAATAGTATGCTGAAAGTCCTAGACATGGAGACCAAAGTTTTCAAACTTCCGTCAGCTGTTAAATCCATATTTAAGTACATTAAATAACTAGATTTGCTCTTGGATACAATGAGCACTTAGAACTGTCACCAAATTCCAGGGAATTTTCACATGCCCTAGGAGCACTGCACTCATCTGGAACTGAAATACAAATAACAGAGCACTAAAAACCGAAAAGCTTTTGCAGTAGTTTTAATACATTTATATTAATACTGTCAAGCCTTATTTCTACCTCTGCTGTCAGAAATGCATTTTCACACCCCAAGTTCTCAGGCCAAAACTCATGCATGACACTCACCCCTGCACGTTCATTTCCATGCAAAAGTCTGCAGCTTTTGCAGGACTGGCCTCCCATACCGACAAAAAGGAAATGCCAAAGCTACTCTTGCATATCACAGCTGTACAGCTTTAAGGCAGGTATTTCACTGAGAAAGCAGCACTTAACCTCGCTGAGCAAACAGAAAGGGCCAAATTCTGCTCTCAGTTACCCTGGGGCACTCCACCACAAGAAGGAATCTGCATTTGAATAACCTAGAGAAGAAATGTGTTTCTAGGTACTTGAGCTTAAAGACTAAAAAAAAAATGCTGGTGTGAATTCTGTCATCTTATATTTTCATTGATGGGTTTTGGGGGGTGGGTTTGTTGTAGGATGGGGTTTTTTACCCTCGAAATTGATCCACTGAGCATTGTCATTGTGTTGCTGTCTCACCTTTCTGTCGATAGACTTCCTGCTGGAGAGACATTATTATTTAACCGGATCCACTCATCCTGCCACTGATTTGTTTTACTTTTGTTCCTGGAAAAGAACAGCAGCTCTAGGTAATGTTTCTTTTCTCATTTGTCTAAGTCCTTCAGAACACTTTAGTAAATGAACCCCATGTCGTTCACTTAGTAAACACAGGATCTCCTGAAAGGATTTATAAAACTAAATTACTTCAGAATTTCCAGACAATCTTTGTTTTTCTTCTGTTTTCTCTGATACAAGCTTAAGAAAAGACTCAGGAAACAAACCTGAATGTTTAATTCCTCATCAAATAGGAGCTGTAAGAACAGCACGAGAGAATCAAAGCAAAAAGGCAGGGGTTTAATAAACAAAATAGATGAAGACATGCCAACTCTGTTTCTGAATTAGAAGTATTATCAATGTATCTGCAACAGTCTGTTTTTAATTGCATCAGCCTTGCCTAGCTGGAGTTACCCTTTAGCAATTGTAATCCCTCTGGAAATACACATCTTCAATTTGACCACAACCAAATTTTCAAATTTTCATTCATTGAGTTTAAGCTGCATGTACATAGAGTTGTGTATCTGTATTTATGATAGATCCTGTACTGTACACCGCCACTCAAAGAGAAGTAATAGGCTTCCTAAAAGTATCACTGAGTAAAATTTTGTCATCTCAGTAACATCAGGCCAGACAAATATAATAGTCTCTTACATTCATCTACAAATCTATTAAGAAAACATATTCAGCACAGCTGTGTTCAATGGAATATTCTCCCTCCCACACTGACAGATTTTAGAAACTTTTATCAGATGGTAAAAAAGCTTTAAAATACTAGGTTGTAGATGGCATTCATAAAACCTTCCGGGGGAATCCAATCCCAGTTTACATAGTAGACAACAAAAATAATCCAGTTAACCTAAACAAGCCTTGGTCTGAACTACAGAGTGACCAGCTACTCACCACTAATTTCATACATATTTTCTTCTTTCTAGCTACAATTATGAACATTTGCTCAGTTTGCCTGTATCCTAACAGAAGATTTCGTTACTACAGTGAGCCAAATGGATCCCAGAGATACAAAGGAATCACAGTACAGTGAAATCATAGTGTGATGCAAGTGGCCCTGCAGGATGCCAGCACATTCAGCACCTCATGCCCCACTGGGATGGTACATGACCATACCACAGCAGTACTGCGGTGGCTCCCTGGCAAAAATGTGTACACTGGCTGGACCACAATTCTTTTACGATCATGCGTATATTTTCATTTGCAAGCAAGTTACCATGACAAAGTCTTGTGAATACTTATCAAAAATACATCCAGACATGCTGAATATTCCCACACAGACATTTTGAATGGCCTCTGATTTAATTCCTCTATCAACAGAGGAATCAGTTGCTCTGTCAAGGAGAAGAAATAATACCATTTGTCCTCAAGTAATGAACAGCAAGTAAACAAAATAACTTATAAGTAACCCATAGATTAAAGTATTTTTGTAAAAAAAGCATTTGTATAATTCAGATAATTGCTAAAAAAACCCCAGGACCTACTGGAATACAGTAGATGAACACAACAAAGTGATGGACAGCCTGAACATGTTATCTCTGAATCCTTTGCACTGACTGTATTCAGCCTAGGGAGCTGGAGACCCAACAACCAATTTTTCACAAGGGAAATGTGAAATCTGCAAAATTAACTGAACTGGAATTTTCTGTGGGGAGAATGTATAAGGGTCTGAGAGAAATACACATATCACTTTCTTCTTGCCTCCCCACTCCCCAAATGCTCCAAGAATCACCAAGACAACCAGACACCTTGCAAAGTCTTCACTAATGCAGACACAAAAGGAAAAAAAAAAGAAAAAAAAGAGAAGGATTTGTGCCCTAATCCAGAGAACTGCAGCATCATGGTGAGTAACTATTAGATACATGGGCACAAGGGAAGAACCATAGAATGACAGGCTAGTCCTTCAACCTCACCCTTAAATGCTGTGTATATCCAAAGAATTTCCAGTAGTGCGACCTAGCACCAGTAACTTCTCTCTGCACGTGGCAGTAAATCTATACAGGTATTCTTTTTTTTTTGCTTAAATACTCTGCCTCAGTATATTTATAGCTATGAATACTTGACGTTAATAGCTTTTGATCTCAGTCCATAGGCAGTCCAGGATCAATTTCCTAATTACATATATAACAATGTTTCCCCTCACCAGAAGAAAAAAAGTAGTAATAATGACCTGAGTACTGCCATAATAACGAACAGACTTTTATTTAGAATGAAGTCAGGACATCTGAACAAGAGAGATTTGCAGCAAGTTTTTTTGTTAAGTATAAACTCCATTTCCTTTCACTTTCAGTCTTCCTGCCACAGTTAACAATTATTACACTTAAAGCCAAAGCCGCCCTGAAGGAGAACAAGAGCTGGAACTGCCAGAACAGATGCTTAGATATCCAGTTAATAATTTAGTAGCAGCAACCTATCAGGATATACCATTTCACATTCCTCCTTTTCCCCACAGAAACGTCTTCTTCATGAAAGAATTTCTTAGGGAGTTCACTGCTAGAGAAGAGAGTGGAGAGCACTATCTGCAAGGAAATGCCTACTCCAAGCTCAAAGGTTTAATCTTGGTAATTTGCACAGACTTCTTTAAATGTATGGTAGTAACATTCTTTAAGAATATTAAATCGTCCATACAGAACTCTTCTGCCATGTTGCAGCATTTTATCTGATTTGAAAATAATCTAATTCTTACACTTGTGCAGACCTATCAAGAGATCCATATAAAACATGCAACTGAAAAGAAGGAAGTATAATTAAGCTCTTCAAAAACTAAATTTTAAGTTTAGATAGAACAAGATTGAGAGTGAGTGAAGTATATCCATAACCTAATGTCAAATTTTGGACTGCTGAAAAGAGATTATTCTTTTCTTGTTACAAAAGAATGTTTATTCATATGCATTATTATTGTCTATTAAATATTCCTCATATTTTGCAGGACTTTCTAGCTGCCAGTTCAGGTAAATATAGAACCATTACTTCTATTTCTCCTTAAGAGAGTCATCCAAATGAAACAATATTTCTGCAGAGCACCATCAAATATGATATACTCATCAACTATGATATATAAATGGAAATTTGTAACTTCAGACTGTAAAAATATGCTCAGAAGTAATAAAGGTGGTAGAAATGAAAATCAGCTGGAAAAAGAAAAGTTCTATGCTTCGACTCATCTCCTTAGCCAAGCAAGGCAAGGCACTTATCAAAGTAAGTTTTAGTGATCAACTTTCCAGATTAAAAATATACCTTTCTGTTAAATTAAATTTAAATGCTCCTATGTTCTTTGACATATTTTTTTGCTAGGTACAGGAGAGAAAATTGAGGAAGTTTTATTTCACTGAGATCCAAATCCATCTCACTAACTGCAGGAATTTCTCTGGGGTGCCTAATTAGGAGCCCCATCAACAAAGGTTCCCTATATAAGTCAATGCTGAGAGACAGCTTTAAAGGATAATTCAGTGTTGCTGCTCTAAAATTGCCGCTTCTCATGGGCTATAGAATAGGGCTCCTAATCTCAGCTGGGTATTACAATTAGTTGAAATTAATTCTGGCCCCAGTCCCTAGGGTTCTTTCAGTAAAAGGGTATTCCTTTTTCCTCTTCATTCTCAAAAAACATTTCTACTCACAAACCCAAGAAACACATGGGACAGATGTTCCTGTCTTTCACTTGGCCCTGTAGGCTTCAGGCAAACTATGAAAAATCCCGTTCTCACTGGTGCCATGGCTTCACAGAGCCATAACCACTGCCGCCACCTCGGACTGCATTCAATGCTCCTGGTAGACACTTCTAGCTAGCTAGCCTGAACTTCACCCCATTTCTAAGTCATTGCAATCCCAGGAAGGATCTTCAACAGTCTGATGTTGAATAAATGAACAATGACATGGCTCTCCACTGCAAACATGTGGTGTTTTTGAACACAGATGGAAAAAGTCAAACAGAGCCCAGAGTAACTCTTCATCCACAACCCAGGAATCAACTCACCCTGGAGTCCTGAGGACGTCCAGGATACACAGCTCTCACAAACATGCTCTGCACTGGAAGTAACCTGTGAATCTGACATGGGAAGAACATAAGAGCCAAGCAACCAAAAATTATCAGATTCATGTATTATCCTGAGACTTCTCAGGATACACTTTACCACAGTCAAGGGACACAGCCTTGCAGAACCCCATTCCAAGCTCCATGAATTCACCCAACTTCAATATTCTTTCAAAAAACAGGCTATAAAAAAATCCAGACTAGTGACATGCCAACAAATAAGGGTCATTTAGGAATGCTAAATGAGAATATTCAGCTGTTTAGGGTTTGGATGGGGGCAGGGGACAGACAAAACTGCATTTCCCCATGCCCCTTTCCTCGAGAGACTAATTTTTTTCCCAAAAAGATGCCTTGCTAAGGAACAAACAGTGATTTCTTATCCTTTCATACTGCTCTATAAGATATATGAAAAGCTAAAGAGAAGAATAAAGAAGGTGATTTAGCTTGGTTTTACAGTCGAAATTCATGTCTGTGTACTCTGGAAAGGCTGCAGTGACTGAAAAATTTATGAAATTGTCATGTGAGAAAAAAGAAACAGAAAAGAGAAAACCTTACAGAAATAGATTGTGTTGTCTAGTGTCCTTCAGCCAAGATTTTCAAGAATGACTAATGATTTTGGCTGTTACAAAGCCTGAATCGCCTTTGTGGGGATTCATTTCCAGAAAGTGCCAAGTATCTTTCCTCTGAAAATCAAGACTCCTAATATTGTATATAGCTGGGAAACCAAAAAAGGAGGCAAGGAAAACCTTTTTTTTAAATTTAGAATATTTTTTTAAACACCCGCTTAACTACAATGCCCAAAAACACACTTGGAAAAAATAATGTCATTGTTAACGGATCAGATTATCTGCTATATAGTTACAGTATTGCAATATATACCCCTGAGGTATTCAAGCAGCTCATGAGGAAAACTAGAGATGATAATGTATTATCTGAGACATGTAGAGTTTAAAAATAGACAAAAATATATGCCTCCAGACATTTTCTTTCCTATACCAAGACTGATACTTTTAAAGTATTTTGTACATTTACTAGACATTGAATTTACCACATTAGTGATCGGCCATAATTTAAACTAATTCAAAAAAGTGTTTTTTGCAGAAATTAGTGGGGTTTTTTTCAAATGCAGACAGCCTCCTGATGTTATAGATATACACCTTGAAATCATACATGAAGCCTGCAGAAACTGGTAGATCTGATTTGCATTTAAGAGTTTGTATAAATATCAGACCAAGTGGGACTACACACATGACTTCAATGAAGCATGTGCTTGGCTGTCTTTATAGGATTAGGACCTTAACTATTTAGCCTGACTTTAACTTATATTCAAGCATTCAAATACTCTAATATCTGACCATTCACTACAATCCACTTGAAAATACGCCACAGCACACAGCTTTATTATATGCTACAGGATACCACTACTTAGTTTCCAAGTTCACCAGGAACTTACAAATTCCCAGCAAATTACAAGATGCAAACAGCTGCATGCAAGATTAAATCGCCTACCTCCAGCAGTTTTACAAAACTTTTTCATGATATATGTTCATTACACAAAGCTAAGTGCCCACCAATCAAACTGCTATGAATGCCCCCAAACTGCTTATCTCTTTAGAAGATAAAGTGTGCTGTTTATATAACTTATTAAAAATTGCACCCTTGCATTCCTTTTTCAGATAAAAAGTGTGAGGGCACCGCTTTATCACTTTAACTATGTGTTTCTTTGAACATATTTGTGCTTTAAAGTAAACACCAATGCTAGTTTTTTTACAACTACTAAAATCAAAACACATCTTTCCAAACTAATCTGTACAATGGTTCGGAAGAGCCTTTGATTCAGTACCATAATTATAAACAGGCACTTAAGTCAGACATACTAAAAGAGCATCAGTCATTTAAAATCAAATTAACAGTTTGATTAATCAAACACCAGACTGTCAAGTCAGATAACATACCTGATGGCTTTGTTCAGTTACCAAAGAGGGTTTCCATTTTAAGCACCACAGATTTCATCAGCAAAACAAAACTTACACAAGGAAAAATTTTGGTTTCCTTTAAATTCGCTCTATAGTATTACTAGGAAAATTCTCCTGGAGAAGCCAAGTTCTGCTTCACTTTCATGTGGTCACACGGCAGGAACTGAGAGACTTTACAGACATATTTCCTGCCTCTTTCAGGCCCACTTTTCAAGCAGAAAAGTGCAGTGGGATTCAGGCGGATGCACATTAATAAAATCAGGTCATGCTTATGAGATATACCAAAGTGGTAGAAAAATAGTTTATTGGCTTACTTCTAAAAGTCAGTGATTATGTACTAAAATGAGAGGTCCACCCACACCATATGATACATTGCATGCATTTTCACACCTGAATCCTCCTCCCCTCCATTAGAGTATTTTCTTTCCTAGCATAAGACACAGAGTCTGAAGATCAGATTTCTCTATGGAAGTTTGGAAAGACCCTTTGCATTAGGGAAAATATAACTGCTGCCATGATGTCAAAAACACAAAATGGAAAAGGCCATGCTATGTCACTACTCCCCCAGAGTAACTAAATATATCATGCTAAAACAGCCACACATCTGTAGGACCATTATGGACAACACCAGCCCTGTGCCACAAAGCAGGGTACTCCTCTGGGCTACTGGGATCAACCAAAAGCAAGAAAGTGTTGCTGAAGAACTGTCTTCTGCAATGAAGTAACTGATCATCAATCCATGCAAGAACAACACAATGCCTGTCAGGAGGTGTCTCAACATATGTTGCATTTGATTATAAAGAAAAGTTATGGTAGTCAGTACACAAAGAAGGCATACACTTCAATTGACTAGAAAGATCTCAAACGAGAAGACAGAGAAAGCCCTCTTTCTTCTGCAGTATCCAAATTCTCCTGATGCTGGATGGAGGCAATCAGGCAAAGATTCTTTCATGCTCATAGCTCTTGCATAGCCTTCACAAATAGTCTGAAAACATCTATGAAAGTAAAGCTAGAGTTTCTCACTCTAGTATTGGTTCACCCACTATTATTAGACACCGAAAGATTGCACCTATGACAACCACTCTGAGTTGTGAAGCAGCATCAAGAAGCAGATGTGTGCTTATGGGGATAGGCCTGTTTTCAAAAGAATGATTGTAAATGCATGTCCTTTGCAATGTCTGATCCAGAGCCCATTTCCAGCATGGCAAGGAAGGATAAAATGGAAGTATGCCAAGTATACCAACATAAAACCTCTAAATTCATAGCAGACAATTAAAATGAATGGGAACAGGGACCAATTCCAGATTAAACAGCAGCAAAGAAAAAACTGAAGAAACAAAACCCACCACCTCACACACCAAAGATCTTTCTGTCGTGATTCAGTATGCAGCCTGCATAATATCTGTGAATGTGTAAGCAAAGAAAAATCAAAAATGCCTCTTGTAAATGGTGTTTTGAAAAACCGATAAATTCTTGGCTTCATTCCATCGCTGTTTTTGATACTCGTTCACTTATGATTACAATTCAAACGTTAAATGCCTCTATGCTTTCAGCCTAAAATACGTATTATTTACTGGTTCCATACTAAGTGACAGTTCTTTCAAGGAGGTTTCTGCTTATGGGGCCATTTGGGGGCTGAACAGTCTAATTCAACTTCATGCATTTTAATGTTCAATGCTGTCCCATTGATATGCTGTGATTGAATGTGAGAGGCCTAAAGATGCACAGAAAGTAATTGGCCAGTAGGATATCCCCCCCCCCCATTACAAGAAAAACACCTAAAACTGTGTAAAAAAAAAAACAACAAAGGGAGGGGGTGGGGGGTGGCAAGGGAGAGCAGAAGGAAAAAAGCTTTCACCCACTGCTTAAGCATGTTAAGAGTAAAACAAAAATCATGGGTTATAGGAAAGCTAAAGACTTATGGTAAAAGCATTTCTCTTGCTTACATTGGAATAAAGACAAAAGGTTTCTAAGAAAACATATATGGGTTTTGACAATTCATTATAGTATTTCTGCTAAAAAGAAATTCCAGCATAGGTCAAAATCCAATGATATATGAACCACAATGTCTTCTGAGGTATCAAGATGGTGATCAAGTATGCCCTAAAAATTATGGCTGCTTATCTAATCTCTGAAGACTCTTTCCCTCCACAGTCTTGATCTCACCCTCCACAGCCTCATCCCAGTTTACTACTACTCATACCCGTCCTCAGTGTTTTCAAAATATCACATGTAAATCCCACCAAAGTCTTTTTCTTCTTCTTCTAACCACAAATATCGGTTTGACGGCTGTTTCAGGTATCAGATCTAGGAAAAGCGAAGTAATAATGTATTCCAACAGCGAGATTCAAATCCTATATCTGGTGGACTGTCTTCTTTCATATCCACAGATGCTTCCTCAGGACTGAATGAACCAGAAATCATCATCTCCATCCCACAACCCCACAATCCCATAACTGCAAAAATATGCCCTAGAGATCTATTGTATATACCATATACAAAAATTCACCTATGTACTTCCACAACTGTAAAGGGAATTTGTACTTCTCTTTTTTTTCCAAACTCATTACACCTGGAATTGATAACAGTTTGCTGGTGGTGTTCCCAGCAATGTGAAGAAGTGACTTCTTTTTAAAGCAGATGCTTGATCTTCAGGCTAGATGGATCATCAGATAATGATGGCTAAGTTTTGTTTAACCTTTAATCCTCATTGATATTAATGGACGCCCAGTTTTCAAAATGGGGCATGTAATAGCAAGCAACAACCTGCTCAATTCATGCTTTAAATGTCTACCATACTGATCTAAGAACATTTTAGATCAAAGAAAATGTGATCAGGTACTTTCTCTGGAAAAAGCAATTTTAACAAAACCCAAAGTTTTTAGCAGTTTTGATGAGATCTTAGACATGATATCTTCTAATGAAAAATTTCTGTTGTATTTTTTTAATTTGTATTTTATTTCTAATTCATCACTTCATTTATATTATACCTTTGCCTTAAAATACTGATATGTAGCAGGCTTCAATACTAACAAAGCAAAATCACTGAAGTAGCAGGTTACCATGATTCAACATTTTAAAAATAAAATTTCTCAGAATTCCCATGCCATGGAAAACTTCAAGTTTTGCTCCAAGTTAGGTCAAAAAGAGAAGGCTTCAACACATTTCATGCTGAACAACAGAAAAATGTCATTTTCAACTATGAATACAATACCTAATTTAGGAATCTAATTTTAATGGACTTACATGAAAATGAAAGTGCTTAAGATAGATATGGGCTTCATTTTCAGAAAAACAAAATAATAACCAGTGCTCAGGACTAAATTTTTAAGCACTTGTGTTCCTTATTTTTCTTCTCTCTTTTTATAAAAAAGAAACAAACAAAAAAACCCTTTCCCAACAGTATTGTCCCAGCTACAGGCAGTGAGGAATCATTCTCTTCCACATCCTAACAGACATTTGGCTCTGTCACTGACACCCTACCAATCTTGGCACTTGTATAGGAAATGTCAGTATGAAGGGAAAATAGGGATGGACTAACCCCTTTAACCTTAGCGTCTTGACCACGTGAAGATTCAGACCAACATATTTTGTCACCCCTGTTCCAGAATACCTTCCTGTGCAGACACAATACCCTAGAACGACACAAGAAAACTGTATTGTAAGGTAACAATTTTGCTCATAAACTGAAATTTTATTCTATAACAGAATCCCTGCATAAGAAGCTATTCTGGAATATCTGCAATAAAATAGCTTATTTTCATATACATTGGTCAGTCAGTTTACCCAAATTCCATAGAGAAGGTCACTTTTAACTGGTGACCAGGCAAATCGTTACCACACTAACACCTGCATGACCACTAACAACAGTAGTACCTGACTCAGTTTTTAGCCTCATATTTTGCAAAGCCTAAATTCACTTAAAAATATTTATCACACTTCATAACTTTTCTAAATCATATTAGCTTAAAGTACAAGCATCTGAAATGAACAACAGAAGAGAGTTGAGATAATTGAGTAACTTCATGATTCTCATTTGCTGTAGACAGAGGTTACTCTTTTAAAGTCTGTTGAAGACTCAGAAAAAACTTATTCAGACTGAATTAGTTCAATCACTTGCTCTCAAGCACCTGATCAATACAACAGGATTTTAAAAGTATCAGAAAGACAGTGAACTTCTCCAGAAGGCCATCTCAACTGAAATCTACACTAAAAATCCATTTGCTTTAATCCGGCATATATAACATATATGTCATCCAGCACACCAACATATATATTCCTCACCATTCACAAGAATTTGTAGGAGTCTGGACCATTTCCTTCATAAATCTTTGGGGTGTAATAAAGAGAAGCCTTTCACAGTATGTCACTGTGATTCTAATTCCATTAACAACTTTATTTCAACAGAAACTGTGCCCCTCCAGATACGTGCTCCTGAGACTGCAGGATTTTCTTTTCCCTTTTGCATTAGTTTTAAGTACAGGCTCATACAACTGCACAGAAACATAACACTCGGGTGGGGGGGGGGTGGGGGGGGGGGTGGGGGCGCAAAGAAAAAAGAAAACCAAAAACACACACACATACAAAAAAAACCCAACCATGTTATAGAAGGAGTTCTAATCAGCAAAATTCCAGAAAAAGGGGAGAAATTGGATTATTTTAATAGCTTTTTCATATTGGTACTTGCTGTATCTTTAGAATAAACATTTATGGAAATTAAATCAAGACTTTCTCAGACTTCCTGCTTCCTTTGCAACATTCTCTCCTTTTTTGGTCTACATACTGCAGAATAGATGTAGCTCCCTGTTCACTTGCCACCTTTAGATCAAGCTATCCAAAGGGCATTTGAAGGACAATTGCACCTAATTTGGTCAGCCCAGCAGTACCAAACTGCATGGGATAAGAAGCCCTTCCCACAGCAAATAAACCATAACATACTATTCTTTATATTTTTAATTATAGCTGGTACTTCTTAGGCACTAATCAAAGGACAGCTTGGTCATCTATGTGAGAATTTATACTGCTGTAACATTGGTTTAAATATCTGAAAGGTCAATACTAAGAAAAATATGTGCTCACAGTAAACCTTCCTTATCTGACATCAGCTGCCCAACACATCTTGCTTCTGTCTAAACAGTATCCAGTCTAAAGCCAGAGACTGGAAATAGCTATTGGCTCTACAAGGACAATGCTATTCACCCCTTTTCTCCACTTTTTGCTCACTGCAATGTGAATAGCTACGGTTAAAGCAGCACTTGACCATGCTCTCTTTAAACCAAATCTGAATTGACTTGCCCCCTTCCAGGGCAGTTTTCCCTGACTGTGGGCATGAGGAAAGCGATTTGACAGACAGTGTCAAATTCAGGCATTTTTTCTTGTATAGTCACCAAGAGACAATAATCTAGGGCCAAGCCTACTTTCCCGACAGCAGAGATTCAGGAAAGAGGGTGTATTATTTAAACAAAAGAATGAATTATTTATTCCATTGCCAGCAAAACTCTAACTTCCACTTTTACAGGCTTACGTAAAGGTCTATGATCTGGAAAGAGAAGTTGCATCACAAACAGACTGCATAACCTCAGAAAAACGGGCTCCCAGTACCTCAGCTTAAAATATTGGTTACGTGTGCAATGCAGCAATCCCTAAAGACCCCCAAAGAAACTTGGGACTCCTTGTGTTATATGCTTCAACTATAAATGCTAGGGGATATTGCTACAAAGAAAAAAATATTAAAAAAAAGACAAGGAGAATGAGAAAATATGTTTATTTTCAGATTATTACTGTAGAACTGAGGTACATGCATATCAGCCTATGCTGGAAGGGTATAGTAAGTTAAGTATATAACACTGATCAAGGTATCTCATGTTGCTGAAACACAAGGAAACAATTTCTTTGTTATTCCAAATCCTTCTAGAACATACGAACATATATAATTTACTTCTTCTGAGTAGGACTGTATATCCAGTGGATTTTCATATTTTTGGACAGCACAACATTCCTTGAAATGACTCCAAACCTGAATAAGTGTTTTAAAATTAACTCCGGTCACAATTTCATTCATCCTCAGTCGTGATCCAGCCCTGGAAGGGGCTGGAGATCAAAACCACCCATGATCACATGTATTCTTACATAAGAGCGGCCATGCCGGGTCAGACTCAAGGTCTATCTAGTTGGATATCCTGGCTCTGATAGCAGCCAGTAGCAGATGCCTAAGGAAAAGTATCAGAGCAAGGCAAAGCACGCAGTGATCCTTCCCCTGGTTACACTTCCAGCATCCTGTGGTCTCAGGGCTTCCTGAGCCAGAGGTTCTGACAGCAGTTTTATATGCTGAATTACAGGATTCAAATCCCCAGCCCTTTACTTCGCGTAACAATGGCAGAAAGAAATGTTTTGCAGTTAATTAATTCATGTGATAAGCAAGATCTGGGTTTTTTTAGTCTCAACACAATTTTAAGTGCTCCTGCTGTAAAGTTACATTTGTTTAGGCACATTTCCATGTCACACATCTAGACACGAATTCCATCGATCTTCTCATTTCTTTTGCTGTTTGAAGCTGCAAAGAATCCACAGTTTGTCCATAACAGATGCCAAAAGCCTAGAAACTTATTACACACTGCTCACAGTGTGGGTTCAGATACATTAGCAGCATAAAAAGAAAAAGGCAAATTAGGCCACAGTAGGAGAACACATTTTTAATATTACAGTCTGCAGCTTGCATCTCTAATTTAATGCTGCTGTTTCCCAAAGTTATGCTGCATCATTCTACATTGCTGAATTGAAGAGATGACAGTGAGCTCAATTTTTACAAGCAACTGGCCAATTCAGATAGTCAGTGCACTTGATGAATTCCAGAAAAATTTTCAGGGCCAAAGTGAATGAGACATTTTCAAAGAATTCTTTAGGCATTCATATTGACAGAAATTAGGTATGAATGTTTGGTGTCTCAGCCTTGGGAAAAGGGGAGATTTTAGTGCATTCTTCCAGAAGAACAGAAAGGAAAAACACTCCGTAGCCGTAATCAAAATGCATATACCCTCTATAAGCCGTAAATGCTCAGTCCTGTTGGTTAAATACACACAGCACACACAAACTTCACATAAATTATCATCTCAAGAAATCATTGCTTACTGAGAGAATTATCTGTGCCGTTATGGCTTCTCTCTGGAGTTGATAGAGAGTTATCTTCTACATCATATCTACTGTTTACTTCAGCTACAGCCGAAATTTTGAAAGTAGGTATCAAAGAGTAGCAAAGAAATCAAGTCATCAAGGAAAAATAAGTTGCAGAATTTGTAGTTTCATGATGCATCTTCCCAAGATTCTGATCATCTGGGGCAACTATGTTTTGTTTAATTTAAAGTCTCCTTAATGGAGAATCTCCTGGCTACGGATTAGATAACTGATATTGAAGAATACATCAGAGACAATGAAACTTTAAGTTATGTTATTTTTATGAAATTATAGATTTTTCTGTTTAGGAAATAAAAAAACAGGCAGCTCATATATATGGAAAGTTTTGACCTGATCAGATGGAAGCAGAAAGGCAAAAGCCTAGCACCTGTTGACTTTAGGCTAAATAGAAGTCTTGAGTATTAGACAGGTTCAACTTCAACAGTTTCAGTACCCTGAGATTTTGCAATACTGTTCAGAAGAGATGAGCTCATCAGAGTTTACCTGATAAACTTACTGCCAAACAATGACGAGTTCCCACCTTAAATGTGTATTTTGTTAATATTCAGAGGATGCACATGCATGTACCACAAAACCAGTCACCAATGAACACCACGTGCTCTGGCTGCTAGCTACCAAATGGCAGGCACAGTAGAAAATTATTCAGAGTTGTAATTAATCTCAGGATTATTCAGCCAGCATTTCATTTAAGATGCTTACAGCAGGTCATTTTACATTGTCCAAAATAAGCAGTCTGCTACCATTAGATATTTCCCACATGCAAACTAAAGAATTCACAGCACACGATGATTTCAAAAGCACTACATACTAGTCAATTTTCATGTCAGCAAATTGTTATCAAAAAAATGGCAAAAAAGTGGCTGTGCTTCATGATGTATATTCAACATGTTTGGGCCTCTTCTGCATTTCTTGGTTTGCTCCAGGGAACAAACTGTTTGAGACCTTTTGGTCTCTATTATAATCCAAAGTACTGTGTTACTTGAGCAAACAAATTAAATACAGAAATTAAGTGGGAAGAAGGTGTCTGTGATTCTTGATATCCTGAAGTGGAATTACGTTAGCACTGGCACTCACGTTATCAAACATATTGTTACTGTTAGATGTTTATTCAGCAACCGCAGGGCCTCAGAGCCTTTAAATAAAATTTGCATGGCCAGTTTGTAAATAGAGACTCAATAGTGCGTACGTCTGCAGTGTCTGAGGTATGTACGGTTTGCTGGAATGAATCATCAGGCAATCTTTTAATTGACATTTTTATCATTATTTTTTCAGGAAAATATATAAGAAGATAGGAAATGTTTAAAGATATCAGGCCCGCTTATCTCTCTCAGAAAGAAATCAGGATCCATTCTCGGAAATACTGGATGTGTGAAAAAACATCTAGTCGTTTCAGGCCTAAACTAACCTATGAAAAGGACTTCTTAAGATGTGTATTTTAGAGATATTAGACTGGAGTATAGAAAAATTAATGCACTCTGAGTGACAGAGAAATACTGGAACAGTGAATTGACAGGGTTCAGCAACCACTGCCAGACAAAAAGTTCTGTAAATTAATTAGTAAAAGTAACAAACCTTCTACACAGTCTCCACAGAATCCAGACTGAAACAATCACTGCAACTACCAGACTTTTTCCCCCATGTAAGTAATCTTACAAACGAAGAAAATAGTCTAGAGCACACTTGACTCATAAGAACATAAAACTGGCCAAACAAGGTCAGACTGAAAGTCAACCTTGTGCCAGAAAGTGGGCAGCACAGGATATTTGAGGAAAGGCTATAGAAACAAAATAAAAATTTCTTCTATGGTACCCTTCCAGTTTTGACAACTTGCATTTTAGGTATACCCTGACTCAAAAGCTGTATCCCCCCACTTCTTTACGTTTAGGAGTTCATCATAAACTTTTACTAAATTAATATGTTGAATAGTTCAGGTTGTACTGTAGACTTTATGAAAACCTGTAATTTTTTCTACCTCCTGTTTTTAATTTTTAACTAGTTATTACTCTATAAGAAGGCAACACATTTTAACACTATTCATTCGTTTAATATGAGACTGATTAGAATGTAAATTTCACGCTGTAGCTAATAATTTAAGGATTCCATATTTCAGTTCTCCTAGAACACCTGCAATGGCACTGTGAATCCTGGGACATAATTCATCGCATCCTGCTGATCTGCTATTTGCACTTCTGAGTAGTATCTTGTTGCTGTACTGCTGGCCAAGCTGGTTTTAGGAATAGGTTCTTTTTTAATTTTTTTCTTTGTTAGGTAGTACACTTTTACTCTGAGCCTCTAATGTAGGGTCTTTAATCATTTTACCCTGTCGGCTGCTCTTTTAAATTTCTTTTTAAGAAGCTTTCTCATTTTTAGGCGTTTTCCCTTTTTGAAGGTAAATATTACTACAGTGTGGTTTTTTCTTTCCACAGGACTCAAACTTTGAATTTGTCCTGATCTCTTCAGCCTGACAAGTAGCAAAATCTTGAGCTCACTATGTGCCATGCTGAGGATTCAGAGGACTCAGACATCACTTCTCCTTTTTTTGATTTTTGACTCATCACTAATAGAGGAAAACTTTCTAGAAAATACCAAAGCCAGTCCTTCTTAGTGGCAAAACTACAAGCCTGAACTGCTTCTGATGCATTAGAGAAATTCCTATGCTGCTGAGTCAACTTCTGTGCCTATAAGATTGTCACAAACTACAAACCATAGCTTGCTGATGAATAAGGTTCATAAACATCTTTCATACTATAGGACAGTATTTTTTAATGTAGAAAAAAGAAGAATTGTTTAAACTGCTTGCTCGTAATTGTGATTTTGCTGCATAATACTAAGATTTCCTCATTTTTTATATAAAACAGCCATAAAGTTATTCCAGTATGCTTATATTTTAATACATATGTAAGGATAGCCAAGTTAAATGCAGCTTCATATTCAACTTCCAAGAAAGTCCTCAATGGCTGGGGTTTTCTGCAAGGTAGCAAATAGAATCTCAAGAAAACTAAACAAAACCTAAGACTTGCCCACAACGGAAACTTTCAATGCCATAGCTTTTAAAAAAGTAGAAAAGAATTTGATAGACCAATAAAAATCCTGGTGTAACTGAAGCAGTATCACCCCCCAAAAATATCCCTTTTTTATTAATTCAATAGTCAAATAAGCTCTGGCAAAATGGCTCATTTGCAGCTGTAATTATGGAATCTGCAGTCTTAATTATGGAAATTTGTAAGCATAACACAACCAATAAACCTTGCATAGATAAATACAGCCTTAGCCGCATCCATGAATTAGCAGTTAGCAGTACAGTGCTTCCTAAAAGCAAGTAGAGCAAAGGCTAATACTGGTTTAGCACCAGATCCAAGGCCCTATGCACATGAAAACGAACATGATATAATCTGTATTGCAATGACTACACTACTGCAAATTGATTTTGAGACATTCTGGAAAGACTAATTTTAAAATTCAAAGACAACTTCCTTTTCAGAAATGTGTTGTATTTTTATTGAACTAAATGTTAGACCTTACATTGTTTAGAATAGACCTACATTTGTGTGTCTAAAGCCACAAAATCAATAAACAACAGCAGCCCATGCGTTTTTTAGTTTGTATTAAATCCTCCACCTTAGGACATGTAAATGACATGTAAGATTGGAATAAAAATACTGACCGCATGTTTCTGCTGAAGTGGTTATCAGTAAAAATTACCAGGGTTGATATTTAAAGGCTAGATTCTCAGGAAAACTCATCATTCAACATTTAGACATCCAATTCAGCGGACAGGTTTTCAAAAGAATTTTGTCCCCATTTTGGCACTGAAATGTATTAATTAGATATCCAAGGACTCGGTCCTACAAGGCATCAGGCATTCTGGCTTTGCAGCAGTGAAGCACTTCAGCACACATTTAATTTAAGCATGTAAACGGTCCCACTGCAGCCATGCCGCTATTTGTGCATTTAAAAGCCCTCACACAATCTATTGTGCTGCTGGCTCAGGGCCAGCATTTTCAGAACCTCACAGGACCCCAAAAGTAGTAATGAGGCCTCAGCACATTTGAAAATCTGCCACACGTACAGAGGCTTGATTAAATTAAGGAAAGTTTGTTTCCCGTTTGCCAGTAATTGGGGCCTTGCTCACTTGCTTCTATTTGGAGGAGGAAAGAATGTATACGAAGTCCTATTTTACTGAACAAAATTTAAAAACAATACCAAAGGTGAATATAATTATTTTGAAATCTAAATCTGCCCTTCCATTAAGTACTATACATCTAAGCTCTACAAACATCTCCACGTTCCCTGTTGCCATCTCTGCCTCTCTTTATTCATTTAGCTTTCTGGTCACTGATGCACCTCATCCACAGACAGCTAAGATCAGCTGAACTGGCAAGTGTTCCCTCGGAAATTTCTTATCCCATTGGTTTTAGTTTGTGTTTGGTTTTTCCAGTCTTGGACATTGGCTTCTTATTGTTCCTGCCACCACCACATAAAGGCAGAGGTCACTGTTCTTTCTCTTTAGCTTGAGTGAAAAGTGATTATCGCTGGTGAAGAGCAGCTGGGCAGATGCCACCTTTAATAAACACAAGATAAAATGCTGCACAGAAATTGCCCTAAGGGCTGTCATAGCATCAGTGTAAACTATCAGTCATAACTGGGTCTGTGATCACTCTACAGATTAGAGATGGCAGCCATTACTGCCAACAGAAGTTGTCCCCTCCTATGCTACATGGTCATACTTCTTCCCTCAAGTCTCCATAGCCACAGAAATTCTGCAACAATGGGACTACTCCTGCGCTGCTCACCCATACGCATGACCCATATGAGCCATACCATCTGGCTCTACAGCTTACCTAAGTAGCACTGTAACAGCATTTGCAACTGCTTCGGTGGGACATTTGCTTTTGTTTCTACGAAGCCTGACAGCCGCCCAGCTGTAGCTCCTCTCTAATGCACTGGTCAGGGATGCCAAGACGATAATGTCAGTTCCAGCATTACATCTGATGGCATCTTTCTGCTACCATGTGCAAAACTTCACACAGCCTTTTATCACTAGTCTGCACTTTCACACACATACGTAGACAGCTGTTAAAGTTGCCAGCATTCTTCACCGAAAAGATGTTAACTCCTATGAATTTATCACTTTTACAGAAAGCTTTTTGGATAAAGGGAATTAAAACTGTTCTTCAAAATGACGCATATTTCTATTATGTGTAGTAAACATCATGCTGAATGAGGGGAAAAAAGAAAAAAAAAAAGAGCATTCCATGCAGCCAGCAGCTGTCAAGCATCAAAGATTTCATTTCAACATTATGTCAAAAATCATGATACTTTAAGGCTCATCAAAATATGAGTACATCTCCAAGGCAGATGTTTTGACTCTCGAGGCTGTTGAATGGCTGGATTATAAAAAACTTACAAAAAAAAAAAAAGAGAAAAGAAAAAAAAACAAACCCACACACACATCTAAAATTTGCAAGAAAGAAAAAGAAAAAGTATCCATATAAACACAACAGTAACAGTTATCATTATTTTTGGTTACCTTTCTAATTTGTCATCTGCATCTACTATATCTAGCACTTCTTTTCTCAGCCGCTAAGGCCCTTTCGAAGTGTCTTGGTATACTCTCTTGGTTCTGATTTCACTTGCTCTCCAGCTCTAAGCAATTGTTACTGCTCTTTAGTGACATTTTTCCTCATTTCTCTTTGTGTGGGTCATACAGATTTTTATACATATTCAAATATACACTAATAGACTCTGCAAGAACGTATCAGGCTAAGGATAAAAAATTCGTATCAGTACACAAAAAAAAAAAATTGCGTTTAATTTAACTTTACACTTAGCTAACATGTTACCAAGGATACTGCTTCACAGAATGTTACATACCTGTGCTCTAAAACTAAATAGTGGAAAAAATAATGTTCTCCAGAACTCACTGAGATTCAAATAGGTTATTTCTTCAAATCCAGTGTCTTTAACTTGGCCTCAGCACCACTTGAAACAGTTAAAAAAGCTAGTAGCAGAAGTGTTAAAGATATAAAAGATGTATTAATTGCATAAAGATGTATAAAACCAGATCATATTGGATTTATGAACCAAATTACATCAAAATATTTTATTAACTTCAAGGTTCTAGGGGAAATAGCCACTGACACAAACTATAGCAGCAACAGATATCCAGACTCTCAGAAAGCCTTTGACAATTTTTCACTTGATGGATTAGTGCATACAGTATTAAATATAAGCTGCCCTAAGGAAAATGTTGAGACTGGATAAGGAAAATTATAAGACTAAATAATTGGTTTATAGACAGAAAGCAGAAGATCAGAATTTAAAGTATCCATTCACCATAACATGGCATGAATTGTTTCGCATGGAATTTATATCAGATGGTTATTCTTAATATTTTGATTAACAATTTACAGAAAAGAATTTTAAAAGATTAAATCCATCTATTGCCATCGGCATCAGAGTTAAGGAACTAGTTAAAATGAGAAGAAATATTTACATTTTTATCAAAATATAAGCTCAAGGTGATACGGAAATTTTAAGTTTCACATGTAAAATGATGAACACAGAAATGGTAATTCCTTAATTAAGTACAGGTCAAATAACAGGAAAACAGTGTAATGGAGAATGTGATCTAATTAGGTATGGTCACAATTTTTACATTCACTGTCTAACACAAAGTAGAAATTTAAATGTATATTGTTTTCCTCAGAAAGGTTATTTTGTAAGAGAAAAATCCTCATGGAAATTCACAGGAGTTTCCCCACTAGTTTCACCAGAAGCATCTATCATTGTTGGCTCTAACTAAATAAAGAAGAAAAATGTCACGTGGCTAAATGGTAAGGTTAAACGCACCAGGAAAGCTTTTCCACATGACAGAAAATAGGAACATATGCCGATGGGGTGGGAAAATTTATCCTGATGAATTTAGTTGACTAACTTAAGGATTTATTTTCTGCAAATTAACCACAGTCAGATGCATCAGATGCAAACAGGTCTGCCTGAAATTACCTGACAAATAGTTCCTGTAAATATACATTACACTCTTAGAAAGTTCACTTCCCTAACATGCTCCTGGCTCACACCTACCTCTTCCCTTTGTGTGCAGAAATGAATGGCTATCACCTTCTGGATTGTTTCCAGAAGGTCAATAGATAATTTAGATGAGTCTCACAGTTTTTGTAATGAAGATGCTCTCTCCTTGAGCCTCAAAGATAAAAGTAAGCAGAAGGTCATTAGAGTCTAAGTATGAGTGGGTTTTTTAATTGCACTGGAGCTGCTGATGAAAGCTATATCCCTATTTATTGGAGAGGTGGGGAGCCTGGAGAGGGAGAAGAGAGGGTTGTCTTTGAAGAACATCGCCTTGATGTATATCCTCACAGACAAAACCAGGATTTCATACAAAAGACAACAGGTTTCGTCAGAGGATACAGTTCACTGTTACCTTGCACCATGGTATTCCAGCGCTACCATAGGAACTGCAGTACCCAGATGACTATTACTCATTCCTCATGCCAAGCTAGAGCATTTTGTTTGAATTCAGTTTCCAGCTTGCAAATTCTGTCAGATGTAGGTATGGAATCAAGAGAAATCGCTGCCTCAACTTACATCCCACCTGCAGTATGAACAGAAGTTTCATGAGGTCACTCAGCCACCACGACTCACTACCCAGCAGATCTGAGAAACTGCAATCCCGTTCAAGACAATGCCTTTGTCTTTTGCTTCTTTACTCTCCTGAATCAACTCTCTGGGTTTCCTCTTGCATGCCTGTGTCTTCGGTTCTTTCCTCTGCATTTATCTACAAACACTTTCTTTCACAAGTACCATCATTCTCCTTACACACACTCACTTGCTCCATTTTGAGATACCACATACTAACTACAAGTTTAACTGGAACTGAAAAATCACGGCATTTTGGTGTCTGCACTACGATGAAATTGAAAGCAGGGCAGAAATCACTGCTTCAGTGATACTGAAACTACACAGTAAATTTTTTCTTAAAAATTACAAAGAGAACTGTAGAAAATAAAACCACACTAGGAGACCTGGAAAAAGCCATGGTGTCCTAGAGGCTACATAAATATATCAATCAAAGCATAAGTCTGATCATCATCTTCTGTGCAGATGGAGGTCTTACTGGTCCTGATTCAACCCACAGAACACTGGCATTTAACTGAGGACCTTACACAAGTAGCCTCCTGTCTCAGGAGCCTTCTGCTATCACAGAGGGACACAGACATACTTCAGACATGCTGACTGGCTTTCTGGGTAATCCTGATCCACAGGCAACTAATTGCAGAGAGAGGACAAAACAGCATATCCTTAGCAGTGACACCTCAGTCTACTGCTAGAATTAGCTGTGATAAACCCAGGTTATAGCATTTTGCCTAAAACACCTACTAGCAAGCAGTTACTAACTGTAACTTCAGGAAAAGACTAATGTTAACATTACTGACTCCCTTAGAGCCTGTGTATGCTTCAACTGCAATTAAAAGAGCATGTGAATTTTAAGTGGCCGTTATGAACAACTAGGAACAACTGAGAATGTAGGGAGATGTAGTTGGAATAAATACAGCGACACACACAATTATTCAGAAAGAATTCTGGAGTGGCTATTCTCGACTAGCTCAATATATACTCAAGCCCTCAGTCAAAATGGTTTGCCAGGTCAGGGGGACATACATTAGCACAGAAATCCTGCACTGCAGACTACCAGCCCTGGGCAGCTGACTTGCCCTCTGGAGGTGTCCATCTATCATTAGGAGTTACCTTCGCTGTCATATTGTATGCTTTTGCAAAATAATTAAAGTTATATGAAATAAATTGTGGTCGTATCAGTCTCACAAGAGTCTGGAGCAATTGAGAAGAGAAAAATTTATGAATTACTATTTTTAATTATTCCAGACAATCCAAAAGTTAATTTATCCTTCATGGGATAGTCTTGCTTCAACAGAAACAGCAGTTGCTCCACATATAATTCAAACTCTGCTTGCCAGACCACCCCAAAACTAGTATGGATGGGCCACTGAACTGGCTCGTTCAAAAAGAAAGAACAAGTGGTCCCATGGAAGGAGATTCCTTGACACTTTTTAAATCTACATGGACCTCTGAGAAGAAGACAAAACTGGAAGTATTGTTACAGATTATCTATTCATAGATTATGAACAAAAAAATCATGCAAAAAATCAATTAAAATAAATTGGAAGAGTAAGGGTAAGGTAGCATTGTGACCAGAGGAATAATAAATTTTCAGGAAGAAGTGGCAAAATTAAGAGTTACCAGTATATTTAACACAAAAGTGGATAACATGAGCGGCGTTCACTGGTTTGAGGGGTATCCATCAATTCAGCATCCACAAAAGCAGTTTCATTTTTCCAGGACTCACTGGGGATTTTAGATTGGTCATATGTTTCCTCTGCAATACTGGCTATGAACCACTCTGGTGTTCCTTCATCCTTTACTGCAAGGTCTAACTGTGATGTTTGCTCTGCTTTGAGCAGGGGTTTGGACCAGGTGAATGCCAAAAGGTCCCTTCTAACCTAAATTATTCTGTGATTCTAGAATGTTTTAAGACTCACAATTTCACAAGTGGATCAAGTTGGGAAGTTTATCTTACCTCTTCAGAAATGAAAAGCTCCTTGGACCACATTCTATATTGGGTTAATATAATACACTGCTCCACTGAAGCCAATGTTTTCAGTAAAGGACAACAGCCCTCATATATCCATTGCCCAGAAGCTACCAGACCCATAGGAATGCTAACCACAGCTGTGAAAAGAAAAAGCCCTTGGTACATGCGGAGTCCCACACAGGATGGAAATTCTTACCTGAAGGCTCTGTTTCAGGGACAGATGTTTTTGTAAACATCTTGTTTCTCAGTGAATGCCAGATAATCCCATATGTGATACTGCATAATTTTGCCTTGGTGCAAAAAGGCCTCAAGTAATCAACTCCAGACCACCTATTCTTCTCATGGAAGAATGGTTATAAAGAGTTGCTGTTACCTGAAAACAGCCAGTGATCATTATTAAAAGTTAATTATCATTAAACTCCGTACATGTAATTTTTCTGCTCTTTTTCATTTTTAATATCAGACACTTTATGTAAAATGTATTCATGCCGGCAAACACAAACCTCTTTTGCAAGAAAGAATGAAAGATTAACAAAAATGTTTAAAATATTTTGAAAAATATAGAACTTATTTTTGATGCTGACCTCATTATGGAACAGCTCTTACAATGTGTTCCTAGAATCATCTGGGTTAGGAAAAATTTCAGTCTGTAGGATTTCATAGGCTATCTAAATCCAAGCCTCCTGCAGCATAATTTCACTAATCCTACACCACCCCTGACAGATAACCATCTTGTTGAGTCTTGCATATTCCAGTGATACTGGTTACAAAACAGCCCTTGGCAGCCTTTGCTATTGCATAATTGCTCCTACGAGGGCTGAGCTGACTTTGTAGAGTTTGAAACTTGGCAAATACCTTATCCTCTTTTTTGAGGAGTCACAAAAATAAAATTTAAATTTGGGATCCGTTTTTCTTATAACTGAAATGGAGTCTTACCAGCCATGAAAAAGCTGGGGTACCTTCCGTTGGGACTTAATAACTTGAACACGTGGAAGATTTTTGCTGTGAAGTCATTGCATTCTTCCAGTATACCTTTATTTCTGAAAGCAGGCCATTCTTTGATCTTCTCTACTCCAGTCCTCCCTTCATGGCTCCTCTATATAAAGAGCAGGTTCAGTGGTTAAACCCTCAATCTGACAATAATTTCAAAATTATAAGAGACAAATTTGTCTGTCCATATATCTCACCACCAGAGTGCAAAGCTTTCTGATTATTCTTAAAATAAGGATTTTCTCCCTCCTGCTGAAGTTTAAGGCTATTCATTATTGCTCTTTTCTTATTAAGCTGTAGGAATAATTGATGACAGTAATTCACAGATATCCCTTTGAACGCTCAGAGACATAATCAGGTCTATTTCATTACTGTGGTGGGTTGACTCTGGGGGGATGCCAGGTGCCCACCAAAGTCACTCCATCCCTCCCCTCCTCAGCTGGACAGGAGAGAAAAAATATAACAAAAGGCTCGTGGGTCAAGATAAGGACAGGGAGAGATCACTCAGCAACTGCTGTCACGGGCAAAACAGACTTGACTTGGGAAAAATATTAATTTAATTTACTACCAATTAAATCAGAGTAGGATAATGAGAAATAAAACCAAAACTTAAAAAAGCCTTCCCCTCACCTCACCCTTCTGCCCAGGCTTAACTTTACTCCCAAATTCTCTCCCTCCTCCCTCGCCGCAGTGCAAAGGGATGGGGAATGGGGCTGGGGTCAGTTCATCACACATTGTTTCTGCTGCCCCTTCCCCCTCAGACAGAGAGTCCTCACACTCTGCCCTGCCCCAGTCTGGGGTCCCTCCCATGGGAGACAGTTCTCCAGGAACTTCTCCAACATGAGTCCTTCCCACAGTTCTTCATGAACTGCTCCAGCATGGGTCCACTTCAGGGCCACAGGTCCTGCCAGCAAACCTGCTCCAGTAAGGGCTTCACAAGGGGTCACAGCCTCCTCCAGGCATCCCTCTGCTCCGGCGTGGGGTCCTCCAGGGGCTGTAGGTGGGGATCTGCCCCACCATGGGCTCCCTGGGCTGAGGGCACAGCTGCCTCACCGTGGGCTTCACCAGGGGCTGTCGGGGAACCTCTGCTCTGGTGCCTGGAGCCCCCCCGCCTCCTCCTGTGCTGAGCTGGGGGGCTGCGGGGTTGTTGCTCTCACATATTTTACTGCTCTCCTCTCTCCAGCTGCAATTGCCATGTTGCACAGTAACTTTTTCCCCATCTTAAATACGTTATCCCAGAGGTGCTACCACCATCACTGATGGGCTCGGCCTTGGGCAGCAGTGCGTCCCGCTTGGAGCCGGCTGGCATTGGCTCCATTGGACATGGGGGAAGCTTCTGGCAGCTTCTCACAGAAGCCACCCCTGTAGCGCCCCACTACCAAAACCTTGCCATGCAAACCCGATACATCTACATAACTTTAGATTTTGCATGCAGTGACAGCATCTGTAACATTTTATTAGCTTGGTGAATATGATTCCATGTTCTACTATCAAAGAAATAAACACTCCTCAGACTAGAAAGGGACAGTGCTATCCACAGCAGCTTTCATACTACAAGCACTCATTCAGATTAAATGACAGGGTACAACTGATGAGTGATTTGAATTAATAACACTCTCAGGGGGCAGAAGAAGCTACTGTCTCCTAGAACCTGTCTTCCTACTATGAAATATATTCCAGTTTTACCCATAACGTTAATAAGATTTGTTTACTTGACTGCTGGAAACATTTGATTAGTGTTAGGAACATTTAAATTCCAGTGCTCATAGAAACTATTTTTACCCGTCTGGAATATTAAAAATGCCCAACGAAGGCTCAGTTGCTTCTTGTAATTTATAGACTGTGAGTGAATAAATGTTTCAAAGTGTTCCATTGGTTAACTTCAGTAAGCATCACTAAGAAGGAGAAGGGGTAAACATCCAAACAAACAAAAAAAAGGCTGTTCTGAGCAAGCATTTTTCTGCCCTTGAATACAGGGAGAAAAGCCAGCTACACATGGGGGGCGGGGCGGGTAAGCTTTTACCTTCGTGGTACATAACAGCCTTTGCTGATTCTTAGATCTTTCTCCTGTGATTCCTAATAACATAAGCTGTCAATGTTTGCTCTAATGTTTAGATCTGCTGTGCAAACATATGGTGAATTATCAAGAAGAATTCAAGGACATTTAGCACAATAAATATCATATATACCCCCAAACTCCTGAATCTGTTCCAATGTCATGATATCTGGAAATGTAATTATTCAATGAAAAGAAATTATACTCTGCTCTATTCTAAATAAGATCAAACTTAAACTGAAGTTCAATGTATTATTTTGGTGATTTGGGTTTTTGCCTCCCCCATTCAATCAAATCCTTGGTAAAGAAGCTTACTAAGTTAAAAAGCAGCACAGAGCTTGCAAGCAGAAAACTATGTTAATATTTAACTTGGACTAGAAGAATTCCCTGTGTGTTGATGGAATCAATACACAGTGACTGGAGGAGATGGTCCTCACAATGTATCTACCTGGAACGAGACCTCAGAAAACTTTTTGTAGTGACCAGGCAGCATATTGCAATTAAAATCTCTGCTTTTCCAGTTTAAGCTAATACTTCTGGAAGCTGACAAAAATGAAGCCTTTCTCGTAAATGCTTTTTACATGCTTTTTATTACTCACAAACATTTCAGAAGTTAATTTTCATTTGACAAGGCTCACTTTCTCTCTGCTGCTTGTCTACTTAGTGCACAGTGGTGCTGTTGTTCTAACGGTGCAAAACCTGTATAATAAGATGTCCATATTAATGTCAATTATATGTGAGGGAAACTGAAACAGAAGTAAAACCAAAATGTTGGAATACTTTTTGAAGACCCTACAAGGTATTTACCAAACTCCACAGAGGTAGTGGGACCAGCATATTTTTGCAAAATGCATTCCTTAAAAATCTTCTCAGTCCTGGACTCAGGAACAAAATGAAAAGGTGGGAGAGAAACACTACCTCAAACCTTACCAGGATCCAGGATGACCCAGTTCTCTGTTCTATTGTCAGTCATCATGACCAACTCCCAAGCCATGGCACAAAGCTGTTTCATCCTGCTTTTTCACAGAAGTCAAATATGTGCCTGCTTTCAATGTAATCAATAAACCTTTTATAATCATGGCAAAAAACAGAACTCTGTCCCACATCACTATGCTTCAACATACCTATCTATAAACATCTAGCAAGCTAAAGAATTCAATTAAGTTTTCATTTGTCTCAGTCAACTGCAGATCACAGAAGAAGCTCCAATGACAGCAAAGACAGATGATGAAAACCTGATCAATTGCTATCACTTCAATTTAGATAAAAAGTCGCTCACTTTTCAGCTCTGCTTGGTGCCCAGAAGAGATTAGATTAAAACTAAATCAAGAGGAAAAAAAAAATCTAAACAACAGCCAAAGAAAACCTTTTCCAGCTCTTGTTAAGTATCCTCAGTTAATCCTACCATGTAAAGTCAGGCTACCAGCAATGGCTAAAAGCAAGTTCCAGAAAGCTTTTGAAAGTTATCAGTACTATTGAGCCTTCAGAAAAAAACTAGCATGAAAAGTTAAAACTCCCTGTTTGCTAAAGTTTTCCCCCTCTATACTGGATTTTGGACTATATTAGAGACCTTTCTAGAACATGATTAGGGCAAACATTACAAATTCTTGTGTCTGCATTACCCACTATTGTGGTAGGTGCGCTATGTGTGATTCCAAGTTCTGGTGTTATTCAGTTCTTATAGTCCCTGAAGAAATTTTCTGTCTATCACAACCTGATTTATTTCATTTTTGTGATACGTAGATAAAACCACTGAGATGCAAGATCAGGAACTGGTACTTTAATTTGCATTGGATAACAGTTTTGCAAGTGGTTTCATAAAGCAGAATACAAAGAATGTGAATTTAGTTCATCCTTACAAACAGAGGATAAGGGAGAAGACATCTATTCCACCACCACGATGCTGTCATCACATACAGGAGTCTCTAATGCAACAGAAATAAAAAACCTCAACTTTATTTAAAAAAAAATAAATCTATGCTTTATTTAAAAGCTGAGGAATTACACTTGGTTCATACTACCAAATTCTGTGTACAGCACCAGCTAAAATATGAACCACTGTGTCATGGTTCAACCCAGCAGACAATTAAACACCACACAGCCAACTGCTCGGTCACTCCTGCCCCACAGTAGGATGGGGGAAAGAATTGGGAGGCGGGGGGGAAGTAAAATTCATGGTTGAGGTAAAGGCAGTTTATTAGGACAGAAAAGGAAGAGGAAATAATAACAATAATAATGATGATCATGATAAAAGAATTAGGTTATACAAAACAAGTGATGCACAGTGTAATTGCTCACCACCCGCCAACTGATGCCCAGCCAGTTCTGGATCAGCGTCCCCCAGCCAGCTTTCCCCCTAGTTTATGTACTGAGCACGACATCATATGGTATGGAATATCCCTTTGGTCAGTTGGGGTCAGCCTTCCAGGCTGTGTCCCCTCCCAGCTTCTTGTGCCCCCCAGCCTCCTCACTGGTGGGGTGGGGTGAGAAGCTGGAAAGTCCTTGACTTAGTGTAAACACTGCTTAGCAACAACTAAAACTCCAGTGTGTTATCAACATTATTCTCATCCTAAATCCAGCACACGGCACTATACCAGCTGTTAGGAAGAAAATTAACTCTATCCCAGCTGAAACGGCATACCTCAGGAGGCAGATTTAGCAACAAAGGAAACATTTTACCAAGAACAATATTAATCCTAGATTTTATCTTTCTTCTGACGACATTTGTCCCTAGCACAAATCATGCAGCCGCTTAACCTATTGTCTCGTGATGCCCAGCCCTCTGGCTGCAACACACATCAAGGCTACCTACCACAGCCCTGGCCCCTCTTTGGAACCAAGTGTACTGCCAACATATGACAATGTACGCTATGGTGAGACTGCCATAGAAAGAATAATATATATATATCATCACATGACTGAATATATCCCTCTCACGCAGCTGGGCTTACCAACTCCATCTTAGGATTTAACGTACACTCTACACACTAACAGAGCTGCACTAAGGAGTGCAGAAGGGAGGGGGCTGCAGGCATTCACGACAGCTCATACACTGGCACCAGGTACGGCTGGGGGGCCCTCACAGAGTAAAGGGAGTACAGGGTGGATCACAGACTGTGTCAACTATTCTGCCAGGCTGTACCAGGACTGCTATTGCCACCCCCAAGTGATATGAATAATTATTTGGCTTAAATTCTCTTTTCCAGCTGTCAACAATCATCATAATACAAGATGAACTGAATTTTGCAGAAATCAAAAATGACCAAAATTTTTAAAGTACCATAAAATACCTTTCTTCTTTGAAAAGTCTTATGTAGTATGACTTGGCCAAATTACCTCCTACCACCCCATGCTGGCTCAAAGCTGAGGGCACTAATGAAACTGTGAGACAGAAAGATTCAAATGTTTTTCAGTCTCTGCTGCTAAAATAAAACTGGTTTTCCTTCAAGTCTACTATTACTTAACTCAGCAGTGCCACCACCTTGGTCAGCTACATTTTTTTAGAATAGCTAAAGAGAGACAAAGCAACAAGCATATCGATAGAGAGATACCACACAACAAGTCTAAGTACTGGCTGTGCACTTGTGTACTTAGAGGGAAGAAAAATGGGACAGAAAGTATTCCCTAGACCAAGCAGCAAAACAGTGATAGCCTACAAATCCAGCAGACAGGAAGAGGATACAAAGTTGAATGACAAAAGCATTCACATCTCATGGAAGCCACACACCTTCCAAACAATTCAGAGGTCCTAAAGCTGACCTGAGTATTGAGACAGCCCATTCAGAATCCCTCTTCCCTACTTTATGCTGGCTGAGCCCACTTTCATTAGCCATTTGTCTCTTCAGTTCCATATAAACTGTTGATTGATACTAACATTGTTAACAAGTTTTCTCCTATTTGGACAACAAAATCCAAATCTTAGCTCACGACTGAGAAACTTCATGCAAAAAGTAAAAGGCTTGATTGCACAGTATCCAGGGCTTACATCCCTCTCCACACCATCATTTATACATAGAGGTTATCTTGTCACGACGATGACTGGACGTTAGGCGGTCATACAAGCAAACGGTAGAAGCAGCCCAACAAATTTTTGCAGGATATCCCTGAGAAGGCTGGATAGATGCACAAAAAGTGCTTTTAGCAGGCAACACCTTTACATTCACACAGTTTCACTTAATTCAGCCAACACATCAACACCTCCAAAGCTGTATACCACTTAACATGATTCACAACAAAAGTTAGCTGGCTGGCATGCACCACACTAGTGTAAAGGGATTGAAGTCAACCAGCTACAAGTATAGACAAGCCTTAAATTTCACAATTGTACAGACACTTGCAAAAGCATTGTTTGGCTGGGTTGTTGGTGGTTTTCATATTCTTGTACACTTCATTAGTCAACTACAAGAAGATCATGGAAATGGTACAATGAGTAGCATTTCTCCAATAAAGCAGGAAAAGGGGATGTGTAGGTCCAAGGGTTAAATTTTCACTGAAGTACTTCATGCCAGAAAACATCAGTTTAGGAAACTGCAGCTTTTCCACCACCACCACCCCAGGAAACCATCTCTATTAAACAAAATTTCTCACTTAAAAATGCAGGACTGGTTCTTCTGCTGCAGTTTTATCAATTAATTCCAAAAACGGCTGGCATTATGTTCAGAGTTTTACTTTAATTTTCATAATGTTATTATTATTCTAACATTGATTCATAAAAGCACTGTACAGTGTCATGGCTATTAAGGAAAACTGAGGAAATAATGGAAAAATAAAATCAAAACACACATCAATATAAAAACTCATTTGGAGATAAAATTACTAATTTTTATTTTGGAAAAATACACTAGCCCTACCCTCAAAGAAAAAGAGATACCCATCAACTACACTCCCATTGCTTCCATCCCAGAGGAAGACTGGAAAATTATTACTGTAACAAGAAACAGAAAAGCCAGTATTTCCCACAAACATTTATGATTTTACCCAACCCTATAGCTGCAGCATCCCATCTTCAAATTATATTTTCTCCCTTTTCTCTCCACAGACACATGGGAGGGATGAAACCTATCTGCAGACTTCATAACCAACAGCTTCCATATTTATGAAGACCCAGAAGCTAATGTAAGTTTACTGCTGAGATGACAGTTGTGTCTAAACAGAAGAAACACAGGGCAAAAAAAAGAGAGAAAATGGATGAAACAAAACACCTGAAAGACTAGCTCAAATAGTAGCATTTTAGACCGTCTGAAAAGAGCAAATGAAGACAGAATATGGGCTGACTAAGCCTTGTCTAAACTAAGGCTGCTCAGAGGATATGTGGTAACAGACCTGCAAAGCTTTAGCTTTTTCTAGCAGTTAAGCAAAGGGCAACCACACCACAGTGTGATTTTGCATTATGAGGAACATCTACCACATAAAAACAGTTCCGCTTGGTTGTGTGATTATATGTGGAATTTCAGGATTTGTTCAGCTTGGCTATGAATTTACCACTATATTATTTTTCAGAGACATTTCTTTTCCTAGATGCCCAGAGTCAGCATTTGATTGATTAGTGTGGTTTTTCTGGCTTACCCACTAAGTTGATTCGAACAATTCATTTGTTAATATAGTGAAACACACGTTCAAGATTACAAATTGTTTAACAAGACTTGACAAACAAGTCCCTTGGTGGTCTTGAAGTTTCTCAGAAGCAGATGGATGAGGTACAATTTTATAGATTCTCTTTCCTATTTGTGTAAAACTGCTAAGGTCTGAAACAGGCTTTAGTGCAAACAAGGGGCATTGTCAGAAAATAAAGAGACAATTGCCTGTGTTAGCACAACAATCAATTTATTTGCAGAGAACCACTCAGTCTATTTGTTACCAGAAATGTGCTAATTATTCCTGCTAATTACATGCAAAACCTTCATTATCACCTATATGAGGAAGAGGACCCCTCAGGTTTCAGTGACAAATTAATTACTGTGTTTTCCTTCTGAATGTACTTCTAGACAGTCCCTGTTATCTAAAAAATAAATTGGCTAGCAGGAAGCTTGTCTCTCAGAGACATTCTGCAAACTAAAAGCAAACATACAAATATCATATCAAATTACTATTGCTATTTTTTCAGGCAGGTGTATCCTGAAGCTCTCAGAACTATGATATTAATTTACAAGCTCTTAATCCTAATAAAATATACCATGCACTGCTAAATTCCACTATGTAACTGCTTTCAGAGCTCTTTACACATCTATAAAACAATGGATAAGATAGCAGCCATTAAAATTTTAAAATACAGTAAATAAGCCCAATGGTAAATTACACAGTCAATACAACATAGATACCATTTCAGTGAATAAATATGATTTAAAATTCATAATGACTGAAGTGAAAAGGACAGCAAAGTGGCTGAATTATCCACTCTTTCTTTCATTATGACCATTCTAATTCAACACATAGGACACCTGCCACCAAGTCCTTGCAATGCATGTCAAGGGCAGGGGAAGTTTCATGCAAAAGGGTGAGGAGGAGGAGGCACACAGGAAAGTATTGGTTTGGAAGGCAGGGAACATGGTGAGTGAAGGAGCTACAGCACGACGAATCTGGCAGAGGATGAATTGAGAGGCTGTAGTGAATTCTCAACACACAGGCAGATAAATTATTTTTAAATTTTTATTTTATTTAAATATATTTTTAAAATAATAATTTAAAAAAAGATAAAATGTTTCTAAATCTTTTAAATTGTGCTTAGAACCTGTTAAGTAAGTTTCAGCCACTCCTGTATGAGACCTTACCAACAGCCTGCCTCTACTTCCATTACAAGGTGCTCGGGAGTACAGTACCCACTGTCCGTCCTGCTCACTCAAGGCCTCCTCAGCGTCTGTGTTTGGCACAGCAGAACATCAATACCTTAACAATTCAGAGGATCAGCAGAACCCATTAATGGGCACATGAACATCATCGTCCAATTCCATAACGTGGACTCCAAGTACAACGTTAGCAGCACCAACAACATTACACTGTAGAAAGCAACAGCTAGTCCATGGCTGGATACAAATTGTGCAGTCTTGGCAATATGACAGGGATGGGATAGAGTAGTTCAAATAGGGCTACTAAAGACTAGAAACACAGTTTCATAGTGAATCAGATGATGATTAGCACCCACACAAAGTCATATTTCAACAGCCACTACACCTTATAAACATTAAGCAGGAGTGGGGGAGTGGATTCAGAATCTGGATGTCTGCGAGACACGGCTCCACCTCTCCAGACCATCAGAACAGAAAAGCAGGAGTGCTGAACCTAGCCTTAGAGACTAGTTCATCCATGACTCACTGGACCTATGCCCTTCCTTAATTTTAATCTGAGTATCACTTGTCATACAGCCCTCTACTACATAAAATGTAAAATACTTATCTTCATCTTTACTTGTATTTGTAGCCAATTTCTCAGACCCTCATATCTATTTTGTACATCAAGAGACTGACTTACGCCCCTAATTCACCCATGATATCTCCTGTGCCTACCTGTTTCCGAGTAAATGTATTTGTACTTTCTCCAATGTTCTCCTTCAGAGGCAGGAAACCCCCATAAATAACTATATGGCGACTTCATTATTCTTCATGTCTACCTTCATCCTCTCTTCTCACTTGAGGCCTTCAAAAACCTCAGTAACAACAATGCTAACGATAGGCTCAGCTTCCATATGCTGCAGTACTGAATACAGAGTTTCACTGCAGTTTCCATCTGTAAATCTTGGTTTGTATCTTGTGTCAGAGTGTAAGTCCTCCAAAGCAAGAGCCATCTCTTTGGTGTATTCTTGTAGTAGTTAGCATGCCTTAAACACTAATTGACTATAATTAATAATAATAGAAGAAGCAGTATTAGTAGTAAGAGGAGGAGAAGGAAGCACAGTGCAAGTTTTCCAAACCAGATATGCAGGGAAAGAGTCAACATTTGGAGGCCAATACCACTTTTAGCATTATTACAAAAAAAAATGTAAAGGTTAATGGCAGACCAGCAGAGAAAACATGTCAACCAGCATGCAACCACAGCTGCGTGCATTTATAATTTTTATTTTAATTTTAGTTTATAATCCTAACCAAGGTTCCGGCATGTATGCATAGTCTATGTTTGTGTCCTCTAGCTCAATATCCACCTCCATTCAAGTAAACCAAAATGGAAATAAGTGGATGAAAAGGAGGAGTACTGTACTGCATCTCAGTGCAGTAGTCTTTTGTTTATTTTTAAGTCAGAGACATTAATGTAAAAGTTAGAATGTGTATGGTTTTATTTCTCCAAAATAGTAAGTCATAAAATTATGCCTAAAGCTCAGACTGTGCTGCCAGTGTGGCAGCTGCTTTGTTGATAGAATATTAGTTCAGTCCATGAGGATAATAAAACAAACTTTTTACAGATGAAAAATTCTCACCTCCAAATCCTAGCTTATTACCAAGTTTTCTGTTCCAAAGCAAAGGAAAGTTTCCTTGGCATAAGCAAAAAAAAAAAATGTCTCTGGCATTCAGAACACACCTTTTTAATCAGTGTATCACCCAATATGACTGAAAACCTGAAAAGAGCACAGAATACTTAGCATTGGTGATAGGTCTCTAACAGGTGGCCTCCAACCTACCATACCCCAAAGCAGTTCAGATCCAGAAAATGTAAAATTAACCTATGCTCAATCCATTAAAAACTAGCCTCAGCAAGCAAGAGTTTAGCAGCAGAATGCAAAAGCAGGGCATAACTTAGACTTTTTTTTTCATGTGTTATAGCCAGGTTGCTTACCAGATTCTTTCATCTGTTTGTCAATACCAAGAACAGCAACATTTGACTGGCTTTGAGAGATGGCTGGCAACAGGAAGGCCATGTGGCAATGAGAATAGGATATTAAATCCGAGAGGAAAGTGACTGAGGAGGGGGACTGATCTGAAAAATAGAGGTGCATAAAGAGAGCTGCATGGCATCGAAATTATTGAGAGCTGGAAGTGAAGGGGAAGATGGAAAAGCAGGTGATTTTGGCCTATTTTTGCTATGACAGAGAGGAGGAATAAGACGTTGTTTTCACAGTAAAATATTTAAACAATAAAATCATGAATTTGCCTAGAAGGGAAACTCTTTCAACATGGGCCTTAATATCTTCTAATTTGCCTGGACTGAATTATGAGGACATATTTTTGGCCTGGCCTATACCACAAAATATGAGTAGGATTAGGAGCATTCAAAGTAGCTGACAAGATGCTGAAGAGAACCTTCCCACAGAGACTAGAAAGTAGGGGTCACCACTGGATTAGCTGACACATAGACTGCATCTTTGCGTTCCAGTGGCTTAATTGCTTCACTTAAATCTATCAGCGTGTAAAAATAGCAACAGAAAAAAATCACAAACTCTTTGTCATAGCTGGAGACAGCAACTATATGACAAAGAATGACTCAGTAGGATTTCTTGCTTCTTTCCTATGTACGAAGTTTTTAGAGATTACCTCCTCTCTTCTTATTCCTTCCCGTCTAATATTAAGGTAAGAATTTCTGTAGTCAGAATTGTTACAATTGTAGGAGTTTAGTAGTAAGGGCTATTTTTTCAAATGTAGGAGCCTAGAGACTTATACATCTACAGCTGCAAAGGATATGGATCCACTCTTCCTTGCGATACCAACACGGCCCTATCGAGTTCTCAAAAAGAAGCACCACATACTGAAGTTAGAAAAAAATGAAGTAACTCAGAATTATAGTACTACTGGAATTTATTTTATAAAAATCCATGTGCACTAAAATACCAAGTAATTTTAAACCCCTTTACATTTGGCAGGGAAGGGGAAATAGTTGTTGGGTATGGGATTTTTTTAGATCTACATTTTCTTTTAGGTTTTCACATGCCCCTGCATAAATATTTCCTGGCTCAATATAGTGTTTGCTCACACCACAGTTCTTCCACACAGGCATTTACTTCCTGCTGCAAAGAAGAGGGAGGGAGGCAGCATGCAGTGTAGCACCATTTATCCTTTACAGACAAGGTTTGACTGAGAAAAGAACCAGTCACAACTTGCTGGGTACCAGGAGCAAAATAAATGATTTTACTGTTTGATTATCCACATCATTTCAAAACACTGGAAGTAGCAATTGGCTTCCTTCCTGTCATACTGGGACCTGGGTTGCACAACAAGTTGGTCTTGCACAGAAATGCTAGGTTTCTGGAGTTGAAAGGCTCCTGGAACTGTTTGTTTTAAATTATTTTGTCTTGGACTTGAGCACCTTAACTCCTCCCTGTTCTCTACCACAGCAGCTAAAATGGAGCCATCCTGCTGGAGCCTGTACTTCCAGCAGCATCCCTAGGGACCCCCACACCCTTTCCTCGCACTACTGAGTGGCTAACTAACAGAGTAAATAGAAATAAATTAGCAACTAACTTATCTTGGTAGATGTCAAGAAAGAAGAGAATCCCAAAGAGGAATTTAAACAGCAAAAAAGATCTGTGAGCTTTACAGTTCAGTGTAAGAATAGCAGTTATGTAAGATACTGCAAGTAAGAAAGTAAGAAAATGGTTTTAAACAAAATAGAAAGTAAGTCTCCAAGGCTTGCACCATTAATGGAATCGAGAAAAGGCATGAAAAATGTTAGTATTATCTCTGGCTCAGGAAGTCCCAAAGCCATGATTCAGTAGAAGGTAGGAGAGTACACCACTAAAGGATCATTACATGCTTGACATTTTCTTATACGCTCCCCCAGGCTGCTGTCAGAAACAGGATACCCAGCTAGACAGATGTTTAGTCTGATCCTGCATGACTGTTCTTACTTTGTGATAGTAAGACATAAATGTGGATAGGAAGAACGCTATGTGCAACTCAAGGATTGCATGAAACTTGAAGTTGAGGCACAGAAGCCAACAGTGTGGGGATTCAAACTGAGGGGTGTCAACTCTGGGCAAATTCTGATTGCTACGGACTTCACCCCTGGGAGAAGTTGATACTGTCCAAAATCCTTCTCATGTATTTCATGACTTCTCTCTAGATTATGGGACACCTTTGTAGTCAAACCATTCCCCTACCCTCCTCTGGTCCTTCAGTTAAATATTTCATTCTTTAAAAAAGTTTCTTTCCTCTCTGTCTGTGAATTAATAGCTGTCATCATGCTATTGTCAATGTGGACATTTTTCTGCACTGCGTTTTCTAGGTCTTTGCAAGAAAACAAATCTTCCCAGTGCCACCAGTCCTTCTTATATGCAAATCAAAACATACTAAGTACAGTGTCCATTATCCCTCCGGCAGGCTTTTGGGAGCAAAAGCAGATATGCAGAAATATTTTGCAATATAATAACAATGCCACAATGTCAACCATAATTCCTAAGTTATACATAGATGCCCCAAATCATCACAGTTCAAACACAGCTGGAACAACGGGTCAGGAAGGGTTTTATATTCTATTAGGATAGACCACAGCAAAATGAGGAGCTACAGTCACAAGAAACTTGCTTTCAGCATGGCCATCAGAAAGACTACCTTTTCCTGCTCCTAGCCATTTTAATTCATGCTCTTGTTACAGTCAGGCAGGCTTGCTAAAGAAACTGTATGCAGAAAATGTTATACAACAGTTTCAGCAAGTAGGCTATACAGCAGCTTACTTGCTGTGACAAACTGCACAGAGCATGCCACACACCAATACTCCATATTCTCTTCTGGGTCACTGAATTAATTCTAGTTCAAATTCCAGACAAACTATTTTACATGCAAAGCCATGAAAGGACTAGAACGATCTTCTATTGCTAGCTCAGACTAACATCTACTCTAGGAGCTAGGGTAGTCCGCGAGGCAACATGCAACATGGGTGCAAGCCCACTCAGACATTGAGTTAACTGTCTAGCCACTATAATGTTACATAAAAGGGAGCTGCACCATCTTTCTCCCAGTGGTAGCAGCTGTCACTGCATTTTATGAGGAGACAAAGCTGGAAACATTTACCAGATGAGCTCTTCCCGGTAAATTTGATCCCAGAACATCTACTTCCCGGGTCCCAGCCCAGCCTAAGGAGCAGGGCAACAAGCTTTGCCAAAACAGGGCTGGTTTGGACCTCAAATGGTAAAGTTGCTCACAGAATTTGGGCGCCTGCAGGGCTAGACTGCAGTTAAGGAGGCACTCTTAACAGTCACAGTTTTGGACTTAAATAGCTTACTCTTCCAAATACCTTTTAGGTAAAAAAGGGGGGACTTCAGCGATCTATTTCTCTTAGCAGTATTGTACACTCTACAGATATATTCCTCAACTGATTGAGAAAATTACTTACTGGTTGTGTGCACCACAGCCTGATCCCTAAGATGACTGTTCAGGATAAAAATGCTGTATAAATAATACATGAAATAGTTATAAAGAAGTGATTTTCACTATGGAGGTATTCACCTCACTTCAGCCATCTTCTAAAAACCAGTATTTTCTTAATTATCTAGGATCTCTTTCATAATGGGAGGGTGATGTGGTGACAGTACCAGCTTAAGCAGCAACTTCAACAAGGTCAGACCTTCCACTTAGAGAATAAAAATATTCATGAACAATGTTTAAAACAGATGGGACAACTGGCCAGAGACCAACAGTTTCTCTCTGTTCTGACAACAGATGAAGAAGCATAGACAACTAGTTTAAATTGGAAAGCAAGGCCCATGTGTTTATGTTATGATAGGCAATGTCATCTGGTACCAGAAGAAACAAGACACATGCAGAAGGATTTACTTAAAGTGAATGCCCTATACATGCAGTGATATTACATTTTTAGTTAGCAACTATAAAATTTTTCTGCTCTGGGATTCTTGCAGAGTTGAGACTTGTACACGAGGTAAGATTCACGCTATGCTATACTACAAAAAACCCCCACAGTATTTCTCCAAACAGCAAGAGAGTTGTTTAACCTACCTTACCCTACACTGTCCATCAGAGAAACACTAGTTCTTATTGCTAAGTAAAAATATAGGCAAGTCTATGTAAAGAGAGATACACAGATGTATATTCTGTTAATTTAAAAGAAGGTTAAAGACCTTTAATCAATCTTTACATATTAAGGAATGTGTATAATTTCTATCATAATATCCATTCCAGTCATAACATTGTGCTCTTACAGAAGACCACAGTTAATCTGCTACCTCACCAACTAATATTTTGGTGACTTTAGAATTATTTAAGACCCCTTCCAGATCAATAGTCTACATGACTGAACCTGTGTTTCAACAGGAAAAGCTTTACTGAGGGAAAAATGGTAATTTCTGTGAAACCTGTAATTCTTATCAATGATACTGAGCAGCAACTGGTTTGATGCTGTCTGACATCAGATGAGAAATCACTTTCTCATTAAATGGAAAAGCAGCGTATATATGAGGTAAGAGACAGCTTCTGAGTGTGGAAGTAGTTTACCATTTTCTAATTTTGCAGGGTAAGTCTGCCTTGCTTCCTCAAAAGAAGACACCATAAAGGAAAATGTGACCTTGGAAAGATTTGCTATGTATGGCATGCAAAAACTGTTACTCCCAAGACTCCACAGCCCCTAAGTGTTTCAAAAACAGGCACAGAAGAATGAAAAACCAGACAGGTGACAATGATGGCATCAGCAAAATACCTTATGCCTCAAGTATTTTATATTCAAGGCACAAGTTACAACTCATAAATTTCATTAAATCTACTTAATTTATACCAGAATCCATTGCCTCTTTGTATTTCAAGGGAATAGAAATATATGAGATATTGTGGACAAAACTGATATTACTTGTGGGAATAAAATCCAAACAGAAAAAGAGAGAGAGAGAGAGACTTAGGCTTAATCTTCCTTATTATTTGATAAGAAGTATTTTCTGAGTAAAGGTACAAGTCATTTGTGGTTCTGATCACTCCAGTATGCTGTTCCATACCTAAGAGTAGAAAATGTTTCAAATATTTAACAAATCAGGGCTAATTATAGAGAATAATTGAATCCTTAATATAAAGCCTGAGAGACTTTATTCTTCTAACGTTAGTTGCTGCTGATGTGAATACCATGAGAAGAGATAAAGCTACAGACCCGTTAATACAAAGAAGACGGTAAAAAATTACTTTCAGTTTTGAGAAAAACACTAGGCTCTGGATATAAGTTAATTATTAAAGTCCAATTCCCTTTTTTCCCCAAAAAAAGTTACGTTAATTACTGCTTTTTTATGCCAAGTGTCTGTTTAACTTAAGAGAAGAAATTACATTTTATTTGAATCAATGCCTACTAGAAATAAGAGTTACTCAAGGGCAGTGGTTTATTGATAAAGCCTTTTGCTTTATAATCATCATATGTCATAACATTTCACAGGATCCATGAGGTTCATTTTTTTTCAAATGCAGAAACAACTGGAAGTTCTGATCTGGAGCTAACAAAAAAACCCCAAAGCACTGTCTAAAGTTGGAGTAAATTTTGCATTTTCAACCCTGGATATAGTAAAAGGCAGGGCTTCATAAAAGTAGGAAAGGTTGTTTGTTACCATAAGAGCTACCATTTTTAAACTGTTATGAGTATTTGCATACATTTACATGCACTGAAAGCACAGCCATTCAGAACAAACAAGGTTCATTATGAAGACAAACATGCAGAGTATGACTGAGTGACAATTACACAATGGCTGATTTAAACTTTATCGGTCTCCTCCATTCAACAACCATTTTCCTGATGAGGAAGAACAGCTAAGGATGCCTTACATCCCTTTGGCCACTTTTTATCTTTGATAAACCCTGGGGCTGCCTCTGTTAAGGTGAGAGAATACACTAAGCAGCCTGGTCAGTCTCTCGAAACCTCTGATACAGTCTCTGACTTCTAACAGGCAATCTTAAATGAGTCTCTCTCAAGTAGTGGAATAGGTAGGAAAACTGGTTTAGCAAAAAGACATACAAAGACATACACGGTTCCCTTAAACAGTTCAACTTTAAGGCATGCCTGCATGCATTCCTACTGCCTGTGACAATAGTAACACTTCCTTTCAGCCTAATAGGTCCTGAGCCCCATCCTTTGTCTGCTGATTAACTGCTCTATTCATTGACCAGACCACTAATTGCACGCTCCTTATAGTTACCCTACATTACTGTAAGAATTAATGAGACACAATTACAGCTCCCAGAAATCTCAGGCCTAGCCAACTGCAAAGCTCTCCAACTGAATAAGAACTCCCCAAGAATAAAGAGAAAAATTCAGCCCATTGTTCACAGGAAGCAGAATGTTTTTTGTTAAAAAATTGTATTTATTTGAAGCTGTTTCATAATTAGGCCCTGGAGAAAAAAAAAAAAAAAAAAAAGGAGAGAATAGAGAAAGAACTTGGGAACCAGCATTCACTGAGAAATCACAGTGGATGCAAAGAGACGCGCAGACAGTTCAGATATGAGGAGAAAAAACATAAGGGATGAAGCGCATGAAAAATTAGTGCTATGAATACTACAAACATCTATAATCAATCAGCTGTTTAATTAGAGCATGTCCCACTGTACGTGCATTACCACTAATGCAAATCTTACATTTGATTAATATAGCTTCAGTCTTGAACAATTTAAAATAAGCATATGGCATGCTGCTGCACTGATGTCTCTACAGTGAGGTGGAGGAAGAGGAATTTAATTTCCCATTCCCAGAATTTACATTAAATTACATTACATTAAATGACATTAGAAGTCAGTGTCATTAGCCATGAAAGTCAAAAGGAAGGACAGAAAATGAGGTTTTTGAAAATCAGCCATATTGAAAACTGCATTCACATTTAATCTGTGTAATCAACAGCCACAGCTATTCAAAGTCTTAGTGACTACAGTCACTACCTATTAGCCTGTAAGTAGTTCAAAAGCTATTATTCTCACTTGAACAATTTTCCAATACACAAGAGACAGCATTAAGTTAATGAAGTTAAGATGCGAAGTCAATATTCTTTGTTACGAAGCCATCTTCTTCCACTGGTTCATCTTCAACATATTTTCACCATATAAATTTGATTTAAATTACACGTATAGTTTGACAAAGCCACTGGTACTTAAAATAGAACTTGAAATGCAGCACTATGCTTTATAGTCCCGGTAACCATTTTCCAGGGTACAATTTATAGCAGCCACTGAGACCCCAAACTAAGAATGTCATAGACTGGCACTGCTACATTCCAGAATCAACATCTTTGGACAGAGACAACATTTTTTTGTATGACTCTACAGGGATTCTCAATAATTGCACCTAACTGCGGTAATAGTTTAAATTCATGGAAAATGGATGTTCTTCTGATACTATCTCTCACTGATATCACAGCAGAACGCTTTCCTGCATGAAGCAGACAGTTACCACCATGTGGTGCTGAATCCCAAGCAGGAAAGAAGGCACGAATATGGATCACAGACCTTTGTGTTCAGTGTATAAGAAGTCCAATATCCCTGTCATAGAAGAGCAATCATTAACTCGGGGATCTTTTGTTAAATGGCCCCTGTGGCTGGACTGGTAACAGCAGGGATTGAATTTGCAATCCTCAAGACTAGATTCATCTGTCAGGGAGACTGGAAGCCTACAAATTCATGCATTTCCACAGTTAAGTCTCTAGGACTTGAAGGGAAAATACCGACTTCTATTAACCTTGGCTGATTAATCAACCTCAGTGCAGGACCACAGAGCTTACATATGCAGCTTTGGCTCTGGCAGCATTATTTGAAATGGGCTTTCTGCATCTCCGGAAAAAAAACTTTGAGGAAAGAGGAAACCTTTGTCTCAAATTAAGTATCACCTAGCTCGTTCAAACTACTCCTGTTTCAAGCTCAAAAGTAGAACAAGTCCAAATTCCTGCAGAGTCTGATGTGAAATTATTTCTGCTAGTGCAAATAATGTATTCTGGTATCTGCTACAGCCTTCATTTCAGATGTTATAAAGTAACTTGAACAAATAGAATAAGTGCATATCCTTGAGGCTAGCTGCAATTTCTAGTTAGGGTCTCTGTATACAAGAAAAGGGAGTCCTTCCTGCACACAAACACTAAGACCCCACTCTTTAGGTCATTGATCCCAACTAAGGTAGAACATCTAACTGAAAGATAATTAGATGCATACAGAAACTGTATCTTGAGAGACACAGAGAGTATTCAAGTCATAGTCTTGAGTCCACTCACACCATTTCTACTCTCCTGTTCCATTACAAGTTTCTTTAGAATTATTTGTGATTTATGGTGCTGCATGTAGGATCAGCAAAGGACAATCCTGATCCATCAAGTGCTTCCACGTGCTTATTTTTCCTGGAACTGATTCACCCAAGGAAGCTTCCTCTTTTGTACGTCTCATCCTGTGGTTTGTGTGTCGCACATCACAAGCTGCACTGCTAGGGAATGTCCTTCTTTCTTTTTCATTGTTACATCCGTATCCAGCCTCCTTTCTCCCTGCAAAGTAGTGCAGTTTAACAATGGTTACATCTATACGGTTTCCCAAGTGTGGCCCCAAAACTATCTTCAAGACTAGAATCACCAACAGGACAGGTACTAAACATAAAAATTCATGCATTGCCAGGCATTATTCATGCAACTTGCAGCTGTAAGACAACCCTGTAGACTGAAGATGTACAGGAGACAGAAATCACATACTATTCTTAAGAGTTGCTCTAGAGGTCGTTCTTCAGAGCAATATAAGCATAGGCTATGATATATCACCTCTGTGTGCAGTGATAAACTTGCATATGAGTCCCTGCAGGATGAGGTCTACAGTTGATTTACACTAGAAAGGTTAATATAGAAATTATACTAACAAGACTCCTTTTCCCAAGCAATTTATACCTATCCCTCAAGAGAACTAAAATGTACAGGTAAAAGAACTTCTTACTTAGCTTCTGCACTACAATTTTTGCTGGCATAGCTATGTCAGAAAAAAAAATTCATATCCCTTCCTGACAGGCCTCCTTGATAACACTTTTAAGTGCAAACCAGGTGTCAGTATTTCAGTTATGACAGAAAAAGAGTTCTACACTAGTCACGAGCTGAATATGTAGCCTTTCATGACCTGGAAAAGCCCCTGCTTCCAAGGAGGTCAAATCCCATGAACATGTTTTCCACGAGCATAATCTCTCACAAGCACTGATTAACACAATACTAATATGGCAGTGTATTAACACACAGAGTAGGTGAAAATATCATATCAGTCAACATGTCATTTAAATTCTGCATACCCATCTAAAAAAATATTTATTTACACTACATTAAAGCCACAAAAAATCCAGTGCATGGGAGGTACCAACACTTCCATGTAAAAATGTGCTGTGATTTTTAGATTAGAATAAAAATAATTTTAAATCTATTAATAATTTGGTTGCATTTGGCATCCAGAAAGATTTAGATGATTCTAAGAAGAGATTCTATAGATTGAGTTCCCAGATGCATCTGATAATGAAAAAAGATGACAAAGTACAAACATCTTTCATTTTAATCAGCATCGTCAGGTAGAAAGTTAACGACACAGGTTTGAGAGCAACTAGGTAACTTTTAAACACAAGGTTTGTAACTAAATACATAGACCTAGCATATGGCATTAGGCAACAACCACACAGCTGATGAGAAGACTGGAAGAAACCATGCTGCCACAGGCAGGGTTGCAGAGTATCCCTCAAGGACCACCACCGTTTTACCTGTTCCTTACCTAGCTTACCACATTCTCATCATCTCCAGTTCAGTCGCTCTCTGATCCTATGAGATTATTTATGGAATATATTTAGGCCTTGCACTGATGTGGCAATAGATAAGGCCCTTTGAAAGTACCCCTCACTGAGGTAAAGTGCAAGGGCCTTGGTCCACCTGGGGTGTTCCTTAGTACAAGCAATGATGCTCTGTGATAAAAAACAGCATGAATAAAACAAAGTGTTTCTTACTACTTACACATCCAGCACTCGTGGCCATCGATTAGCCAAGCAGCATGAATCTGAGCTACAAGAAACAGTCAATCACATTAATTTCTTTAATTAATTAATTCATGTTCCTTTATTGAACATACAGAAAACAAGTTTCAGGAGCAAAAAGCAGTCTGTGATTCCTAAACGCTTAAATCACTACGGCAAAGTCTATCCTCCCCCTAAATCTTTTTTTTCTCTACTATTTTCGCATTTTTTATAATCCACTAAGATTACTCATAGCCAGAACTGTGGCAAAACAGGACTGTATGAAAACTGTTCACATACCGCTAGCTGAGAAAAACACTGGTATTAGTCCAGAAACCAATTTACTCCCATAAATCATCTTTATTCTTGCAAACAACACTGAAGAGAAACAATTTTGCAATGAGGCAACTGCAACACAGAGTATATGCCCCCTTCCATCCTCACCTCATTCACTTCCCTTCCAACACTCTTCCTTCCATTCATTTAGCTGCACAATCCAAAAATCGTATAACCCTGGACACCAGTCCTTGACCGGGTGATTTCCTCTTTTCTACATGACTGGTGGCCTATGCACCCTCAGCACGGTGTACTCTTAGGCTTTCTCGGTCTAAGTCCATAAGCCACATAGCCATGACAATGCTGCCAGCCCACTCAGGGGCTGGAAACTACTCCCTGCATTCTCCTTCCCCTGGTATAACTCTACTGACCTTTGAAAAAAAACAAACAAACAAACAACAAAGTGTGGTACAATTCCAACTGTGTTGAAAGAATCAGGATACCTCCTCACCCCTCCACTCATTCACCTCCTAGGCCTAGAAGCTTTCTCTTTCCCTCACCATCCCCCCTAGAGCAGCTACTGATGCTTCTCTAGGTCATCATTTGGGCAGCAGCAGAAGCTAATATCTATAGATTATTTGCTTTCTTCCAGTCACTTCCATCTACCAGGATGCAGGGCAAGGCATCCCTCTTGCCAATGACCACTGTGGTCCTGAGGAAAACTGGGTTCACGATCACATGAAAAAAGATGCACTGTGATTGCAGGACAGTAGATTCTACAGAGCATTATTTAACACTACAGTCCTTGTTTAAGTCTGCTTTCATTCCTTTCCACTTCTGCTACACTTTAAAGAAAATTGTACCCTGGAAGTTAAAAGTCTAGCACAGGAAGAAAGTGTTATGCTTTCATTGTGCACTTCAGTTAAAGATAACCTGTGTAATGAACTGACGAATGGAGCAGTCAGATCATACACAGCCAGGGGAAAGATTTATGCCCTGATTTACTATTACTAATTACAGAAGAGCAACCGGCAGAGTCATTCCAGTGACAAAAGCATTAGACTGACAAAAGGTTTTGCATTATTTAACTACCTGTGGCACATATCCCTAGCCCTACCCTTTTTGTCTGTCAAATTAAGTAGAATCTGGCTAATATGCAACTTAGGCATACACACTGGTCAAAAAACAGACTGAGTAGACAATATAGTCAAATCCCTGTTGATTTTTAGCCTTAATGATCTCTTGTATAGCATCTTTACATGGTAGCTACCTCTATTAATACCAAAGGTCTTATGTTTATTAAGTCCAAAGGTCTTACATGTCAATGTGAGAGGGAAGCTAGTCACTAGAAATTAAGTGTGCTAGTGCCTTTGTTAGGCACTAGCACACTTAATTATTAGCACACTATTATTACACACAAAGTGTAAGAGTGGAAAGAACTGAAAAGGAACAGACAGTCCACAGAAATACAGGATAAGACTAGGAAGAAACATATCCCAAAATAAAAGCATCATTAAGCATCCAAATTGCCAATTAAGAGTAAATAGCCAATGAGGAACATGTATCGAAGAATGCAGGGATGTGTGGAGAATTAAGGGGCTATATTGCAATCAAGCTTTATTCATAGAGAACTCCAAGGTATTTAGGTTTCTAAATCCTACTTATGAACTTAAATTCCCACTCAGTTCCACACAAAATTAGCCACCACATCTCTTAGGATTCAGGCTCAAGGATCGCTACCATAAGGCATCAGTGTACATGCCTCTCTGGTGCCTGTCTTGCTGTATTAGGCAACGAGAAGAACATTATGAAGAAACTCTTGATGCACCAGTGACTCTGAACAAAACTCCCACCCTGCTATACATACATTTAATGTCCTACACACAGGACCATTTAATGAGACTCAGTAAAAGCATTAGAAAAGCACTTGTACTGTAGAAATGCAGAGTATGGGGGAAGGGAAGTTACAGACAATTGCTTATCATGAACCTACCTACAGGTTCAAAAATTTCCTCTATAAAGCTGCCAGCCTTTCTTCACACACAATTATCATGTACCATTTGTATTACTGTAGAACCTACAAGCTCAGGTCATCAATCATCCCTACGCAGATGCAAAGAAAAAAAGAATATGTCTACACTTACTATGGAAGTCATGCAGCCCAAATACTAGCCATAACACAATTCTGAATTTTTTTTTGGTTTAGAGTAAATCTAATAACTATCATCCATTGTAGAATTATCATAAAAACATTCTTCATATTAGAGCTGAACAGGCTAAGAAAGGAGAAATATGCATTGAACCACAAGGAAGAATACAGATTGTTGCAGTATTACATACATTCTAGAAGAAACGCCTTCTTTGTATGCAGTGTCTTTTTTTCATAGATAGCTAGATAAAAATGTATTCCATATAAATGACTTATAAAAACTGAAGAAATGGGAACCACTCCAGTAAAATCTTGGAGAGTTTTTTGTTATAAACATGAGAATAGGTTTGTGTATCATTTATAACACATATTCCCCAGCAACGCTTGGGTTTCCACTCAGAAACCTTGTGTAAAGATACTTCACTGTTACCACAAACAAAAATCAAAATTACTTACAAGAAAGCAACACTGGAAATTTGCATCTTTCAGGCAACCTGACACTAATATCTTCATAGGGTAAACTATATTTTTATGAAGATATTCTCAGCAATACATGTGTTTATACTTTTTTTCCCTTCACACTTGGATTTTATTTCATTTATTTCATGATCTACCTTGCAAGTTTAAGAAATGCATCATTTATTCATGACCTCTACCTTCTTTCACACAGATGACCAGGTTAAAGAAAAATCAAATGGTTTGTTCGATAACATTTATCGTCAAAACCAAACTATATACATTGTATTTCTGTTAGCTGAAGTCACAATAAAAAACAAACAAATAAACAAGAAAAACCCCTAAAAATAGGGCTTGCTTTACCTTTTTCCAGAAAAAACTCTCATAATTAAACTTTCCACTTTTCCAAGTAGCTGACTGTGTATTCCTGCACAGCAGGAGGTTTTCTGCACAGACATATTGACTTGGACAATAAACAAAGCAGAAATCCCTGACTGGAATTTACAGCTAAATTTAACCATGCATATCATTAGTTAAATTTGCATATCTGTCTTTCAACATTAAGAAAAAATAAAAGTTGAAATTCAACGAATTTGGGCACTGCACTGCTTTGCAAGGAAAAAAAAAGAGATTTAAGTTGTAATTTCCATATTTATTGAGGCTATATGTCAAAGGAAATCTGTGCAAAAATATCCTGGTGCTGCCTTGATGAGATTTGAAAAATGACAGCATACTAATAGTAAAGAAGCTTCTCCTTAACAATGATGGCTTAAACAGTACCTATAAAATACCGATGAAGGGCCACTTGCTTCTAGAAAACACTTCCAGCATCCCTCTGTCCTTCAACCACAAAATACAAAGAAGCAGTTAACATGTTTTGAAGAAATATCACCCACCTTTTCCCCTCTGTGTCAACTTTCCCGATGAAACATTGACAGATCAGTCAGCATTGGCTTCTTACAATTAAAGATGGCAGAAACTTTCGCTGATACTTTTTCAATAACACTGCACCACTACTAACCCTCCAAAGCAAATATTCACCTTCTCTTTCTTGATTTTTATGTCTCTTCTCACAGTATCCAGGACACCTGGATGTCTTAGGAATTTGATTTAAATTAATCAGGGTTTCTCATTGCTTTAAAACTAAGTTACTCCACCTGAGTGCCTATCCACAAAAATTAGACATTGGGATGCAGTTGTGCTAGCACAAAATGTTTTAGATCAGCACAAATACTTCCACACTGAAGGAAGTCATTCTACTTTGAGGTACTTTTTAAGTATAAAAGGTAGATGTATTCCAGGGGTTACACTGTTGGGTCGGTGGGTGGGGTTTTTTCATTTATTATTATTATTATTATTATTGTTTGGGGGTTTTTTAAGCTGAAGGACTGAAATTTTATCAGTAAATTTCTCATTAAGTTATGAAAATACTCACACTACCACAGTGTGTACTTTATGGCTTTCCATACCTGCCCTTGCTCTGGGCAAGATTTCAAGGGCACCTGTAACCTATGCTTAGGTCTTTAGTGTTCGGCTACTCCTCACCTGGAGGATGGAGAAGGAATAAATGGCATTCTGGCAAAAGTGAGGAACCCGGTCATTGCTTTAAGACATTACCTACAGTTGACTGTGCAGATAAGTGGCCCAGTCTTTCTTTTCTTAGGTTTCAGATGAAAGAAACAGAACCATTAACACTGAAACCACAAGATTCCTAACACCCCAGTGAGATGCACAGATCAACTCACACCTCTCAGAGCACTTCTAGCATACCTTGCAGACTTGGGCAGGAGATCTCTGAATCATGCTCCTGAATTTTTCCTGCAAATATAACTGCAACTTTTTTCTTTTCTAACAAACAAGCTGTGCTGTGAGAGAAGTGCACTACAGCCACCACCTCTAGCATTCAAGCTGTGGCTATAAACAGCTTCATATCATCACAAGGTCTAACTGAGGTTGGTGAGACTCTGTAAAACAGTTGGTTCCCTACAAAGTACCCCCTTGTGAGACGGTGTTGCACCGTTACATCAGATTTTTTGAAAAATGTTGCATTAAGATATTGTGTGACAGACATAACTGACGAAGCAGAGGAGTACTTTTATTCTGCAAAAGTACAATGACAACTAGGTAATTAACCTAAAGCGATACAGAGCATTTACCTGGAAGTCACCAATGAGCTATCTGCATTCTGGCACAATCACAGCAAATGAAAAAACTACAAGAAAATATGGCTTCCAGTGAGGTAACCATGAGATGCTGAGAGCACACTTGGGTCTGTCCATGACATTGAAATCAATGGGAGTCAAGGCCCACAGTTCTCCAAATACAAAGTGCTAAGCAGTAAACCAAGCCAGCAGTTAAACATTTCAGAATCAGGCACTGAAATTAATGAGTTAAAGTTTAAGTCACTCCCAGATTGTGTGTACTTGGTCACCTCATGGGGCCATAGCCAGGAAAACCAGAGATCTTCTTAGAAGAACCAGATCTACCAGAGGCTAATTAACAGATATGCTGACTGTAAATAAAAGCAGGAGGTGGTAAACAGAAAAGAATAGGAAGTTTGATGGGACTCCCAACTGATGCTGTGTGTCAATAAACGTCAGCTGAAACTTAGATGCTGCTTTTGTACTCTCTTAAGGAAATCATTATTATCGCATTATTCTGTAACACAGTCTAACCTGATCACCAGGCATCATACTAGGGAAGATATTTTTTATCAACTCTACATTAATTAATTACAAAACCAAGCATACTGTAGTGAATTTGTTTTACATACAGAATGAAGCAGCTTGTTTAAAAGTGCAAAGTATGATACTCAGCTTTACTAACCATAAAACTAACAACCATTTCTTATATCCCAATCCAAATTAGTGACCTTTGTAAAAATACTGCTTGTTTCAAAAACACCAGGGAGATAGCCCAAACAGCTGTATAAAACAGATAAGAGACTGACACACACAACAACAATTAGGCTTTTTAAGCACAGAAACACTTTTTCAATTTTACCCTCATCATTTCCTAAACCTGTAAAAGATATATCCCTTAACTCCCTGGGTTTTGGCATGAGATTCTTTATATGCATTTTACCGCAGCATTCTTCCTTCACTGACTTTCATGAATTTTCTGCCAATAAAGGGCTACCTGTAAAAAAAACAGTCTTAGTGATAGTACTGAACATTGAAAAGATGGTGATATTCATTGTCCATTCCCTGCCCCACACCCCCAAAAGTTAACTCCCACTGCAAGCTGGATTTTGTTTGTTGTTTCCTAATCCCCTCTCCCATTTAAAGACCCAATTTGACAAACCTTTTCTCAAGCAAGCAGACACCTTAAAGTAACCAGGATCCCTGACATGAGGATAGACTATTTTGCATGAGAAAGTTTTGCAGGATGTAATCTTCTCTTTTCCTTGAAGTTTAAGTAGTTGCTACCTATTACTTAAATAAAAGAAATTTAATAGTCTCAGTCCAATTACTTGTGAACACGTTTACTTCACACCCAATTACTTCCCACAATTCTTCCAGTTTCAAAAGAGTGGACAGATTTGGCAACTCTGCTTGCTTCTCACTTCTTGACACTATCATTAAGATTCAGATTAATGCATACAAATGATGTGAGAGAGGTTGTGCTATTCTCGCTATTCTTGACATACTTTGGAGACAGGATTAAAATCTCTCACTTCACAAAATTTCTAAGTTAATTTTAAAAGAATGTATACATATTTTCACTGCATTTTTAGGAAAACATGGACATAATTTTTTCACTACTTTTTCCATCTCGTGGATTCTAATGTACTAAAACTTCTTCCTCATACAATGATTATGTGAGGTACAGCTAATTGACTGTGTAGCACTATGCTTCCACACATAAACAGCTGGAAAGTAGTACCATAGGAGCTCACTCTTATACTTCAATATTGCACTTTCCTCTCGCTGTCTTCCTTCCTGCCACAATTTTGGTACTAGAATGATGAATGTCTTTCTCATCAGTACTCAAACTATTTCTTTCTTTCAGGCATTGCCTGGCTATTATCTGTTCTTGCAAATATTTATGTAAAATCATTCTAAAATAATAACAGGGAAGATGGAAATTACGGATCACCTACTGACAATGTACTATAATCAAATTCTGCTGACTGAAATTTGAAGGAATAATGTATACTCTGTCAGGAAAAGTAATAAAAGAGACCCCACCTATTGTGGTCAATATAAGTACCAAGTAAACTTAAGTACACAGGAGTATAACCAGATATATCTATTTTCAGGTAATTGTAAAACTTCTGATGAGTTTATGAAAAATACAGAAAAAAATGAGCTGCTGTCTTACAAAGCTCATTTACAGATTTGAACATTAATGCCTGTAAAGGCTAAAAGACCGTAATATTGCTTAGCAGTTATGACGCAATATAAATAAAATTGCCATGAAAACAAAGTTAAAAATATCTGGAAAGATATTTCTGTAAAAGTGCTAAGATGCAAAACAAGCAATAAAAAATAACAATCAGCTTTTGCTTAAGAAACACCACATTACCAGTTGCTGATAGATTCTGGCTACAAACTGCATTCTAACACTGAACTAATCACAGAACATAACACATACTAAAACCAATGTAGGTCATATTAACAATTTTCCTCCCCAAATTTCAATATTTGCTCTGTTTTCTCCTCTTGTTTTAATACAAAGTCCAGTGAACGCTGCAGGAGGCTTACACTAATGTTTTACCCACCAACTTTGGAAGTACACCCAAAAAAGCTCACAGCTATATTTAAGACACAGTTGTAGAAAATTCTTTATGGCTACAAAAAGAAATGAAAGAGAAATGGAAGTTGCAAAAGCAAAAAAAAAAAAAAGCAACCAAAAATTCAAAAATCAACAGAAAGCTTGAGACTCCAGAGTCACAACCTATTCAGGTGAAATTATCCTCATCTTCATATCTTTTGTGAGGGGCTTACACTTTTCCTGGAGGAAGATGTTTCATTTCTGATAAATTTTGCTGAATTCCAGATTGCCAAAGCCCACTTACTTATCAGTGCACCTCTCCTTACCCAATGATGGCTACGCCAATTCAGATCGAAGGTCCATTTGGCTCAGCATCCTGCTTCCAAAAGCAGCCACAAGTCAGAGCCAAGAAAGCATGAGCAAAGAAATAAAATACAATATTTTCACAGAATAACTCCCCAGCCTTCTACTATATTCCGTTCAGGAATCCCTGAAACTGATGTGATTTATCTGTTTAGCTTGCCTATGGGTCTTCCCTTTCAATGACTTAGCCCGTTACCCCTTAAACTCACATATACTGTTTGCATCCACAAACATCCCAAAGCAAAGCTACCTTGGGCAAAGAACTGAGAACTATATCACATTGATGCTATGTTCTGTGCATATCCAGTGCTCAGTGGATACAGCTACTCATATTTACTTATTAAAATCCAGCCAAAATGAAAAAGCAAGACTGATGCACCCCTTGAAAGAAAATTTGAATTTGCACATATCCCACAAGTTGAGTCCAGTGAGAACTAGCATTCTGAGCACAGTAAAATGCTACAATAGCAAGAATTATAAGAATTATATTAAGAATTATAAGGTTGAATATAGCTAGAAAGGCAGGCAGATGTGATCACTGAAAAAACAGACACCCTAACAAAAGCAGCAAAAAATCCTCTGTGCACCTTCTTCAGTCCAACAACTGATTTTTGATCCAAGGAAGTTAAATATAGGGCTGCTTGAAAATTTTCCACTGCATCTATTTTTGATGGGAAACGAGGCTTTCAGCTAAATACTTTTTGGTTGGGTTTTTCTTTTTTGGCACGTCTAAGTATGTGCTTCTGCAAATATACTTTTCTTACCAAAAAGCCAAACTTACAAACCAAAATATTTTGATTGAAAATAAAAATGTTATTAAGAAATGCTAGTATAGCATCTCATTAAATCTGTGGCTTACCTGCTTTATGTGGCAGATCTCCTCTATCAACTAGACTTCCCGTTTAAATAACAACTCTGATAATAGATCACTTTGAGGTATTCCCTACTTCCAGCACTCCTTTCAAAGAGGAAAGATCATGGCACAGTGTCAAAGGTGGTAGGCAGCTTCAGGCTTGCAGAATTGGACCAGCAGGCATCCAGATTATAACGTTGGAGGACTACAGTAACACTTTTCAAATCAAGAAGCTTTAGTTTTCAGACAAAGCCTTCCAGTTCTCTGAATTCTGTCAAAGCATGTAGTTTTTCCTGGAAAATTAAAACAAAAATGGAAAAAAGCTTTGTATCTTTTATAAAAAATTCATGCAGGAAATTTTATGGGTCAAACAAAGTCTTATTCATTAACCTGCAGTTTTGAACTAGTATCTAGATCCAGCCATACACAAATTAGAAAAACTTTAAACAGCAGTAAAATGTTTCAAATTTTCCATAGCAGTCCTGTTAGCAGGACTGTTCAAAAGCCAAGGAGCTAAAACCAAACAAAGCCAATAAGGGCTCATTAGATGGGATAACTTAGTGTATGAGCTCTAAGTTATAAAAGACCAACCAGCCTAACATACAAAAGCAAAGAACGAAGGCAAGACCTAAATAATTGATACACTTACTAGGTAGGAAATCTGTAATATAAAAAAATCTGTACAGCAAAACTGGCAAAGTGGCAAGAAAATGAGATATTCAATTTATTATTCCTTCACAGGGCTCCCTTAAGTCAGTGAATTAACCAGGAGGAATACATTTGATAAGGCTAATGCAATAAAAAGTGAGAGTAACAGCTGTCCTGTTACGGCTGTTATCGCTGCTTTTCTTGGAACTCCACAATCCACTGGAAGAACTGAAAGCCTCTCATCCAGAAACAGGCCCTGACCAGACCAAGAGAGAGAAGCACCCAACTAGTACTAACAGGGACAATGTTAGAACTTAATTTTTAGTATCCATTTATTCCCGTGTGGCTGTTTCCTGCCATACAATCATGTGTATGCCCCCCCCCCCAAGGCAAAATAAATTTATGAATTAAAGAAATTTTTATCAAGACTGCATCTTTTGCAACACTATTGTGAGCCCACAAAAGACAACTGCAAAAAAACTCATACCAAAGGGCACTATTTTCTCTTCCCCCACCACACACACAGCGGACTATCACTGACATCATTAGCACCAACTAAGAACCAAGAAAACCCAAAGGAACTGGCAAAGGAATACCCTTATTAAAAACTCAGTGGGTGAAACGAAAGGAAGGACGTTTTGCTATTACAGTGAAATTCCTCTCAACACTTCGCTTTTCAATCACACCTCTTACTGAAATGAAAACAGAGAAAGGTTTTTAAGAGCAAGTTTCTGCTGAGACTAGGCACCTGAGAGTTCCCTAAAAGCCGTTCCAAACCCTGCCTAATGCTGATTCCCTGCACAGAGTTAACATCTTTGACTAATGTTATAAAGTGAAAAGTGCTAACACAACTTGTCATTCTCAAGGCCAATTTATTCATCTAAATTAGCACAAGCCCAAGCCTGCTGTCCTTATTCATATTTGGAATCACCAGCCACTTACGCGTTGTCCCAGCAAAATTAGTGCAGTAAAGGATTAGTCAGGATATAACCCTAGAGATAAAAAATTTGTTTAGAGTAAGTGAAATAAAAAGAATAAATATTCAAAGTGAGTGATGAAATATATGGGGGTTATTTCCATTTTAACTCCAGGGCAATGAGTAATTTCAGTAAGAATTTCTCAGTGTGATTTTTATCATCCAATATTTTAAAAATTACTACTGTGCATCCTGCATCAAATGTTGGGATTGGAAACAATGAAGCTTAAAAAAAAAGTCCACTTCAAACAAGTATGCAAAACATTATTCCCTTAAATTATGCCAGTACTGACTTACGAGCTGCAAGAAGTAGTGCCAGAATTTATGAACAACTTTGTATTGTTCAAGGATTTAATGACACACATTCCTCTTCAAATCAGGTATACAAAGCTTCACTTCCTCATATCTGGGTTTTATCCTGGACCATGCCTTTCAACACAAAGTGTCATTTTTTCTTTGGCTCACTTCTTACTCGTAAGTGCATCACCTCATTCTCATTTAATTTACAGCACGTGAGAGGGCATACATGTAAGCTAATGTCTCCATACAGCTTATGCAAAACTTAGTAAATCAAAGTGGACTGCACTGCCTAATCTTGTCTCTGCATCAACTCAGCCCAGACTAGCCTACTGTGGATGTGGCATCCTCAGCTCAAAGCCTTTCATATCTACCTCTTTCATGTCTGCTTCCACCAGGCTAGATCGACTAGTAGAGAGCTGCGCACAGGCTGGGCTCGATGTCTTGCCAAGGAGTCCCACGGCTCCTTGCAGTGTGGCAACCGAGCCACTCTGATTCTGATTTACAGTATACGACAGAGAACCCTGCACTCCACAGCTTCTGTGTTGCGGTTCTTCCTTACACCCTGTCAGCATCCATACTCAAGAGTTGGTAAGAGTTACTTGTGTTATTACCTGTCTGCTACCACTAAACCAGATATAGATGCCACAAAGTTACGTAGGTCAATATACAGAGCCCCCTCAACTACTCCAGTAGATCTGACATCAAAGACCAGATGCATGCATGCCATACCATCTTAAGGCCAGATTTTAATTTTTATTTGGAAGCTGCCTACCCCAGATGGCTATGGCTCAGTCAGGTGGCAATGCATTGCAACTGCATGGTATTTGTATTATGCACCAAATATGGTGACAATGAATCAATGGATTGTTTAACTCAGGACAATTTGTCTTCGAAAGTCATGATTTATCATGTGTGAACCATCGCACCATGAGCTATTGCAATCTGTAGCACAGGTAGATTATCAATAAAGCTTGCTAAATAATGAGAAAAAAGTAAAAAATCAGGAAAAAGGAAAATGAAAAAGCTTGTCCTCGAGAACACTTATTTTCTTTCGTAATCCTTATAATCCATATTTTCTTGCACTCCTTCCTCCTGCATCGTTTCACTAATGAGAAATGAAGCAATATACAATTACACTGAGTGAGCCAATACATTGCAGCCCAATCATCAACTGCATAGTGTGGCAGAACAAAAGGAAGCCCTTCCATACACAGTGATCTTATGTTGCCCTCATGCTAAACTGCTGTTCCCACTGACTTCTTACGCTCAATTCTCCTGCCTGTGCTGCTTCCCTAGTGAAGCCTACACATCCAAAGCAGCCTCCAGAAGAAGTCTAACGATGGTCTGCTCCTACGTGCAGCAGAAAATTCTCCAGCTACATTCAGGGCCACAACCTGCAGCTTCACTGTTGGAGCAATCCTCAGAACACAGCACTGATCAATCACTTTGTCATCCTCCTTTATGGTAAAGGGATAGCAAAGTACTCTTCCAGCAGTTCCTCCTTCTTCTCTACCACCTGCTTACTGCACTCCAGAAGTAGCTACTGCAGCAGGTTGTATCCACCCTATTTTCTTTTGGCTGAAAGGCTCTCTCACATCTCACCGACCAACAGTAGTGTCACGGTACTGTGCCTACCCACGACCAGCTCTGACACCCCTGAGAAGATGTAAGCAGAACATTGCTCTTCTTGTCTACAAAAGGTTCTCACAAATCACAGTAAAATACAGGCTGCCTCAGAAGATGGGTCAAGGCCATTTAATTTTCTGTGACGCTGCACCCTCCCACCCCTATTTCTTTGCAGGTTTTGCAGTGCTAGACTTAGAATTTCTGCTTTGCAGACTTGCAGAAGTACAAATCAATGTGTTCCTTCCCATACTTGGACTGCCCATCATGTTGCTGCCTTCTGAACTACGTGGCATGCAAGAGAAAATGATGGATTAGAAAAAAGTTTCTCTTACTTTTAGGCAAACGCTGAAACACAGTAAGGTGCCATAACTCCACCTCACGCTACCTACTAACTTGCCTGTAAAAACACTCTTGCTCCCTGCTCCCATTTACCCTGTCCTCAAAAAGTTCCACAATTTCGAGTTTCATGGTGTTGTTCAATGTATTGGCCATGCAAAATCCCCTGTGTCTTGCAGCTAACCAGTATTTGCGTAGACAGTCTCTGGATAAAGCTCTGTGATCTGCCATAGAAAGGAGATCAGCCTGGACAGCCCCTTCTGGGCTTAATCCATGAAATTACTGCCTTCAGTCAAGGCTTCATTCTAACAAGATTATTTGAACAATTTCCATGGACTGAGTTCTTCCTTTCAAACATTTTTATAAAAGCACCATTCATTGACCTATCCAATGCAGACAATGCCACACTAAAATGTACTGGAGAACATTGGGTAGGAATTAAAAAGCCATTTTTCAATCTAAAACACACCTGTATTTTTAAACAAACAAAATATCCTTTCAAAATAATAATAATAATTAAAAAAAAATCAAGAGCCAATTTACTGATCTTAAAAAAAAATGCCTTCTTGTTACCACCATCTGGTTTGGTGTGATCTATGTAATCCTAAATGCAAAGCCTTAGATGCACACAAAAATTAAGTTTACATTAGAGCGGCCAGTGACAAACCTAAATGTTTGAATAAGAGAGGCATGAACATCTGTGGCAGCAAAGACTTGTAGAAGTGTTACCTACTTGTCACATCTATAGGTTTGCAAAAGGTTGTACTATCTGCAACGCTCTTGCCGGCTTTATATTTCTGCATGATTTGATGACTGGACATCTGTTTTCAAACCCCTGCAAAAAGTGCTTTAAAGTAATCTGTATTGCTACAGCAAAGCTCAGCTTTTCAGAAAAAGCAGCTGCTGTATTTTCTGGAATAAACACACAAACCATTTTAAAGGCTTGACCCTTGATTCCTTCATCTCAGTACTTCTACTGACTTCAGGGAAGTCTAGGCATATGAGCAACACACAATGGGCTGTGACTCCACAGCCTTGAGCTACCCAGGCTGCTTTTCAGTCAAATGAAGTAAAGCAGCCTCCCCACAGCTGTGCTGTTTTATATACCTGAAAGACAATTTCAAAAATTATCATGGTCTTACTAGGGAATTTGGACATGCAGTCATTACTAAATTGGCATAAAGTTCCGTATTACCAACTTTGTCATTACTGAACAGCTTCAAGACACACAGCATCTTTGTGCTGCATCTTTTTACACTGTAAGAAAATGAGCACATGAACGAAATAAAAACAAAGCCAAGCGTACTGTTGAGAAACTTGGTATTCTCTTATTTCTAGGAGAGCTATAGTGTAATCCTAAACTGTAGCATTCACCATGTCTCCTGAGTTTCCTTTCTGAAATATTGCAATGGAAATTTTACAGCATCTGTGTTGCTTTTGGAAGCCATCACCTCACATCTGCTGTCTCTGTAGTGCAGAGCTTAAGTTCAGCGTAAAAAGGTACTTTGTAATAGGCAACAGGAATCCTGACAGCGGTAATTTACAGGCTCACCCAGCTCTCCTGACTAGGCTTGCTCCTTTTTACATTCTGTGGAGATTTTTACATAAGGTTTTTAAATAAGGGACTCTTCAAGCAGTCACCAGCATAGCAGTCACTGCTTAAAACGGAGCATCACATCCAGGACTGGAAAGCGACTTTATAAACCTCTGTCAGTCAGGGAGATCTCAGCTAGATGACAATTTTTTTTATTCCGTTCTCTTCACTGGGCATTGTTCCACCTCCTGACACTTTTCAGCAGGGTATTAACTAAACTAGCACTGCAATAACCGCCTCCTTTCGGAGTTCTGACTGTGAGCAGAGCTAACAGCACCTATGCAGCAGCGGGGCCGCTTTCACGGCCGGGGCGCGAACCCCGGGGGAGCGCAGAGCCCCCAGCTGGGCGCCGGGGCCGGGGGACGCGTTTTGCAAATTACCGCCGCGATTACACAGCGAGCGCGTTTATCGCCCTCTGATTGCCCATTTCCTCCGAACTGGGTAATCCGTGCGCTCGTTTCAACTGAGAGACAGGCAGCAGCGGGGAGGATCCTGTTAGCACAGCCAACAAACTTGGGATTGCTTTTTGTTGTTTTGCCTCACGCGTTCCGCTGCCCGCCGGCGCCCGCTCCGCCGCTCCCGCACCGCCCCTGGGGCGGGCCCGCTGCCCCCGGCCCCCGCCCCGCGGCTGCCGCTTTTCAAAGGCGGCGAATCACCGAATTTCACGCCGCCGAAAGATAAGTCCCGCCGCGTCGCCACCCCGCCGGCTCCCCGAGCGGCGTGTTCCCGAGATTACAGTCATTACAGCCCCAGCATGAGCTCCACACAAGCGCGAAGCGCAACAGCGCGTCAATTAAGAAACAAACGCCCCGTCCTGGGAGGACGACAACCCCCCGGGACGGCCCTGCCGCGCACCGACCCCGCGCCCGCCGCCGCTCCCCTTAAGGTGGTCCGGCCTCGCCGGAGCCGCCGGAACGCCCTCCTCCCCCCTTCCCCGGGGCGGGCGCGGGAGAGCGGCGAGCGCCCCCAGGGCCGCCCCCCTTCCCCAGCGGCGCGGCGGGGCAGGGGGCAGCTAGCGGCCTTGCGCGGCGGCGCCTGCGCGGGGAGCGAGGCCCCGTCCAGCGCCCTCAGGGCTGCCCGCGGCGCGGTGCCACCGGCGGGTCCTCGTGGCTCCACCGCGCTGCGCCGCAGCCCAGAGCTGCGCCGGGGCCCGGCGCTGTTCCCTCGGGAGCCGGCCCGGGCGGGTCCCCCGGGCCTCGGCGGCTGCACGCGGCTCCTCAGCGAGTCGCCGCCTCCGGCGCCGCGCCGACGCGAAAGCTGGGGCAGCCGCGGCCCAGCCGCACCGGGCTCCGGCTGGGCCGCAGGTCGCTGCCAGGGGGCGGCGGCTCAAACCGAGTGGCCGCGCACCCACCCCTGCGGCGGGAGCTGCGCCGTCGGCGGCCGCGGGGGCGCGTTCACCTGCCGGGGCGCGGGGCTGCTCCCCGCCGGCCGCTCCTCGGTGCGCGCCCACCGCCGGCGCGGGTCCGTGCGCGTGCCGCTGCGCGAGGCGCCGCGCGTGGCCGGCGCGTTCCGCTCGCAGCTGCCCGCGCGCCAGGACTCCCGCGGTCGCTGATGTCGCGCTTCCCCTCCCGCTGTTCGGCTCGGGCCGTGACCCCTCGCAGGCCGGCGCCGCGTCTCGGGCTGAAGCGCTGCCCGCGGCTGTGCTGCCAGCCGTGCGGCGGGCGGCTCCGGCGGCGCGGGCAGCCCGGGCAGCAGAGGCCAGGTGTCGGCCGGGTCCCTCGCCTGCCCGCGCTGCCACCTCCCACGCGCGCACGTGCGGCAGCCGCTCCGCACGCGGCATCAGCGGCGCGGTGCACAACACCCGGCACACGCCGGGAGACGGTCCGCGCTTGCGATGCTCAGACCGGCATCGCTGCAGACTCCCGCGGATCCCAAACGTTTGGAAGGAAACCGCGTCCGAGGGGACTCCGGGCAGTGGCAGAACTACTGCTGCTCCCGGAGCGAACCTGACGTGACCGGGAACCCTTGAAAGGGGGAAAGAAGTACTGTGCCGCTCCCCATGCACCGGGCAGGGAGCGTCTGACACTGCAGAACCGTGCCTTTTCCGCACGGCCAGCACCCCGTGCAACGCAGGGGAAATAGACAACAACCAAACTACCGCCACGTCCCCGGCAGCTCCGGGGCACCGAGGAGCGCCCGCCGCGCCGCAGCCGGGGCGCCGGCTCCACCTTAAGGAGGGCTGGGGCCGGCCCCCCACCCCCCGCCCGGGTCGGACTGATAGGCGGCCGAGGCGATGGGGGCGGGGCCTGGCGGCGCTCGCTATAAATATTTATGAGAGCGCGGCGGCCGGAGTGGCGCTGCCGGGGCCGGGGAGCGAGAAGTTGCGCGGAGGCGCTGCCGCGCTCGCCCCGCGGCTCAGGTGGCACGATCGCGGCCGGGGGCGTCCGGCTCGCCCCGCCGGCGGCGGAAGGGCAGGAGGAGGCGGCGGCGGCGGCGAGCGAGGACCGGCCGGCTGGCGGTCTCCCGCAAAGCTGGGCGCTTGGGCGGGCGGCGGGAGGAGCCGCTCCGGCCGCCCCAGCACCGGCCGCGCCGCTGCCCGCTCGCTCGGGGCGGTGGGAGCCGGGCGCCGCGGAGTGCACCGCCTGGTCCCCGGGACGCCTCAGCCATCTTGACCGCGCCGCGCGGGGGCTGACGGCGAAACTTCTCTGCAGCCGCCACTCCGTGCCCCGCCGGCGCTGGAGCAGCAGCGAGGGAAGCGGCGACCCCCCCTGCGCAGCCAGCCCCGCCAGGAGCGATGCGACGGCGGCTGAGGGGCCTTCCCTGAGCGGACCTCCCTTCCTCGGCGCGGCGCGGGGGCTCGCCGGCTCCCCTCTCCGGGTGCCCGCGGGGCCGCCTTCCTCCTGGGCGGCGGAGCCCCGCGGGGGCTGCGAGACCTCTCACCTGCGGCCGGCACGGAGGGGGCCGCCCTCCGCCCCCCCCGAGCGGTAGCCGGGGCGGGGGGCTGCTGTGGCGCCGCGCTCCCCGTGGCTGCTGAGCGGGACGGGAGAGGAGCCGGGGCCGCCGCCCGCCGCCGAGCATGGAGTGGAGTTACCTGTTGGAAATCACCTCGCTGCTCGCCGCCCTGTCCCTGCTGCAGCGCGCCGGCTGCGCCGCCGCCTCGGCCGCCGCCGCGTCGTCCTCCTCCGCCAAGGAGCTGTCGTGCCAGGAGATCACCGTGCCCCTCTGCAAAGGCATCGGCTACAACTACACCTACATGCCCAACCAGTTCAACCACGACACGCAGGACGAGGCCGGGCTGGAGGTGCACCAGTTCTGGCCGCTGGTGGAGATCCAGTGCTCCAGCGACCTGCGCTTCTTCCTCTGCAGCATGTACACCCCCATCTGCCTGGAGGACTACAAGAAGCCGCTGCCGCCCTGCCGCAGCGTCTGCGAGCGGGCCAAGGCCGGCTGCGCCCCGCTCATGCGCCAGTACGGCTTCGCCTGGCCCGACAGGATGCGCTGCGACCGCCTCCCCGAGCAGGGCAGCCCGGACACGCTCTGCATGGACTACAACCGCACGGACCTCACCACGGCCGCCCCGCCGCCCGCCAAGCCCCCGCTCCGCGGCGCCAAGCCCGGCGGCCCCGCCAAGGCGCCCCCCGCCGCCGCCGCTCCGCCGGCCGAGGCCCCGCGCAAGCCGCGGCCGCCGCCGCCCTGCGAGCCGGGCTGCCAGTGCCGGGCGCCCATGGTGTCCGTGTCCAGCGAGCGGCACCCGCTCTACAACCGCGTCAAGACGGGGCAGATCGCCAACTGCGCCCTGCCCTGCCACAACCCCTACTTCAGCCCCGACGAGCGCGCCTTCACCGCCTTCTGGATCGGGCTCTGGTCCGTGCTCTGCTTCCTCTCCACCTTCGCCACCGTCTCCACCTTCCTCATCGACATGGAGCGCTTCAAGTACCCCGAGCGCCCCATCATCTTCCTGGCCGCCTGCTACCTCTTCGTCTCCCTCGGCTACCTGGTGCGCCTGGTGGCCGGACACGAGAAGGTGGCGTGCAGCGGCGGCGCGGGGGCGGGCGGCGCGGGGGCCGGGGCGGCGGGGGCCGGCGGCGGCGCGGCGGCGGGGGCTGCGGCGGCGGGGGGGGCGCGGCGCGGCGGGCGGCGCGGCCGAGCTGCAGCCCGAGCTGGCGGGGGCCGAGCACGTGCGCTATGAGAGCACCGGCCCGGCGCTGTGCACCGTGGTCTTCCTGCTCGTCTACTTCTTCGGCATGGCGAGCTCCATCTGGTGGGTCATCCTCTCCCTCACCTGGTTCCTCGCCGCCGGCATGAAGTGGGGCAACGAGGCCATCGCTGGCTACGCACAGTACTTCCACCTGGCCGCCTGGCTGCTGCCCAGCGTCAAGTCCATCGCTGTGCTGGCGCTCAGTTCCGTGGACGGGGACCCCGTCGCTGGCATCTGCTACGTGGGCAACCAGAGCCTGGAGAACTTGAGGGGCTTCGTGTTGGCGCCGCTGCTCATCTACTTGGCCATCGGCTCAATGTTCCTGCTTGCTGGCTTTGTCTCGCTCTTCCGCATCCGCAGTGTCATCAAGCAGCAGGGCGGCCCCACCAAGACTCACAAGCTGGAGAAGCTGATGATACGCCTGGGGCTCTTCACCGTGCTCTACACTGTGCCAGCTGCCAGCGTGGTTGCCTGCCTCTTCTATGAGCAGCACAACCGGCCCCGCTGGGAGGCCACACACAACTGCCCCTGCCTGCGTGACCAGCAGCCTGATCAGGCCCGCCGCCCGGACTATGCAGTCTTCATGCTCAAGTACTTCATGTGCCTGGTGGTGGGCATCACCTCTGGTGTCTGGGTCTGGTCTGGCAAGACCCTGGAATCCTGGAGGGCCCTCTGCACCCGCTGCTGCTGGGCCAGCAAAGGTGCTGCCGTGGCCGGGGGCACAGGGGCAGGAGCAGGTGGCCAGGCTGCAATCGCTGCAGCAGGGGGACTTGGGGCTGGAGGCGGTGGCTCCCTCTACAGCGACGTCAGCACTGGCCTGACGTGGAGATCGGGCACTGCCAGCTCCGTCTCCTACCCCAAGCAGATGCCCCTGTCTCAAGTGTGAGGAGGGGGAAGGAGGCCAAAGGTTAAGGAACAAGGGACACTGGCCTGCCTAAAATGCCCCCTCACTGTTTGGTGCCATTAATGAACCCCTAATGGTCCTTATTAGCCACAGCTTGTATAGAACAATGCAGCTAGCAGAGGCCCCAGGCTCCAGCCCCCTCCTCCTTTCCCTCCATTCATATGCAGGGAGCATGTACTTCAAGGAGCCAGCTTATTATTTTGCTGGCAGAGGAGGGTAGAGGCTCACCCGTGCTCTTGCAGAGGGCAAGGTGCGGCAGCTTCTGATTCACTCTGGACTAACAGCAGCTTTTTGCTTGTGAGAAGGGGAGTCTTCCTCTCCACCCCACCGTCCTGAGGTGGGAGTCTGCTGGGACTGCAGGTTTTGGGATATTGATGACCAGGCAGATGCCTTACAGTACAGACTGAATCAAAACATGTCTTAATTATACACCCCAGCTAAATACGGGTTTCCTACATTAAATGATGTATTTATATAATTATTTGTTACCTTGTACAGATGTGTAAAATATGTATATATCCAAAGCTATACAGTCTGTAAATTTTTTTGTAAAAAAGTTTAGAGGCTACCCCTGTAAGAGCAAATATGAGTATTCTATTTTGACAATAAAATGACTTTTGATAAATGACTTTTTCAAGCTTTCCCACTACTCCTGCCCTGGTTATTCCAGCTGCTGTGTCTTTAGGTGGTTTTTGTAAACTATGAGCTACATTCATGTTCCAGTCATCCCCGTGTAATAGATGGCTGCTGCTGTTAAAGAGGCGAGATCGGTAGACACAAGGAAAACAAGTCATTCAACAAGTTGTTCTAAAAAAGTGTTTGCTAGAACTGGGAGGTGCCTTACCATAGTTCTCAGCTTTTTGAAAGCTGACAGTGCCTTTAAACTGAGCCTTTACAAAAGAGTCATCTTACATGGCATGTTAAGTATCCTTTTAAAATGGGTGTTATTTTAGGAATGTGCACACACACCTCTCATATCTGTGGTCTACACTTCCGTAAGCACCTGCCTTTCCAGGGATGCGTACTGAAGTGTAAAATGTTAATGTTTTAAATTCATAGATCATATACTACAGTGGAACATAGAGTTGAGATTTGTTAGATCAATCTCTTCTTAACAGATTAAACTAACATCTTAACTTTTGTATATCAAATATGGTCCTTTTTCAAGAGAAAAGGTATTGTTCTTCTGTCAGGACTAAGCTAATTTATTTGAGCAGAAGGCTGTTGAATTAACAGAAGAATGCTTTGGCAATTGTTGAACTTTTTACCTGTCTGCCCAGTGGCTCAGAACATCATTCCTTTAAGAGGAGCTAAATGAATAGGGTTAATCTGTAGGGAACTTGGTTTCTTTTGAGTTTGGGAAAACTTTGATCTTTTCTCTTCACCAAACGTGATGTATAGTCTGAAGTTTCTTTCCCTGCTGCCTGGTTCCTCTTGTTGCAGACCAATTGGCCACCATGGAGCCTTAAAGTTCTTCAATTAAAGGGACATGGGACTTTTTTTTTTTTTTTTTAAGAGGAAGACTTGTAACAGTTAGTGAACACCAGAGGGAAAAGGGAGAACAGCCTTTTAAACAGCTTTCCCCTGCATTGTTAGCCAGACTGCAGGCAGCAAGGCATAGCTTGGAGCATTATAGAAAAGAGCTATGAATGCCCTACAGGTGGTCTGCTCACATAATCTCCCCAATTTAAAACATTTTCCTTTACAGGACAATTGCATTACAAAACTCCCTTCTCTTTTGCTCCTAATTGAACCAAAGAACAACTACAAGATTTTCTTTCAAAACAGTGTCTAAAAAAAAATTTAAAATCTATCAACTACATTCTAATCTGCTTTCTAAAATTGCTCAGAATACCAGAAGTAAAAACTGCATTAGACATTATTCCAGATATTTTTATGCTGTCTGCTTATATTCTGTCAAATTAGCAATCATTTAAATGCAATTGGTTGGGTTGTGTGCTAGCAGTGAAAAGATAGCCCCAGGTCCCTTATTAACCTGTCAATCATGATAAGAGATGGGCAGCTACCCTACTAATGACACAGATATCAGTCATGATTTGTGGGAAAAACCTTGTTCCATTGAGCACTGACTTGATTACTGGTATCCCTTTCAAAGATCCCATAACTTAATAGACTCCTCCACTTCTACAAAGTTACCAGGATCATGAAAAGGAGGAACTTAAAATGCCAATGGAGGGAAAAATAATTTTAACTTCTCAAATGTAAAGGATGTTTCACTAGGATTTATGCATGGTGCCTGTTTATACACCAATTGACCAGGATCAGAATATTAACATACCTGTAAATTGAAAGGCCCTAGTATTTTCCTGTATTGCTGGGAAACTAAATTTTTAACAGTTGTTGAAACATTTAAACCAATCAAGCAATTTTCCCTGCTGTCAATGGGGCTAAGGTCTCTACCTTCTTCCTGCTGGGGAAGTCCCACCTATGGAAGCACAATCACACAATCGCTTCTTCAGATAAAAATCTGTGTTCCTTCCCCTCCAGCAGGTTCTAGCAAGGATGACTGAGGGATGGTACAGTCACAACTATTCTGTGAGAATTCGTTTAGGTAAGTTTCTCGCAGGTTGCTGGTGCAGGTTGCTAGTGCAGAGATAAAAGCTTTTCTAGTAAAAGATAGGAAGTAGCCCTGTGGCTTCATCTACCCTAGAATGAGCTAAGAGGTGCTGCAGGTGGACTTGGTCAGGAAAGCAGTCTCAGAGCTAGTGAGGTTAACAAGGTACCTGCTTTGGAAGTGACTTGAGTAATAACACAAAGGTTAAACAAAAAGGAACATTGAAATCACTGGAAACACAAACCTGAGGAAATGGTGCTAGAGAAATTAACTTACAAGTGCAGATTTTTGTGAATCAACATAAAATTTGTGTTAAGGGGAAAAAACAGCCAGAAAACCCAACAGCAAGGCATTTAGGTATACAAGAAATAAACATCTACAGCTACACAGAACTTCACATTATTATGATAACCTTTATTAGACTTCAAAGATAAATTTGCTATGAAGATCCAAAAGATACAGGTGAGGTGGTAGGAGTTAAATGTAAACTTTCAAGGTCTGATGATAAACTGCTTTCTCCCTAAATTTGCCAGGGAGCTACTAAAAATAGTCACAGCAGATCTGTGGCCCGTGCTCTTGCCTGCAGAGCAGGAGTGCCCTTGGTATCCCTGCTGGCATGGGGCAGCACCCCAGTAGCCACACTGGCTCTGCAGAGCTAAGGGAAAGCTCTGTTATCACTGATGTGGCTCTGTAGCATGACTTGTATGGCGACATTTGGAGAGCTGGATAGATGGGCAGCTAAGAGCCTCCTGCAGCACACAGAAAGGTCTAACTGCTCTGCTGAGGAGAGGGACTAAGCTAGCAGAGAAACATGGTTTGGGATTTTTTTTTCTTCTCTAGTAAACAACATACCTTTAGAATGTTCCTTTTCTTTCCAGGACCCTTCTCTGCTTTACATGTTCCTGCTTCATAAGGAAATCCTATGGATTATTCTCCTGCTGCTGTAATGGCTGAATAATCCTGCAGCCTCCAAAGGAGCTGGCCCAGCTGCCAGCAGGCCTTTTTAAAAAGAGGCAGAGCAGCACAGGTGTGTTGCAGAGTCTCAGGAGGGACATCACATCTCCCCTGGGCCCTGCTGCTGAGTCCCTGGGAGCTACCTGGAAGTGTCCTGCAACCTGCTCCAAAGTTTTCCTTGTTCAGGAGAAGCTTCCCTGGAGCTTTGATAATTAGTTATGGAAGGGACTTCAAACAGGGAGGAATAGGGAAATTCTTATATATTGAAATACTCTCAGTGTGGCTAGACTTTCTGGGAAGGCTATGAAGACTGCCACACAAGGAGTCTTTTTTCCTTCTTTCTTACACAATATTTCAAAATCAGAGCGTTGAGGTGCTCACCCATTAAAGAGTAATTCAAATGGGCTGGACTAGTCTTAAGAGGTCTCCCAGGTAGGGTAGGAAAGCTGGAGGCCAGGATGTTACACACACCCTACCCACAGTGTGCTTCACCCCAGCTTCAGAGCCCAGGTTCTTTCCAGATTCACTCAGGCAGACAGCTGAAGTTGGCTTGTAGGAAAATTTGACAACCATTTTTCACAAGAGGAAACCAGTGCTGGGAGCCAAAGCAGAATGCCCACATTTAAAATGGAATCAGTAGCTGAGAAATACCAGAGTCCCTGGGAGAATCTCAGGTCTGCTTTGAAACATAAAAACTTCAGTACAAGTAAGACCACTGTTTGATCCCAGTGACTGTGCTCAACACACTTCTTTTGCAAACACTACATGCCATGCAAAAGCCAAACCTAGCCTGCACAGTAAGTTACCATTCTTAACCAATAAAGACATGGAATTTTATATGGGATAGACAGGCTGCCTAATACAGGGAAAAAGAGAACTGGTGATAATGAAGGTTGAAAAAATGACAAAAGATGCTTCTGGAGTGAAAGCTCACCTACACTCAAGGTCATGTTGGAGGAAAGCTCAATGCGGGCCCGTCAAACCAGCTTGCAGAATCACAACCAGTTTCCAAACTGCCTGTTAGAACCTGCCTGTAGCATGCCCTGCTCCTGCACCCCATTTCCAGAGCCACATGGCCTTGTGTTTCTCTAGACACACACTTCTTCCATTCCTTCCCACCATGGCCAACCCAGCTTCTGGCCCATCAAGGAAGCAAGTGAGGAAAAATCTTTTTGTTGCCCGTCCTGGCCATGTTCCCTCCTTTCTAGTCCTGCATACCAAAACAATGGTATGGAAAAGATAGCACACCTTTTCCTAGAATTAAAGAGGCTGGGCAACAAAGGTCACGCACTGAAAGCAACAAGATAAGCCTAAGAAGAAGAAAGTGATTTACAGATGATGGTCCAAGGAAGAAATACCGAACAGGACAGACTCCCTGCACATGGTCATGATGAGTTGCAGGCAGCCTTTAAGAGGACCCAATTACAAATGTTCAGACTGCTCTATTTTTTTTAGCTTTTATAAATGCCCATTACTGTAATCAGGTATATGAATTTAACTAGTTCAGCAGAAAGGATCACATGTCATAAATGTTGTGATGGTATGGAAATAACTAGTGTCTGGTATTAAAATGTGGAGCCATAATCTGAGGTGACTAAGGACAGTCAAATCACTTCAGAAACTAGTACCCAAGGTCAAATGCTGAACCAAGCTTTTTGAAGGCTGAGATAATACTTTTGCCCTCCTATAAGTCTCTTATCTCTGATCTCAAAACACTTTACATTCACTTGTGAATTAATAGTAATTTTTTTTCTTGGGAGGCAAAAACTATAATAGTAATACTCAGGCTAATGACACTTAAATGCAAGTCCGGGGAAAACCCCTGGATTTCCTGACTCTGTCCTGTGTTTTCAGTAACACTCCATTTTACAAGTGCTTCCTCTTGATGAAGCTTCCTATGATGTGCCCCCCAATTTCCCCCCAACAAACCCCCCAAAGGCCATGGTCCCCCACGCCCAGGCCGTACGCAGTTTTCCAGGCACAGCACCAGACCCGTGTCACCGGTTGCCAGCAAAGCCAGTACTCTCCAGCACCAGTGCCACTGCAACCTTTACAACCTATAACAGACCCTGGCTCTTGCATGGGGCCCGGGCGAGAGACGGGAACCTCTTCAGCAGGAAGGCACCGAGAGATTTGAGGGAGCTGGGGGAAAAGAAACAGGCCAGCTTGAGGCCATCGCCTTGGGCTTCGCCACAGGGCTGTCTGTGCTGAAGGGCTAAAGCTTAATGGGCTTTTAAAAGCTTAGAGGAAAATGAGCCATTATTCCCATTCTCTAAGGCAAGCAGGCATGGAAGAGGGGGCTTACAGCAGGTTTGGAGTCGCAGCGGGAAGGGAACCCCGGCAAAGGGAGGAACTCCTGCAGGAATGCGGAGCGGGGCGGCGGCAGGACGGGTCGGGCTCCGCGCGCCAGCCAGCACTGCCCTCAACTGGGAGAGACTGGGAATATCACGCCGAGGCCCGTCCCGGTCCCCGCTCCGGCAGGGCTCTGCAGCCAACGTTTGCCGCCTTTTCTCACCCCCCCACGCCCGCTCTGGCGCGGGGCGGGGGCGATGCCGACCCCCACCCCCCACCCGGGCCTGCGGGGGGGCAGCGCGCCCCGGGCTCCTGCCCGCTGCCGGCTGGCGGCACCGCCGCCGTGCTGTCACCTCCGCGCGGGGGTGACAGCCACCGCACCCAGCGGGGGAACACAGGGAGCTGTGGTGGCCTTCCTTAAACATAGCGTTCCAAGAAAATACTGGTCAGAGAGACGTGGGCAAGTTAACATGCGTACCCGCTATATTACAGAGGAGAAAGCTGGACTCTCTTGGATGCTCTTTCGGTGTTTTAATATGTTGCAGAAAGAAAATGGTTCTTTCCCAATCATATTTGCCATATGTACAACTTGTTAGATGCTTTCATGTATGTTTTAAATGCGTTAGCAATATGCTCTTTCCTCCAGATGCTTGTGGTTGCTAACTTATACCTAACATTTTTCACAAAGAAGCATTAGTCTCACTTGTTTTTTCTACTTGATTTTTTGCCAGAAAACAAGCCTACAGCTAGAATGTCCCATTTTCACACCTTCTGAAATTAGAAAGAATAATTTTCGTGCTATGAACTGACGATTCAAAATGTATGTTAGACATGATGCCTTCATCGTTTCTCAGTGGTTGAAATCCAAATGGTGTCCTTCAACGTAAATCAGATAATGTAGCAATCTGGCTTACGAAACTAATTACTTGCTTTGGCTTTCTCTCCAAATGTAGGGTAGGAACAAAATGAAAACTGCCTTTTTGGAAGGGAGAGGGAAATGTTTCTCATCCAGCTGCAGAACCTGCAGCTGTGCATTGCTGCCATCCAGAGCGACAGCCTCCCAGCATTGCAGAGGGGAGACCAGCCCCACCGCAGGGAGCTGTGCTGTGTTCTTTTCCCAGACCCGCTGGGCAGAAAACACATTTACCGCTGTGATTTTTAAGCTGAAGTTACTTTTTTGCAAAACTCTAGGGAAGCTGTATTTTGCCTATAACAATTTGGAAAATCATAGTTTTCCAGGATACGGGGCAGTGCATAGGAAGGAGTCAGATCAGGAAACCACAGAGACCCACAAGGAGCTTCATTGCTGCCATCCTCTAGCTCATTAGTGTACAAGAATTGTGTGTGTTGTTTTTAGCAGCTAAAGAGTTATTTATGGCTTCTATGTTCTCAAGCCAAAGTGAGTGAGGGGTGCAACCAGGGCAAACGCATCAGAGCAATGCAAATCACTGACAAGGCATCATGAATGCAAGCTGAGCAGAATTTAAATACAATCCATGAATGAGAGGAAAGATTTGCATGAGGGAAAGAATCATTAGAATCTGATTTAACAAGCAGTATATAAAATGGGCCTTTGCCCCTTAAAATGAAGCAAAGCACATTCACATTAATCATTCTTAATGAAAAAAAAAAAAAGCAAAATCACAAAAACCCTAATTTATTAGTAGGGCTTGGAATAGAAATGGTTTTCACAGAATACCTTTAGATCCTGATTCAGAAACTTGTGCTTGATTGCTTTCTTGAATAGAAGTGGATCATAAGCATGTAGGGTGGTAAGGACTATTTAAGTCCATGCCAAAGGCCTATTGATTTCAGAGAGATTTTATAAGATGCTTAAAGTAAGCATACACGTAAATGTTTTCCTGAACAAGAGTCCTTTTCTGAATTAGGGTTTACCTCATGAATTTATACAGTGCTTTCAAACATAATTCCTTCTGGGAAAATAGGATAGATGAGAATAAAAAAAAAATATATTTCTGCATTTATTAAAATAAGGTAATGGAGAATTATTCTGGGTAGAATTATTCAGGGTAGAATTTTCTGTATGGTCCAAAACCCAACACCAAAAACTCTGTGGAAATTGAAAGTGAATGATGTTCATAGAGGAACATTCATAGACACTCTGCTGGTTTCATCCCAACTGAATTATGGAAGATTTTGAATATAAGGTATTCTATAGATAACAGCAGTCTCTTGCAAGGAAATGGATATGCTGTTTTACATTAATTGGTATTATGTCTTTGAGAAAAGATAATTGCTTTTAAGAAACTCCTGCTGTTCTTCATTTTCAGTCAGTTGTCGCAAACAGTGGGCAGAACAAACTTTTCTTTATATTTAATGCCTCCTAAAATGCAATGTGTCTACCTTTAAATATTTTGCCTTTTGAAGCAATGGCTGAGGTATCAGCTTCTGCTGTGCTGTGTTTTCTGATAATAAAGAGATCATATATCTCTGTCAACACTGGACAATCTTTTTCTTTCTATTGAAGCATAGGTACAACTGTGTATTTACATCTCCTAGCATATTGCTGTGGAACTACAGCGCTTCTTTTTATGCACTTCTCTTAAGTAAGTCATTAACAGCAATACACATGAGAATTCAAAGAACTCAGTCTACAGCTGTATGGCTACACTTCTGAAAGTTAAACTTCAGCGTCAATTTTTCTTTTGGCATTTTAGAAGATTTCACAGTGTTGCAGTGGTGACTTGCAAGATATCTTTTTGAAATCTATGAAAGATATGACCAGTGTGGTTTTGTTTTTCCTGCTCTTTTTCTAAATAATTCTACTGTGAAAATGTTTGACATCATACGATATTCCAGTTCAACAGCAATACTTCTCCTGGCTTTATTTTCTCTGTCCTTTTGTTGAGCAAAACCAATACCACATTTGGTGAAAATTAACAATTTCTACAGTAGTACTTCAGCTGTGATCATTGATTAAATATTTCTTGATATTTTCATACTTTCATTTTTTCTTCCTTCTGTTTTTCTCCCACCTTGCAAATGCCACGTTTGCGTGAAAGCTGAGGTTCAGCTCAAGATTAAGACGTCTAAATGCAGGTAGGTATCTAAATATGGTCTTTGTAAAGGTAATCTATTACATAAACTCCTGTTGCAGTCAGTAGTGTTAGTAATGTACTCAGTGAGTCCTGAAATGTGTGTCCATTTCCTCTTAAAGCAAACTTGCGGGCCTTAAATCAGTTGCCCAGACATAAGCTCCAGATGGTCCTGGAAACTCCTACCCAGTTTCTACCTGCCTTTCCAAAAGAGCATGGATTTCCTGTAATTTTCTGTCATGTCTGAAAGCCCCAGGTAAATAGCTCATTTACCCTCTGCCAACTCTAGTAACATGGGACACCTTTTGTAGACGACTGTTCGGAGCCCAGGACTGGATTTGACCAGGTGTCCTTGAAGAGGAGTGGGAGTTTGGACACCTACGTCAGAGCTACGCGACAAAATGTAGGTGACTTAATCCTGAGCTGAACCCTGCCAAGACAGTCTGGTGATTCTTTTTATCATCAGTTACATCTGTGTTGCAAGATTTCCATATTTTCTCAGTGGTGTATTCCTTAATTGCTGTTTCATCAAGTTTTAAACTTTTTTCTGGATTCTATTATGTCCTCGTACAAGCTGGTACAATTTGATTGTTCAATAGGGAGGTTGTTTCTTAGCCACAGGTCTGGTATCTTTGACTCCCTTAAAAGCACTCTGCACATTGCCTGCTAAGGATTTGGGAGGGGTTATTCTTGACAAGGCCTTTGATTGGTATAATTACAATTTATTCAGTATAATCATAATTTATTAAAAAGGTGTTGTTTTAGTATGGCCTCTTTTGGCAGTCCCCTCACCTGTAATGATATCCATGTGCTTTCTTCTACCTCTTTGCAGTATATTAACTTGTCTGTTCTTTACACTTGAAAATTTATTTTGCTGCTTCTTAATTCTCTGGCAACATTTTAGGGAGGCTATTGTATACTTTGGTTTCCTTCCTTTCTTCAGTTTTCTTCATTTATCCAGATTTTAGGACTGCTTAAAATGCATAACCACGTATCCTTAAACCTTGCAAGTTCCATCAGCTCCTCTAGAGAGCAGCAAATATGTTCAAATAAAATAGTAACAGCTTCAGCCTAATGTTCCCTGGAACACACGATCTTTATTAACTAAGCTAGCGAAGTACTGATAAAGAACAAAGAACTATGAGGAATGGAAGTCCTATACCCAAGGCCGGCATTTTCAGACATTGTCTGAGAACTGTCCTAGCCCTGGCATTTAGCGGGGATGGAGCCCCTGATGCCCTCTAAAAGCCCTGCTTGAGCCCAGCCCACACCAACCAACATGGTACATCAGAAAGGAGAAGGAAGGCAACGGGGGTGCAGCCTGGGCCAGGGACTAGACTTGGATGCCCACCAGATCCGTGGGCTGTAAAGCTTCCCGTCTTTACTCACACAGGACTGTCAGCCAAGAGGAAGCACTCACTTTCTGAAAAACACCCGCAAATTCTCTGTTCCTTGTGGCCATCAGTAAGTGTTTAGCAGATGGGGCTCGGTCTCCTGCTGTGCACTAGAGTTTAAGGGAACTTGGCACCTGGCAGCAAGCCACAATTATTTCTTTTTAAAGAAAACCAGTCAAAGTAATGAAAGGTCTTCTCAGCTCTTCAGACTAATACCACCATGTGTTTGGACCTAAATAACGCATAAATCTTCTAAAGAAGGACAAAGGTCCCTCCATTCGTGAAGGTCGGTCTCCAAAGCAAGACTGCCAGCTGCCTGCCCAAGCACTGGCACAGCTGACAGACCTAACAGCGAGACAAACTCGTTCTAAGGGGTAAACCCATAGAAAAGAGCTTTCAAAAACACGCTTGTGTTCGCAGGCTTGCCACTGGTCAAGGTTTTCTGCCTGTAAAGCTTCTTGGCCTATGCTTAAAAACCGTCTAAAGCACCTTTTGCAAGCAAAAGTGTTCCTTTCAGCTGTAAGCCTGGCCAACTGAGCCAATTTAAGTCACCCAGGATCTGCAGAAGGCCTATGGCTGCAAGCAGAGCAGCTTTTCCTTAGTTTTGTGACCCACGCTACATCTCACCGCCGCTGCCAGCCCTCCTGGCGGCACTCACTTCAAACTGCCCGGCACTGGGGTACGAGTGGGAACCTTCTGCCCCAAAACCACCACCCGAGCTCTGCCAAACGTGCTAAAAGGAGCACTGGGAGACAGCTCTGGGTGGACAGAGAACATCGCCGGTGTAAGAGCTACTGCCGAGGCCACACCGAAGCAAGGGGCTGAAATCCCTTCTGGAAAATGGACTTGCCATGGGCTGGGGCATATGGGGGGCTAGGCCAGGGTACAGGCAGGCTGGCCTGCCACGAGGAGGCAGCCAGAAGAGCTGACAAGTGGATAGATAGGGCCCACATACCTCCCATGGCTTAGCTCAAGGACGCTCACCTCGTCTCGGCATGGCAGTGGAATGTGAAGGAGACGGGTCAAGTTGGGTAAAGAGGGGAAAGACAGCAGGAGGGAGTACGTCATATGCAGCTAACAACCGTGCTTATCACCACATTTCTCCCATTCCTGGGTCATCTGTTATGCCAGGAACTGCCTCTTCATGGCACTGGCTAGCTTCTGCTGGTAGGCTGGGAAGTAGAGGCAGCACAGTGGGATACAACTAGTACAGCAGCACAGGCAAGTTGGTAAACAAGTGCTGCCTCATTTTTGGAAACAGACTTGGCTGAAGATCCTGGAAATGGTGGAAGCGGTACTCCAGGCGGGTGGTGGAGGCATTTTTGCTTTTTGACATGCGTGCTGGTAGCTGGGGCAGCCCCACGTGGGCTCCAGCTGGTGCACTAGAAAACCACAGACTTCTGCACCATGAGACCCCCCCCCGGTACTGAGGCAGACAAAACGTAGAGACAGTGACAAAACCTGAAGCAGCTGACACTCACTAACGTTTTCTCTTTACAAACTAATTCCTGCAAACATTTGCATGCACTTTGCATAGTGGTGGGCCAAGCTGCGAGGAAGATTCAACCAAGGGAGCTCAATCCTCACAGAGCTAGTAGGTGAGGTCTTCTGTCAGGTGTTGACTGAGGCACCCATACCCTCATTATATTCTTTATATAGTCCAGTTTCAAGGAAGATCCTGCTGATTCTCCAGTTCAAATAAATTTATCTATAGTTAACTTTGCAGACACAGGGGGGTGCGTGCATTTGTATTACATATCTACTAAAGGGTTATGCTGCAAGGTGGCCTTAGCTTTTGTCTGGTTTCAGCTGGGATAGAGTTAGTTTTCTCCTCAGTAGCTAGTACAGTGCTGTATTTTGGCTCTGATGTGAGAACAATGTTGACAGGACACTGATATTTTCAATTGTTGCTGGGTGATGCTTACACTAGACTTTTCAGTTTCTTGGGCCCTGCCAGCCAGCGGGCTGGAGGGGCATGGGAAACTGGGAGGCGACACAGCCAGGACAGGTGACCTGAACTAACCAAAGGGATATTCCATACCATATGACACCATGCTGAGTATATAAACTGGGGGAAGAAGGAGGGAGGGCATCCAACATTATGATGTTTTTTCTTCCCGAGAAACCATTACGCACGATGGAGCCCTGCTGTCCTGGAGATGGCTGAACAACTGCGTGCCGATGGGAAGCAATGAATGAATTCCTTGTTTTGCCTTGTTTGCACGTGTGGCTTTTGCTTTACCTATTAAATTGTTCTTATCTCAACCCTCAAGTTTTACATTCCTTTCCGATTCTTCTCCCCATCCCTCTGGGTGAGGGGGAGTGAGCAAGTGGCTGCGTTGGTTCTTGGTTGCCGGCTGGAGTTAAACCACGATAGCTTTGCAACAGTTTCTCAATGTAACCTCATAACATAGGATTAATTTTAAATAATCTGCTAATTTCTTGTGAATCAACAGAAGAAGTACCTCACGTTTAAGGTGTTCAGTCTGTATTGGCAGGGGCCTGCAGAGATGCAGTGGGCAGCTCTGTAGGGACTGGAAAGCCCTGAGACTTGTATTTCGGCGCCCCATCTGAACTACTCTTATGAAGTCTGTGCATACACTCCAAAATGAGGGCAAAATTTATGTAGAATTTGGTGTCAGAAACAGTGCAGGACAGTGTTTAAACTGAGCTGGTACCTAGCTTCCAGTAGGCTGGACCCCAGGTCCCACACAATGAGGATATTACCTAGCATTTCAACAGAAGTGAACAACCTAAATGTTTACCGAAGCCTTTATCTTTAGGATCTTTGGGTCATACCAGCAAAAATTGTCAAAAGTTAAGGTGCGCTGAGCCAAATTGTTTCTGTAAGTGAGCCTTGCATATTTTAGGAATGTCACATAAGACTATAACAACTGCTTGGATGTTTTAGTCAACTCCTTTTTGTTTTTTGTGAGAGAAGTACTGTCCTGAGGAGGAATTAAATGTCAGCTGCCATTTTTAAACCACGCTGGTACCATTTTAAGAATTTGTGCTGAAGTACAGAGAGCTAACTAAATGGGAAACACAGGACAGTTATTCTAAGGCGCTGTCAATAACTGTGCAGAAGTAATGAAATATGTTTCTAAGACATGGGTAATTTGGAGTAATTATTTCCTATTTATCTGCGCATTTCAGAGTCTGTTGTTATGAACTCTGAAAATTGAGATGGATCTCTTCTAAATTGAAGTAGCTGTGTTTCCCATAACTCCAGGCCATGGGGTGGGTAATTGGTGGATAATTGTTACCACCTCTATCTGTCTATCTATCTTTATTAAAAAATAAATAAATATGTGTTTAGATCATTCCTTAATTTAGGGTTGTCTTTTGAATTTCATACAGGTTTGCACTCTGTAGGAGCAGTTCTGCGTGACTGGTGGGAGACAGGAGTGGGGCTGCAATGCAAATTCTGTGGTTTTCTCCAGTCATTCAAAGATTCCAGACTGTGCACCAAAATGTACGTTTAAGTATCTGGTGAACCTGTACAAACAGGTATCTATCTGTCCATCACATTAGATATTCCATGTTCATGTTTAAAAAAAAAAAAAAAAGCAAGCTTTAGAAAGAAGCTTGTTGAGGCAGAAAAAAGCTTGCATTTCTTAGCCAATGTATACATGTTGTCCATCTGCTTACCTTTGAATATCTCCACTAGACCTTCAAGGAAAGCACAGAGCTTTAGGGAAACACAAGTACCAGAAAAAAAGGAGCTTATTGCACTGTATATAGTTTGTCAGAAGCAAGAATCATTTACACTGACTTCTAGAGAAATGAGCAGGAGTGGGTGTCTAAATGGCTGTCTAATTCGTCAGGACAAGGAAGGCATTGCTTAACAAGCCTAGTGGGGCTCTAAAAGCATTTTATCCTGCATTTTCTTACCAAAAAAAAAAAAAGGGGAGGGGGGGGGGGGGAAGGTCTATCTTCAGTACGAGGAAAAAGCAGGAAATCACAAAGAAAAATGCAAAACTTCATTTGCATTCCATATAAAATATTCTGCCTCTTTTCATTATTGTTAGTTCTTTGCCGAAAGTAACAAGTCCAGTGAAAGAAAATGCTCAAACACACCCTGGTGTGTGGTGCCTGAAGTCTCACAGGCAAAAAAAAATGTTAAACACATAGGAAAGCCAGAAGTGAAAGGACTTGCTCCTAATTGCTGACCTCAAAACCTCCATCTTTCTTGAGGGCATCGTATAAAAATTTAAGTTTCTAAAAAATAGCTCAGAATCTGTCATCGTCTTTGCGCAGTAAATTGTTCATCAGTGGAAGCTTTTCAAAGCTAATCCACTACTCAGCCTACAGTGTTAGCTGCAGAACCTGAATTAGAGACAGCTCTCCATCTCCTGGCATTTCCGTGTTGTGAATAGCACAGGATCATAAAAGAGTCCTTGGAGTTATCACTGTATGTGTACCCATAATTAAATTATAGTCATGGAGATGGCCTGGGACATCCTGCCTGTCCAACCCAATGGAAGAAAACAGAAGGGAAAGTGGGAGAAGGCAAAAGCTAGTGAAGTAGATTGTGATTATAATCTAGCTATATGTATGATGGATAATTTTAATTGTAGAGATACCGTTCATACTTTACGATCAGATTTCTGCCTTGGTGAACTCATTTTTCAGAACAATCATTGCTGTGCATCACGAGCCAAGAATTCATGCTATGACTTTGAACAGAGACCATCTAATTTGCAGAACATTTTAGCAACTCAATTACAATGTAAGAGCATTACATTGTAAAATTATGTCTTTATCAGTTGAACATCAGGCTATTAAAAGTAGTACAAAAGACAGAAGATAAAAAGCAGCCTTTTCAACTGCTCTACTTCCCTATTTTTGGAGATGCATTTCTTTATTATCCTACAAGCAGTAATAATTTATCTGCTTTCCATTGTAATCATGACATTAAAATAAAATAATGTGCAATTAATATCCTCTTTAATGATCCCTTTTAGAAAGACAGTCACTGCAATAACGATGTATCGCATAAGGGCAGATAATTTTAATAACTTGAAAGAATACACTGATGATCTCTCTACATTGTTAACTTCAGATTAATACTTATTCTGGTCTGAATTGAGAGATGCATGGAGAACAACTGCTGCTAATTGGAAATTATGCATTCCCTAGACACCTGTCTACAGTGTATTTCAGAGGAGAAGAGAGAGTCACGGCTTTCCATTATGCTGATGAGAATAAATCAAAGTGACCCAACCTAGACTGTGAGGAAAGAGAATAAAGTGTTTATAACTGATTGAAACTTGGGCTTTGGCTTGTATTTTGGTATTAAAAAACTTCATATTTCAAGCTAAAATAAAGAAATCGAAAAATTATGTTTTGAAGAAAGTTTTTTTTTAAATCTGTCTTATTTAGGGGTAAAAAAAATGGATATTTTTTTTTTCTTTAAATCATGCTGATACTGCAGAAACTCCCAGTGATACTTGATTTTGCTGCATGGAAAGCATGGAAATTCCAGGTCACCAGCAGCCCAATAGATACCTGTTTAGCAAAAGAAGTCCTATGATGTAGTTGAAGATACTAAGAAAAAACATTTTTTTAGGCAATTTATAATTTTCCAACAGAAATTTTATTTCCCATGTGAAAGCTATTTTATCACAGATTTCCTACTCAGTTCCAACTCTTGTTGCCAGGGAGCTCAATTCCTTTCTGTGTAGTCTCATGTTCAGTACCACACGACACTAGATGAGCAGTATATGTATCCTATGTATCATTCCATAAACCCACCTCAGAGTGCAAGTGGTACCTGCAGCTATGGCAGACTTGTCTGAAGGCATGACAAAGCTCCCTGAGGGCAGTATTAGGAGTATTGTGTTTTCAGCCCTTCTTCCAAGATGCTTTTCTGAAGTAGATGGGTTAAGAAATGATAGAAAGATGCACTGGCAAACATAACATTGTAACATTTTCCTGAGTATGAAATATGTTCTGGAAGGACTTACAAAACCAATTCACAAATTTAAAAGATTAAATGTTTGCTTAAACAGCAGAAAATCATGCTGCTTCCTTGCTCCACGTCTATTACTTCTTTCACTCACTCTTTCTAGGACATCTAGATATCTTCACAGTACCTTAACGTTCAGTGATATTGAATATAAGGACAAATTAGAGGTGATCCTTTTTGTTCTTTCAAACAGATCTTCTTTTCCATTTTCTCCTCCCCACTGTGGATGCCCCTACCAATGATCACTGTGGAAACCCAGAATAGTTCAAACACATTTGCACATCTTCCTTTCATCTTCCCCTCCTAGTAGATCCACCCAGTTTGTAAAACCATGTGTTTGTAATTAATGAATGTGACTTGGATATAATTGTTAGAAGAGGCTCAGAGACATTCCCTTAGGAGCAGGTTGTTGATGCCAGAAGTTTCTATTCACTCCCCAGTGAAAAGCCTATACAAATCCTGCTCTTTTAATATACAGTTTTTATAAACACATTAAGTGTTTATTACACTGACTCTGAATTATGAGTCAAAGGGTCCACAAGTCCTAAAAGCAGCAAAGTTTGCAGCTGAGGGACACAAACCAAAGGCCACAATCTCACAAGAAGAAACTGCAAATAGAATAAAGAAGTTAATTAATTTCACTTCCCATTTCAAACACAAACAGGATCTTTCTGATTTGGAATGAGACTACTCAGTCATTATAAGATGCCTAACTAGAGGCACAAAAAAGCAAACTGTATCCAGCCATAACACATTTATTATTTATCCTACCCTATTTATATCTCACGCTGGGGGATGTATGCGATAGACTGAATCCACATTTGTTCCTTGCATTCCTTCTCACAGCTGAGAAGACGCAATGAATCATAAAAGGTTTCATTGTTGCAATGTTTTGTCATGGTATGTGTAATCAGCCCAGGCCCCGTTAAGGAGGCTTTGGAGGATGAGAGGTTTAAATATTTAATGTTTTTTTCTGCCTGTGATAAGTTTAAAATTTAATTTCCTACCCTGGAAATGACAAATCATACAACAAGCATGTATGATAAAAGAAACAAACACAGCTAATAGAGAGGAACATTTTACTTAGATGGTAGTAATTAAAAACCTCTGTAGCATACCTCAGGATCCCAAAGTACTTTGGTGGCAGAAGTAAATTCTGCTTCCCGACACAAAGAGCAGTTCTGTTGCATCCATCTATTAAGCTACATAATTTCTGAGGGGATGCAGAAGATGAGGGATGATTAAGTAGTAGTCTTTACCTTGCATATGTGAGAAATGATACACAGATGTTATGAGCCAAACTGTCTTAAAGACTTCTGCACCCATAGGAGAGAAAAGGAAGAACGTGAAAGCTGTTGTCCCTTGATGTTCTGCACAGAAGAGCCAGACATTAAGTCATTACAGAAACTTGCTACATGGCAGACTAAGAGCAAGACTAGATCTGTGCTGTGTCTAAACAGCATTGTAGGTGCTACGTAGGTAAGCAGTATCTACAAATAGCAGTTCTTGCGACCCTCTGAATAAAACTAGGTTAGGGTAAACAAATGTTCACACATACTCCTGGAAAGCCAGGTCAGTCACCTCAGTGACAGTCCACAGCTTATTTAAGTCACTTGCACTCAGAAAAACATAATATATAATATCTTTCAAACTCTTATCCATGGTTTGCACTTCCTTGTCCATGGGGGAACACAGCATAGTAGAGTGTCCTTGCAGTATAACCACAGCTGAGGGATCCAGCTGGAACTACATGAAACCTCCTCAGTGATGAAATGATTTGTTCTGCCAGGGTCATAGGGTAGTGTTCACTCAGGGCTCTATACCCATTCTGACTTTTTTGACCTCAAGCAACTAGTACTGCTATAATTTGATTGTGCATCAAGGGTTTTTAGCTCAGCTGAAGGGTAGTATCCTAAAAGCTTGCTCTGAACTACAGAGGAAGAACCTCTAAGGTGAGACTTGATCTGAGGTCTCAGGGCAGTATCTTTAATGAAGTCTTGCTGAAGACTGGGTCTGACTTGCCCGCACGTAGCTCCTTGATGGTCACCAGTACAGGAAGGTTCTTCAGTGCTATCTTGCTTAGCAGCAAGATCTCCTGCTATACAGGGCTTGTTGCTATTGCTGTTGAGGTTAGTGCTGGCAGTTTGCTGAGAGACCACTTCAGGATGAAGAACAGCCACCTCTCCTTCCTCCTCAGAGAGAAGTGAGCAGGAGCCATCACTGGTCTGGCTGCTATTTGATACTGGACAGTCTTGATTTTGAGGTGAAGAACTACCATGCTGTACAGGGGAAAGATTTAAAATGCATTCATTCTCTACATGGAGGTTTGCCAGCAGCTTGTTCTTTTGGTTTCTTTCTGTCCTTCTCCGGAGAGCACAGACAAGATCAGCTAGGCTAAGCAGAAAGGATAGACTGCTGACTCCCCAGATGAAAATCATCATGATGGATTTCTCGGTGGGCCGGGAGATGTAACAATCAACTGTGCTTGTACAAGGTGAGTGGTAGCAGGAAAAGCGCTCAGGAACAAAAAATCCAAAAAGAAAATACTGCACAGCTGCAAAGGCAGCCTCAAGTAGCGTCCTAATAAAGAGATGAATAGTATACGCCCCAGAAAAATTAAGGACACTTAGGTTGTCTGCACCACAATCTAATCTACTGACAAGGGTACTTCTACAGAGCTCCTTCAGGTCTTTGGGGCTTGATAAACCCTTATTCCCTTTGCATCCATGTACCAAACAGTGCATTCTTACAATGTACATAGCTACCTTGTGCAAAACATAAATGCTGAATGCAGCATAAGGTAGCAGGATGGACACAGTCTGAATGAGCCAGAATCTAAAGTGAGATACAGGAGAGAACAAGTCATAGCAAACGTTGGAGCATCCTGGTTGCAGGGTGTTGCAGATGAAGCGCTCCTGCTCATCTTGGTAGAGTGGGTAGCCTGCTAACACTACCACTGCCATTCGCAGCAGAATTATTAACATTAGCCAGATCTTTCCTAGAAGAGAGGAAAAGGTGAGAAAAAGAGTCAGCACTGAGAAAGAAAGGAAGGTAGGCACTGTAGTGATGCGCTTTCTATATACAAGGCATTTGAAGAAATAGCCTCTGTAATTAATCTCCCCTCTAAAAGCTCGTCTTTGGCTTTGTTTTGACTGGGACTGAAAATATGTTAGCTGACACATTCCATAACCATCTAGACTCAACAGCACAGGAGTTTGGCATACAATGGGCCATGCCAACTAAAACCTCAGCCTAACAAAACCACTCTGAACATGTCCAGATCTGATAAAGAATTCAAAATTAATAACTCTATTTTACTTACAGTTCTTCCTTTCTGTTGATGTCATACCTCTGTACCAGAATTTTGTCAATTTTTCAATACTATAGATCAGCTAATACAATATGAAACTGTTCTAGATACAAAAGAGTTTTTCATGACATAGCATTTCTTCTTGGTCTTGGCCAATGAAATTGTATGTGAAGTTTATTATAGCCAACAAAATCTCTCTGTTGTGCCTGGAGTAGTATTCACTAGTGAGCTAGTTGAGAGGTGCTACTAGGAAACATGCAAAATGTTCTACAAATGTACATTTGTGTGTGCACATGTGTATCCCAGGCATTTCTCTCTGCTACTTCTTTGGTTGCCCCATCTTGATCACGTCTTTCAATCTTTGTTCACCTTGGTGCACAGCTTCTCTCTCTATTCAGACCCAAAGCTCCCTTCTGTCTTGATACCAACACCAAGTGAAGCTTTAGAAGTTTGGCATTTTCATGCACTTCTTACTTAGTCTTCCCCTGAATTCTTTCACATGGTTTCTTTAGGTAGGGCTTGCTCTAATTCACTTTGGTTGGAAAGATCGGGCCTTATCCTTATTTTATTACATCAACACCAGTGAAAGATCAGGCACTGGTACCTTATGTATATCTTTTGAATGAGACTATTGTTCCTGACAGTTTCTTGGAAGACTTTTGGATGGAGTAGGATTTCATTACAAGTTTTTATTTTGTATTACTGACAAAATTATTTATAAAAAAAAAATAAAAAGAAGAAAATAAAAAAGAAATCCTTTTCCTGGGCAGGACAGGAAAGTCTAAAGATATACTGTTATATTGACAAATATTAAAAATATTGACATACAAATATCTGTACAAACACATGGAAAAATTCAACACCTGAAGTTAAGTTCAGCATGTGAATTTCTCAAGTTTCCTTTTGAGTCCTGTCACTAGTTCCCTATATGTTTTTTGAAAAAGTAATAATTTAATTTAATAATCCCCTACTTTAGTTTCACATATTTTTAAAATATGCCAAGAAAACAGAAAAAAAACCCCACTTAGGAACAAAAAGGAAAAAAAAAAACAAAACCAAAAAACAAAACCCCACAAAAAGCCCAGAAAAGAATTATGTGCTTTCAGGAATGGTTATGAAACCAGCTGTAACCACAAACAAACAGCAAGACTCAGTGACTAAAGAGAAGCATGTTACATGGAGTTACTGGCTGAGAAATGCACTGAAAACCTCATCATTAATAGTGATTGTGATCTAACATACACACAAGGTTTTAAATGTAGTCTGGGAAACAGCACATTCTAAAGGGTTTTATAGAAAAAAAAACATGCTTGAGTTTTTAAAAAGACATGATTATTAACAGGTATTGTCTTGAAAAACATTCTTTTCTATTTCCCATAAAACTGTTTCCCTGGAGTTGGTGTGAGTTAAAAATTCAAATATTACTACAACATTGAGTGATACCTATTATTGTACTGAACATGCAGTTTGAATGCCCCACATAAACCATTTGTGGCTAGTAGACTGATTATGGGCTACAACAGTAAAACCGCACTCTGAAGTGGAAAAACTTCAGCATGGAAAAAAGGTTAAGGAGACATAAGGTATATGAGAGATCATCAGACAAACCTGCTGCTCCTGACAAAAGACTATATTATCTAACCATAAATAAATAGAGGCTTTTGCATTTTATCTTCAATCGCCCGAACTTTAGCAGTAGTTTTGCTTTGTTTTCAGCTTCCTGCATCTCGGGTGACAGGCTGTACTGTTAGTGTCTTTTTGACACAGTGTGGGTCAAAAGAAAGCACCAGCTGTACAGAGTCAGTCATCTTTAGCAAGCGATGTTTCATCCTTAGGTAGCATTTTTTCCCCTGTGAGGACCTCAAAGTGTTTCAACCACATTAGTTAATTAAGCTCAAAATACTACATGCTATTTCACTATCAATTTTTAATTAGAACATGTACAATAGGGAGTGCTGCTTAAGAAAAATCAATGGCTCCTTAGGAAGTAGTTTAGTATGACATACATTTTAAAGATAACCCCTCCACCCATCACCTTCCCCAATGACTCAATCTTGATTAAACATAGTAGAACAAGCCCCTTCACTGACCCCCCTGCGGCTTAGTTGGATAGTCCCTGTGATGTGCAGCACCAGCTACAGCAAACTGTCCTCCAGCAAACTGGAGGTAAAGGGGATTTGAAAGGCCCTTGGAAGTTTTCCTCTGACTCACACTTTGCTCAAAGTAGCCCATGAAAAAGGAACAGTGTCTTATTGTATTTCGTCTGTTTGTCTTTAAATGCATGTTAACTTTGTTTGTTAATAATAGAGAATGAAAAGCAATGGTAATTAACTTCAACGAGAATAAACCACAAACTTCTTCATATAAAAGAGAGGGTTTTTTTCCCCCTTCCTCAAACTTTTAAATTCATCACTAAAGCTATTGCATGCATTCTACCGTTCACTTAATGTGGTATAAATAAAGCGCTACTTCTGTGTGTTTTCAACGGGACCCCTACGACAGCCATTAGAGCTGAATGGAAGCTCAGGCACTGAGAAAAAACAAATTTGAAAACCTTGCCGGAATATTTTACGTGAAGTTCAGAAAACATATATCAGAGAAGGTGTAGGAAACTGTTTAACAAGAAAAGCAATAATTAACCACTCATGCCACTTACCTAGAAAACAACTTCTTATTGTAAGGATCACAGAGGCATAGCTAGAAATTAAAGTTGATTATCAGTAGGACACTTGGGTGGCTTTAGGATATGGAGCAGCAAAAGAAAGAAGAGAGCTGTTTTAAAGCACTTACCAACAATAGTCACATTATAGTTCAGCGTGACAACCAAAAATCCCAGTGAGTCCCAGCGCTCCATGTTTGAACCGGCTCAGAACACTTCCAGCTCCTGACGTCCTAATGAGTTTGGCATTTCCAAAGGAGATCAGACCTAGACAGGGAAGAAAAAAAAGGGGGGGTGAGGGTGGGGGGTGGGGGGAAAAGGAATTTTTGGTAAGGGTCAAGCATGGAAATGAGAAACCTGGCCACAACAATGTATGGATGTAGGATTATTTTGATGATTTCAACAGGACTTTAGTTTTGGATGTTGGAACAAATCTCCTTAAGGCTTTAACAGTTTGTCTTGCAAAAGCTCTAGCTTCTCAAATCTGATTGCTCCTACCTCTTGTGGGGATCCTCTGTTCCAGACAACTTCAAGTAGACAAACAACAACAGGAGTGATCTCTGCCATTGTAGACTATTCTTACCCTCCCGGGGCATACCAGCCTCCTGGCATTGCTGAGATATTTCAGTGGTGAAAGACAGGGTGAGGGGAGAGAGGGAAGAAAAGGATAGACCAGGAAATAACAGAGGCCTCTTTGTCTCCCCACAATAATGGCAGATGGGTAATAAAAACGAGATAGAAAAGGATGAGCACCCCTATGTTTGAAAGGCACTTTCAGATTAGATCACTGGGAGCTATCCCATTGCAATTTCCCAAAGCAATTTTGTTTCTAAAACACAGCCTCCCTGACAGGACATCATGGCCCTGTCAATCACAGCCACACCAAATTTTCTCCTGTGTGCTGAGCCAGGCAGGGGGCCAAGCCTCCCAGAAAGCATGATGAAAAACAGGAGAAGCTTTAAAGAAAAAAAAAACCAAACAAAAAAACCCCCCAAAAACGTGGGGATAGTGGGGCTGGTTTCCAAGATGCCAAAGTCACTTACTTTTAATTTGTATCAGTTCTTCCTGCCTAAACTGCTTGGTACTCTGGACATCACTCAAAGGATCCTAGGGCTGATTGCCCAGCATTCTGAAACCCCAGCAAGCCGCTGCAGCAATGATGGAGCAAGCTGCCTCCTAGGAGCAGGATGCTCCACGAGGTAAATGCTCCTTGACTGCTGGGTGCAATTGCACAGCACGTCCTAGACACTGTGTGACTGTGTTGTATCCCAGGAAAAAAGCATGGATGTAAAGATGACTCTAAACTTTTCTTTCCTAACGCCCACCATACCCAATTCCCTTTGAGAAAGTAACCTACTACCATTTTCCATCCACTGTTCAACTACTTACGGGGTATTACTCTGTTCTTTTTAGTCTGTGCTGTGACAGGGACAAACATTATGTGAACACGTAGTCAGGAAATAGTATCAGTAACCAGAAAAACAGCTGAAAAATGAGTGTGCATGTGATCTAGCAAAGGAGAAAAGTGATGTGACGACCTGACACCTGAGGGCTGCCAGCAGTCCAGGCACAGGCTTGGCACTGCAACCCTGCTCATGTGCCACAACCCACAACTTTGTTCCTGGGGGAACAAGGTCAGTCAGGTCAGACAGGGAGCTGCGTGCTGACACTGCACGAGTTACAGTCAGTGTGACTAGACTAAGCTTTGTGACTGAACACATGTTACCTGGAAAAAAGGTAAAACTAATTTAATAAAGTAAAATGTAACTGTACAAAGACTTTCTCCCCAGCTGTCTGCTCACAGGGTATGCAATGCCTTGGCAGAACACACTGAGCATCCTTTCTGTAGTAAGCCCCATCCTAAGGAAACCCTAAAAGCAGAGTTTGAAAGGATGGCAATGAAAAACTCTTTATCCATTAACGGCAAAAAGAGATTTTTAATTGCAGTAGTAAATACAGGAGTTTTCTTGGTTTCAGAATTATGTAAAGTATTTGCTAAACAACTGTTTCTTCTTTTACCAAGTTTTATTTATGGTATGTGATGATGATTTTGTTTTAGATTTTAGATTTAGATTCTTGCCCTGCCCCTCCAACCCCTTCCCCCCTGGGATGTGTGTGTGAGGAGAGGGATGGGATGGATGGAAAGCTGGAGGAAGGGAACAGAGAAAAGATGCAAATGGACAAGATATAAATTATGCTGATATATGAAGGAATTCCTGGTTAAACTTCCTTTGTCAAAAATAGAGTCAGGAATGCCAAGACGGTGGCAGGATATGAATGCTCAGCAGCTGCATCCACACAATAGGCTATAAATGGTCTCTGTCAACACTGCCAGTTAAAATATCCTTGCTCGTTGTTGCTGCAAGACCTCTGCCATTTGTGAAAGAACAGCAGCTAGGGCTTTAAGCCCCCAAACTTGCCTGCAGAACTATACCAGGCAACAACATCTGATCCCACAGCATGGATGTGCTGAGGTAGGATGGCCATTTTCTTCTAAAAGAAAGCAAGCAGCATCACCCTCCAGAGTCACTGCGCAGCCTGACTTAGGGCTGGAACAACATGAGAAAGCCTAAATTCTACTTTAGCTTTTCCAGACAGCTAGTATCTTAGTTCAGTCCAACACTTCTCCATGATGTGGTTTGTCCTCTTCCTTAAACTAGGAGGAGACCCAGCCTGTCCAGCAGTCGAGGACACTTCAGAGCAAACTTTGATTTATGGCACCTGGAGGCCTCCTTTGCCTGTGACCTGGAGCAGTCTGGTAAAGGAAGGGCAGGAACATAAACATCGCCAATGTCAGGACGTGGCCCTCAGGGGCACTGCAGTGACAAAAACTGCCTCTGAAGCAGCAATGTGTCTGTAGAAGGACAAAAACGCAGGTCATGGGCTGGCTCTGCTCTGCAAGTTCCTGTCATCGGTCCAGCTTTGGGCTGTGGGCTGAGGTGGTCATCGTAAAGCGTTTGGTCTCTGCCCAAACACAGACCATAGTTTCTTCACGCCTTGGCACTATCTTTCAGGCCAGGGTTCCCACCTGAAGGTATTCCATATTGTACCTGGAGATACTCAGCATACAATTCTCCTTGTTTATTATTTATCTTTAGCTGTTCCCTGTATTCCCTGTTTGCCTGTAAAGACTGTAAGTACACAGGGAGAGCAATGTCACAGACACGGATATAGTAGCAGAGGGACTCCAGCTCCAGTGCCACCAGTTAGCACAGCACCGCCTGCACATCAGAGAACAGCCCCACCCCTCCATACACACTTCCAGTGCTAGAATCTCACAGACAAGTATTCCTAGGCTATAAAGTTGTCAAATCTGTAAACTTGCACTGAATTCTAGTTAAATAAGAGAGGCTGGCAGAAAACACTGACATGGTTTTGAGTTAAGCTAAACTTTTAAATCCAGCGGTATCTCATCACGTCTGATTTTAGGAGGGGTCCTAAAAGCCACTGGAAAACTTTCAGAGTGCAACAATGAAACATAAGAAGATGCAATTAAATCTATTTTAAAATTCACAACTGCTGTGCACATTTCTAACCCCTTACCGCAGATCCAGGGCTTGATCCTGCAAAAATTCACAGATGTGACTCTGTCACTGTGCGTGACCCACTGAAGCTTTCTGAATTGCTGGAACTGCATCTCACTGTGGACCTGTGTCACGTCCCTAAGCTAAGATGCAGGCTGCTTGGCACAATGCCCAGCACACTTCACCTAGACCTTGGCTCAGAATGACATCCAGAGGTAAGGTACAGTTAGCTTCAAGCCACTTCGAGGCTTCCCAATCCAGGACCAAATCAGTCACCTGAAGGGTGCCACAGTCTACAGCACACATCCAAAGCCTCCAGAAACTAGAGGCATTCATCTGGTACAGCAAATCCCAACCACATCTGTCTTACCCAGCAACATCTACACTAATGACATCTACGTACAGTGAAGTGGGAGTTACTACAGGAGATTGCACCCTACACAGCACCCAACAATAAAGCAACCTCCCTCTACCAATTTACTTAATGTTAAGGCAAAATGGGTCAGCATAGCAGCTTCCCTAATATAGAAGGGGATCTGGCATTTCAGTCCAGGTTCTTTGGCAGATTATTATTTAAGAAAGAAAAACACAAATGCATAGCTAATATTTTGAAGTCTAACTTGAAAATCTGTTTAAAACTTTTCTACTTAGTAAAAGTGACATATTAGTGACCAATCTTGCAGTAAATCTAAGTCTTCAGAAGGTGATCTGTAAATTCAGGGGAAAAAACAATATATTCAGAAGGGACAGTAAACATCAAAAGGCAGTTAATCTTGATGGCCTTATTTTTAAAATTTGTGAAATACAGCAGAAGGATGAGAGAAGGGAAACAAGTTAGCCATGAAGGACAACAGGAAAAATGTAGTAGGAAAAGCTGCCCGGAACAAATGTTCTTTCCAAGACAAACATAGTGCATATGCATGCACATAAACATGTCAGACAATCTTCAAAGTAATCCCACAGTGCATGTAAAATCCTATTATGGCGTACACAGAGTGAAGGAGCCAGCACAGAGTGGAAAGCCCTTGCTTTATTGCAGGCACACACAGCACTTGTGCACTTTGCATTCCCTGGGACCTCTGTCTGTCTGCCACTCGGGTATCATTGCAGGCGGAATATGTTCAAAAGTGGCCTCTCCCCAAAGCAGCTATTGTAGCTATAGAGGCAAGGAGAAAGCAAGAAAATTACAGCTCCAGAATTAGGGCTGAGGAGCCTACACACCCTGAGGCAGGGGAGTGGTGAATGTTTTCCATCATGAACTGTTCAATGGGGAGCTTAAACAGTGTGCCACTGCTCAGCCTCACAGCCACTGGTCCCCAGAAGTGGCATAGTTCAGAAGGTCTTTTAGGGAAGTTTCAAAGAACATGTCCCTCGTCCACTTCGGTTTCTGTCTACCTTCCACTCCCAGGAAGGAGGTACACACACACATGCTCAAATATATATAAATGCCTATACCTGAATGTGTGAAACAGTCCAGAAGGACATTCAGAACAGTGACGTTCCACTCACTTTTAACTGCTCATATTGATTGGACGTGAACTTCCACACCAGCTTGGCTGTCCCCGATACTTAAGCCTGGTTCCTATAGTGCCTGGCATATGTCTTGTTGTCTCCCTTTTCCTCTGCTAATTTAGTAAATCTAAAAAAAAAGACTGGTTTACTGCATGCTTTTAAGGATTTAGACTATTCTCTTACTTCGCCTCAGATTCCCTTACTATAAATATTTTAAGCTTCAGCAAGGTCATCTTTCTAAAGGGATCCCCCTTCTAAGATGACAACAAGTGGAAAAAGCAGCTCTCCTTCACACTTTGGTTCAGCAACCTCAAAGCTATTCAACCAAGAACTTTATAAACATTTCAAGACTGATCTGAAGGGAGATTAAGTAATGGGAAGTATATGCTCATTCAGGAGCTCAGGGCCCTTCAAAAGTATTTAATTTTACTAAGCAGTAAAAGTACCGAGCGAGTCCATGGGATTTTCAAAAGCACGTTATTAGTATCTGATTTACACCCACGGAAATAGGTAGCTACATGAGTCCATGCCATTATTACTGAAATTTGCTCTGCTATAACTAAAAAAATGAATGTAGTATAAGAGAGGTTCCAGCTTTTTTAAAAATTTTTCACTTAACATTTGACACAGAGTTTTACACTTACCTTTTTGCACAGCACAAATACAAATCTGAAGGTTTGGAAAGTATTGGGATCCTGTATTTTATGATGAAACTGATGACTGCATGTTTTATTAGTGCCCAACACCTGACATTAATGAAAGGCTGAGTTCTTGGCTCAGCAGGTCCGGACCTAGCAATGGTCAGGCAGGCACAAAGCATGGTGTGCTGATATAATGGAAATTGTTTAAATAAGAAAAAATGCCTTAAGTAACTGGGAAATAGATTCCATAACAATCAGAGGATGGCAAGAATATCTTTGGCTGACTGCTTTAAATTTAGTATTTACATGCTATGGCTACAAACATTGCTAGGTATGTGGAGAGCAAATAGATCCCTGTTTTCAACATGCACAACAAAAGGAGTTATTGTGTCGGTTCATGATACCAGTAAATAAATCTTTCATCTCAGATTTAACATACAGGCAGCCACTGTGGAATTAAAACATGAGGTCTTTACACCTTCTTGTATTTTGTGGCTGATCATTTTAAGAAACAAAACCTATACTGTTGTCTCTGTTACCGAACACTGACACTGCTTTCTTTTTCACCGTGGACAGATGAATTGTAACTACGTGGTCATGCAAACCAAGCACTTGGCACCACGGAGAAAAGGCTAAACTAACACAGAAATGAAAGAGAGGAGCTGAAAAGAGAAACGTGATTTTTTTTTCCCCCGCTCTATTTCACATACGTGTTAAACCTCAGGAATCACTGCAGGCAGTACAGACTCTGGATTTCTTCTTGCATGTGAAGAAATGTCATTTTTAAGTTAAATTTATTCTCATGCAGGAGTCAAAAGGCACATTCTTTTAAATCTCATCTACATCTTGAAAAGATGACTTTAAATCCCCCAATAAGCTGTACCCTGCGCATAATAAAATCCTTATCCAAAAGAGTATTTCTGTCTAAAAAGAATGTGTACTTTTGTCATACTATTTCACAATGAGAGACTTTGATCCTCAGCTGTGTTTAAAGAACAATGAAGGAAAAATCTAATATTTCTCAGAGCTGCTACTCGCAACTTACTAGGGAAAAAAATTAGTAGATTTCTTGCATCGATATCAGGATGTACAACTTATGTATGTACATCTAGCCATAGGATATCATTTATAGGACAATACATAAATAAGTTTTTAAAGGTCATCTTGATTTTATAAGATTTGACCTTAATCTGTGACCTGCTAATAGTCTGTTTATTTAAGTTTAATGTGGCCTTGTAAAAAGCACTTAAAGCAAACTGTAGCTAGGCTAAGCTCCACAACATTGGGAAAAACCCCCCAAATTATAATTTCAGGATTTGAATTCCCCTCCCCCCGCACCTCCCCCTTTGCTTTACAATACAGACCTACCTTGCTGGTTGTCTGCAGTTCCCATTGTTTCTGTTTTGTTTTCTCCCAAAGAGCATTTTTAACAACAATCATCATTAATGTACTCAAAATACACTGGGAAGTACACAAGGAATTCCCTTGTTAAACTGAAATAGTATTCATACTTCATATATTGTATCAACCAGGACTACTTCTTCTAAAGAGAAAAGCACCATAAGCTTCCGCTAGATTGCCAGTCCTCAATAAAATGAATAGGAGTTCAATACCTGACTCTCGCTTACGCTATTGCAAATGTTTACCATAACCCCAAAAAGGTAGCCTGGATCCTGAAGGATTTATTCTGATGTTTCATAGAGCGAAAGAAAACCAAGAGTGGATCTCCTCGCAGGACCCCATCCCCAAGGCAGGCTGTGGCTGGGAGCCCAGTGGCACTGCCTGCCTCCCTGGGGCCAGCTCCCAGTGTGGTCCCAGGGGCAGGGAAATTTCACACGGTACGTTCACCTTCAAACATTGTAAGATTCTTCCAGGAAAGTAAACCAGGGCATAAATGGAGGAGGCCAATTTAGGTCCTGCTTCAGGTCCTGTTTAGGCAAGGGGAGCTGAAACACAGCCTGTCCCATTCCTGTGTTCAGTCTGCCATGGAGCTGCTGACCGACAGTGCTGATACATATAATTGTTGGCTTTAGTGCTGATGCACATAATTGTTGGCTTCGTGCTGGTAGCAGCTATTTTTATTGGTAGCAGCTATTTTGTTTTTAGCTATCAAAGCTTTTACAATCAAAGCTCTTGGGAATGCACTGCTGTAGATGTCCACTAGCTGATTACCGGAGAATTGGGTGGAAAAGCACGTGATTCCTCAAGTGCTACATGGTTCACGCTACTGGAGGAGGCCAAGAAACATAACAGCTTCTGGAGACACAGTCTAGGCTATAACATGTAAGAAAACACATAACAAATACTTCAAATGTGATTCAACAGAATATATCAGTAGCCTTACCCATAAGCGTATAAGAATTTGTTCTCTACCATCCCTATTAATAATGCGTTCTGTTTTTAAATGATAGTTTGACAGCCTATTTTCCATGAAACAGCAGGGATTACTGATTGTGCTCCATTTATTTACCCACCACTTGCAGAGCACTTCAGTCTTTCCATTAGCTGTGCCAACGACAAATGCAGACTAAATGACTTTGCATCTCTAGACTTACTCTTCTATAGCTTTGCTCCAAAGGTAGTTTCCTCCCAGACCTCAGAAATGTCTCCAACCAACTCAGTTTTGCCTCAGCAAAACCTTTCAGTTCACCTGGGTAAAGTGATTTTGCCCACCCCCAAGATATCAAACAGCTTTCACTGAAGGATCTTTTAATACCAATAACAGAAATGAAATTTCATTACCGCGGCAAGGCAAGAGCACGCAAAGACAGAACAGGACTATTAGCTCAATCTTTCTGCCTCTTCTGCATTATGACAGATAGTTTCCCATTTCAACCTAATCTACAAAATTGCTACCAATTACTGTGTTTCTGACACATCTAAAAATTGCATTAGTTCTTTTAACTGGCCACAGATATTTATTGATATATGCCTTTGTGAACTGCATCGTACCTCCCAACTGCTGGTACCATTTCAGTTTCCCTATCTTTCCCCTCCCGCCCCCCCAATTTGTTACATTTTGCTGTTTTCTCTTTTTGCTGCCTTCATTTCCCTTCAGGAGAAAAAAAATATTTAGGGCATCCAAAAAGTCTTAGGCCACATCTCAAAAACAGGTGTTTAAGTATTTAAGCCCCTGATATTTTCATTTCTGAAATGAATCCTATAAATTACTAAATACCTGCGTTCCTGAGTATACCTGTATTCTCTTTTGTATGTGACAAATGAAGTTACAGCATGCTTATGTATGTCTAGACAATCTTTCCTTCAATGACCAGATTAATTTATCTGAAAAAATAAAGAATGTTGGAAGGTTTTAACATCTTAAATATTTGAAAATCAGCATGAGTCCCTTTAGGATGTGTTTGAACTGCATTCCCTCACCACCCACCACCCCCAGTAATGCTGTTGTTTCTCCACACTGAAGACAGCCCGGAGGACTTCAAGTTTTTCACTTACTGTTCAATATTATGGTTACTCACATATTGACTAAAGCTTCGTTTAGTTGTTTGTGGCTGAATCCCCTAGACACCAGTTTCTGACCTACAGGAATTTCTGTCCCAGACTGCGATGCTCAGAAGTAGGCAACAGTACTTTTCAAGGCACGTGCCCTTCTTGTTCTTCCTGCCTTCAGCAATGACATGGCCACCCCCCAGGTTCAGAGGTGTCAGCTCCCCTGAGCTGCGTGTTTCAGTTCAGCTCTCCCTCGGCTCTTGGGGCAGGTGGCTCTCACACAATCGTACTCGACGAGACTTCCATCATCCCTGGACTTTCACTGATGTAATGCACAAACGCTATACACACTGCTGATGTACATGCAGATGAAAAACCAAAGAGAACCCACCGGCTAACAATCTTGCTCTGCTCTGAAATGCAAAAGCAAGATTTCAAAATTCCTGATTAACCTCCAAATTCAGCATTACCAACGATCTATATGAGATCATAGAGCAGCACTGCTGCTAACGCAAACATCAGCTACTGGAGCAGGGAGCAGACCAGACTGGGTCTGCTCAAAAAGGCCAGGAGCTCCGGCCAGCTCGTAGGGTACTGTGGCCCCAGCACAGCCCACGGCGCCTGGTGGCCCGGTGTGCACAGGGGATCTCTGCAGACCCAAGCAGAGAGAAACAGCTGTAAATATGTGTCAGGTTGGAGATGCGCTGGGGCTGCCCGATTATACAGACCCCGTTTCACTGAGAGGCACCGCGTCCGTAACCACAGACCTGCGTGGACCTGTGGAATTAGCTGCTTTCAGTCCCCAGGAGAGGGAGCTGGGTGCCAGCTCAGGATTTCAGCTGCAAGGACAAGGGTGAGCAGCCTGTGGGGTGGCCTGCCCTCCTCTCCTGCTTCCCTGGCCCGGGTGCTGGTGCTCAGCCTGCAGGTGCTTTCCACTGCCCCAAGAGACCCTCTACCCCGTATTCCCACTTTAGATTGTATTTCAGCTTGACTTCGCTGGGAGCATACCTCCAGTCCTAAAATGGGCTGATGAGGTTGGGGATTTCTGTTCAAACCCAATCAGGAGAATATAGTACATTCAGCAATAGGTGCTGAAACTATTTTAAGGACACTTTATAAGGAAGAAAAGCCGAGGGAGACAGGTATTAAAGCCTGCTGAAGAAATTGAAGCCCCAGTTTTCTTCTGTTCCCTGCCCCCCCAGTCCTCTGAAGCTTCCCATTTATATTGTTGATTTGTAACAAGTTCATTGTTCATGTTACAATACTAAGGGGACAGTGCCAAAACCTGCCATCTTGTATCATCGGATTCACCTATTCTTAGTAAGTCGAAGAATCCAGACAGATGCGTTCCTCAGGGGGGCAAACAACAGGTTCAAATGACATTTAAAATAATTGCTTTTTCTATTAGCAACTGCCATAGAAAATTCCTTATGTAATGCAATTAATACCAAAAATAAATGGTTGCGCACTCACTCACATCCTGAAACCATCCAGGAACATTCACAGCTTGAGTCTGAAATTATAAAAGAGAATCTGAAAAGGAAAAATTAGATGCTGGTTTGCAATCTATGTGTTTCAGAGACAATTCACAACTGATACATTGCCCTCCTTTCTTTTTCCAAAAGAAAATGCTTTTAGAGAAGTTAAAGGGAAAATGTCACAGCTGTGAATCAGATATCTAAGCACACAGATCCAGCTAACGCATGGTTTGGCTATCTGCATGCTTTACAGAGCAGAACAACTTTGTTCTGCCACATTCCAGCAAAACAGAGCAGAACAAGAAGAGTGTTTCTGAGGTACCATAATGCCAGGCCACAACAGAAAAGCAATGATTTCATGGTCTAGGTTTCTCACAGGTCAGATACACTGAAGATGTTTTCGCTGAGATTCAGAAGTAGATTTGTTATTAAATGGGAAAGCAGAAGAATCAGGCCAGTCCTTTGATCACTAAGCTCAGTGTCAGGGTGACATGACCATAATTTCTCTAGATGAAGTAAATTCTTCCACTTTATGCTTTGTAGTATTTATTTCTGTTCAGCTGAAGAAATCGTTGATTCCAAGCCTTAAATCCAAGCAGATCTGGAAAATCACTTTACCTGACAGCATGAAAAAATTCCAAGATTTACCCCACTGTTTTCCCAGGTTACAAGAACCATTCCTCTAGTTTCTTAGAGGACAGATTTAGAACTGGTGCCCTATAAAGCACTGTAAAAGTACACATTCCAACTGTGGTGTCATTCCTATGGTAAAATGTAAGGCAGATACTTGTTGGCAGTAATACGTGAGTGAAATACTTAATGTTACAAATGCTGGAGGCTATCTGGATATTTATACCATTTTGTGCAGAGTGACTAGATAAAGGAGTTGGAAGATAATTTTCCATCTCTGTTCACAGCTCAGCTAGGGCTAATGCAGAATTACGGTAACTGCAGCAATGGACTTGGATTTGCTCTTTCTTTTTTCCAGGGGTGGGGGGTGGTCTGCAACTTTTCTCACCCTTCCAACCTGTGACCTCACAAGTGTCACTAACGTGTACTGGGAGGTGTCACAAGCATGAGACTCTCTTTACCACTCTTTCTGCACAGTGTTCATACTGATGAAGCCCCACAGCACTGCCAAATTACCCCCAGCAGCTTTTCTACTTTTTTTTCTGTAAAGTCTACCTCCAAAAGTCTACCTCCAAATATTGTTGATTACATTCTAGTACTTGATAAAGTCTGCCATGCTTTTTGCATGTACAAGATGACCTTTTACTTAAGGCCACAAAAGGAACAGGATGAAATTATGTAAGGTGACCACCAATGCTTTCTAAACACTGCTGAGCCGGCAATTCTGATGCATGATATTCAAGACTATTTGGTTTATGTATTTTACGTGTTGCTTCTGTGCCACTTTGCTCCGTGCAACCCGGTTTTCCTCCTCCTAGGATTTATGGCAATACAACCTGCATATCCAGTCCCATTGAAGGGAAACAATTATCCCTCAAACTCCTTGCCAAAGAAATTTAACATCATCACGCTAAAGCATCATCAGTGCTTTTTGGTATCAACACCACAGAAGATACAAATACATTTGCTTGTCTTTATTTCCCGGTTTATTTTAAAACTATGCACACCTAATTCTGCCTCATAATCCTTCTAGCACACCAATCCCCATCTCTTTGGCATCTCCATTTTTTCCACAGAATGCTTAGCTTGCCTGAAATACAGGAAAGAGAAGTATGTGGTCACAGGATGATCCGTATTGTTTCAATATAAGGCAGTAAGTGTATCACAGCTGCCAGTTCCCAAGATACGGTTTCCATGGAGAATAATTTGTACTAATGTCTAAGATAAAAGGGCATGAAAACCCAGAGCCAGTGAAGCAAGAAAACATACAGATAAGAGAAGAATTAGCTCTATACTTAAGTGTGCTGCAGAATCTCTTAGGTGTCCTAACGCCTGGTTAGTAAAGCCCTCGTGTGACAAGTCAGCCTTCATCTGCCTTTTGAGGATGTACTTCACTGCCAGTGAATTCAAAGGGGGCAGCAGTGCTAGTTCCAAAGATTTTCGAGCTTCATAGTTTTACTGCATTAGTTACCACAGCACCCCAGTCTAAGTGTCAGAGATGCAAAGAAAAAAGGTTTGAAACTAAATTACGTAAGTATATTGTGAATTGTATTTCACAAACACAATTTTTGACATTTTGTTGTCATTTGTGGCTGTCAATCTGTAGAGACCATCAACTGCTTCACAAAAAATACTGTCCAGTGCCTTGCGCGAGCTTTAGAAACTCTGCAGAGATTCTGGACAACTCATGGAAAAGGTAGGTAAACTGTCAACTATCGCCACACCAAGCAGCTTGCTCAGCATACCGCTACTGAAGAGTATCTCCAGCTATAACAGTTGAAAGTCTCCGCTGATAAAACTGAAGCACATTACACGTGGTGTAGAGTGCATGAAAAAGCAACTCTCTCTTTTCACATCAAATTGCATCAGACCAGCCATTTTAGAAGGAACACAACACGGTCTATTTGTACTGCTCTGTCACCTGCCTTTCTTCAATCTGCCATGCTGTTGCTCCTTCTTTAATGGGAAGAGCCTGATGAGCCAGCCCAGGCAACAGAAGTAAACTCACGCATGTCTTCTTGGCTAAGGTGTGCAGTCATTTTCAAGCTGTGGTTCTGGGAATCGCCAGTCACTTTTTATGGATTCTCATAAGAAGACCCACAAAAGCAAGTTCATACACACTGTGAAACAATCATTTTAAGCATCATAATTATTTCTGCTATCACTTTTGGTTAGTGTAGGATCAGCAGCTTTTCTTCTAAATCTTGTTTCCTTTTTTCAAGCATTTTCTCCTAACAGTTGTCACTGCTTACCTTCTGACATTACCTTTAGTTTACGCAATTCAAACTCTCACGGTTTCCCCAATATGTAGTTCAGTTGAGAAAAAACAGAAACAGCAGAAAGACACTTATTGCACTTTGTTAGTATTGCACAAATTTAGTATTGACACCCAAAGTGCAATACTAACAACTCTGTATACAACTAGCTCATATTCATGCAGGTACATTGGTGTTTATATTTGTTTTCTCACAACCTGTTAGAGACATGAAGTGGGCACTCCACTGCAGAGGTAGGCAGACGTTATCAACAACTGTCAACTCGAGTGAAAAAAAAAATAAAATATATATATAATTATATATATAAATATACATATATTCTGATTCCAGAAATGTATTGCAAACAAAAGTGAGGAAAGTGCTAAAAGCTAGGCTGAGTGAATTCCTTACGAAGACCACGTAGAAGTCTTCATAAGGAGAGTAACAGGAGTCTGCAAGTGGATGTGTAGCGCTTCAGTTAGTAGTTTAAACGTGTCATTGGAAAATGCAATGCTCATTACCACAAAGGATGACTGTAAATAACGTTTTGCTTCAGCTGTTAAGGTTTTGGCTTTTTTCTGGTTCTGCCCTTCAGTTCCTCTATCCCCTCCCACATACTGTTATTTTTATATATAGCCAACACTTCCAGATGTCACTGTCATCTGCCACCAATACACCATCACTCTTTCCGGATGAAGTTTTTGCTAGTTCTAATCTTTAGGTTATATCTAAGGTTTCTGGCATTAGGAAAGCTAGGAAGTAGAGAAAAAGGTGTTGAAAAACAAAGTCTGAGCTAAGACTCCATAAACGTAAACAGTTCTTCCATCATGGTTTTAGTTTACCTGATAAACTGAGCTAAATAAGCTAAGGGAAACTAAGCCATATATGCCAATCTCTCTCTCAAAAACAGGTAAGGAAAGATAAATAATACAGACAATTCCTGAAAAGGATACCATTACCCTCCTATGGGACAGAATTTTGTATGTTTTTAGCAACAGAAAAAAAATGTATCATTTGAAAGACTGATAGGGTTTGTGGAAGGTGGAAAAGGTAATTTGACTTTTTAATTCTTTTTGCACTTGATCACGTGACTCCAGCGTTCTCAGTCCCAAAGAACAGTGTCTGTCAAAATGACACGTATCACTGACAAAAAATGAAACACAAACAAGTCTGCAAATGGAAACAGGAATTAGGCAAACATGTCTGGGCTGCAGAGGGATGCATGAATAGAAACCCTTACAAGATAATATTCAACCAGTTACCAATGCATAAATGACCAAATGAATGGCCCGCTGGCTCAACATATGCAAATAATTCATTAAGACAATGAGGCTTGAAGGGACAGGTTTATTACATCTCCTACACCTTTTCATTTCTGAGCCGGTGACCAAAGCAGTAAAGAAAACCTCAAAACAGAAAACATTTACAGCAAACTTAGTTTCAGGTTCTGAAGTGAAAAACACAATGTATTTGTGGTGTTAATTAAAACACTATTTGGTTCTTCTCCCTTCTCACACCTCGGGTGAGTCTCTAACCTTGCAATGGCATTTTCCATACAGTAATGCTTAAAAAACTGCACTAAACACAACATAATCCTAAATAATAATTCATTTTTAATTACATGGTATAGAATAACTTGCAAACAAAAGACACTCAATTACGATTTACTGACAGGTACTGTATCTTTTGGCAACCATGGAACAAACCAGAAGAAAAAGCAAAGAATCATTTTATAACCACACGAGGGAAAGAAATGTCCATCTAATTGTAGAGGATTCATACCTCAAAACTCAAACTAAAGAAAAAATCCACACTTACAGCAGATTTTTTTTTAATTCTTAGTGCAAGAAACATAACCAAGTTAATCACAGAATCAGTACTAATTAAGAATATGGAAAATTATCCTATACAGAGGTAGAGTCCAGTGCACAAGGCTAAAACGATATTCAATAGTCTAAACAAGACTGAGCCAGGTTTTATGGAATCCACTTTTTAAAGTATCAGCTGTATGTACATACATACAATAAATAGACTATACAATCTTTAAAGTAGTTTAATAAACTTCACAAAAATTATAGTAGATGCATTGAGATCTTTACATAATCCAAAGTTCATATCTCTATCACCCAAAATGGATAAAACCAATATTCCTGATATCAAGTTAAATGGAAAATAGTTTAGCAAAGTGTTGATAAATCAAAATATCTTACATATTTTAAAGCCTAAATTTACGCTTATAAAGGATGAATTTCAAATGCTCTGAAAATGTTTCTTTTGATACTATCTGTAAAGAGGTTTCAAATGCTGTAATTTGCATTTATATTGTTATAAACACTTTCCTTACATTCCATGTTCAAGGGAAAAATGGACTTGGATACTCACAGTTCTGATGCATTGGCACAACAAGAAGTGATGAGAATAAGATTATTTTAAAGGCCCAAAGACATCAGTAGAATTTATGGACAAAGCCTTCATATCTCAAACCACAGAAATCACATTAGAAAGTTAACAGAAAACTGTTTGGTATTACTACTTCAATCCTGTCAGTGCCTCTCCACCTGGAGGCATCCAATTAGCATTGCACTGGAAATCAAGTGTGTATCTCTGGGCCCCTGGGTCTGCTACAAGCCCATAGGGCTTAATAAAACAAATACAGAATCTTTATGGTTTACCACAGTAGTGCATAAATCAGGGACGTCTGTTGCCATTCATTTCAATGATAGTTGCAAAGAAAATATTTCAGGGAACTGAGAGTTTTCCGCTATATTTTCCTAAACTGTGAAAAAAAAAGAAAAAAAAAAAAAAAAGAAAAAAAAGGGAGTGGGGGTGGGAGTGGGGAAATCACCCTGGGGCGTTATAAAGCACATATGCTTATACTGACAAGTTATTTGCTATAAAAGGTTCTTACAAATTCCAAGGGGGCAACAGCCACAGTAAGAGGGAACTAGTAACAACCACAGAAGAGCTTAATAATCAGAGTTGAAAATCATGTTCACAGTTCAGTTACTTTTAGTTTCTATAAGCACCTATGCTGAAAAACACAAGGGTTTGTATTTTAGCTTCAAAATTGATTCTACTTGTGACAAATACCTTGTTAAGATTTCCATTCTGCTCTTCTACAGGCCTTCTCACTGGAACAATTTTTTTTATTATTTTTTATTTTATACAAACAGACTCACTTTGATTTAAAGTAAACATATAAAAATTGAGAATATTGCTTGCAACAATGGACCTGGAGGTGAAGGAATGAACTAGTCAGGCCATACGAAGAAAAAAAAACAACAACCCAACAAACAAGTCCCTCAAAATGAATTCTGCTAAACTTCTAACGCTATGAAAATCTGCAAAAAGAATCACAAGATCTGTTGCAAATTTCAGAGATTTGGCCCAAGTCTTATCATCATCATCTGAACACTTTAATAACTGTATCTTTATATTAAGGAAAAATAAATGATTCCAAGAACTCAGGAAGGCACACGCACCCAAGTATACTATAAATAAAACACATCATGAAATTATGAAGATCTTCTGATCCCTGTACATACTTTTGGTTCAGCACTATGGTCAAGTTCTCTCTTTTGAAATACAATAAAAGGCATACAAGAAATAACATATGCATAATAATTACGAAGAATAATGCTAGTAAGACAGCTTACAGAGAAAAGTGCAGTGAAAAACCCAACACTATTTATCTAGGGGCTTGTGCTACTGTAAATACAGACTTTGTATTTCCTGCTGTGCAAGGGGAAGAATTTAACCTGGGAAGCAGCAATGAGGAATGCAAAGAACAACAAAAAATAAAAAAGATACTAAGAAAAACCTTTAAGATGGAACTCTCACAACTTCATTCCTCTAGTGCAGTTATCTGACTACATGGTTTGCTTTCATGCTGCCATTTCTCTTCATGAGTACAGCACATTGGAAAATGGCACAGAGTTCTTAAATATTTTTCTGCCTCTACTTCATTTTTTTGTTTCTTCCAAGCACCTGATTTGCTGTTTCCTCATAAAAAGGGTAAAGCTGTTAGCAAAAGTGAGAAAAAAAAAATGTTGCCCATCTTCTCTCCCAAACAGCGATTTCTCCATTTCTCCTTCCACTAGGTATTTTACTCGTGTGCTACACAATGGGGAGGCACTGTAAAGGCAGCTTGACAGATCTAAAAATAAAAAAATCAAAAGTCTTTTTTCTTTATCCCCCCGCCCCCCCCCCCCCCCAAAAAAAAAATGGATGGATGAAACAGTACGTCCGTAGGAATATTCCAGTCTCCTCTGTTAGGAGATAATAGCAGGGGACCATCTAACCACAGTTAGATTGTCAGCACTGACTGACCGTTTCTTTGCAGCTTTCCTGAAGTCCTTATATTTATCTTCACACAGGCGGGAAATGGCCTGTAAGACAAAAGAATGAAAAAACCTCAATAGCATTGACCACAGCTATACAGGGGAATTAAAACTAAATGCAGATTTCTACATATAGGTAGAACTAAAAAAAAAAATCACTTCATTAGGCGAAACACACAGAGAGCTTCTTCCCAAATCGTCTTTCTCATTTCATTAATCTAAAAGAAAGAAACACACTGGCACTGCACTGTTCGTCACAGCTGCTTTTGAAGGACTCAGTGAGCATATTCCAAGCTTTTTCTTTACAGGCTAACCATCACAAATCTCATCGAGGTAGCTGATGATGGTTACCCACTGCTATATGGTAACTTATATAGCACTTCATTGGTGAAAAATCATGGAAAACTCAGAAAAACAACTATAGAAATTGTAAGGATATTTGGAGAATTTATAAAGAGGATGATTATTGTTTTTTTTATTTCCTAAAATGTTTTGTAGTGATTGTATTCTCTACTGATAAATGGTCTGTCAGAATACTCGCCCTGCTTTGCTTACAGAGCTGATGTTTACTTGCCTTTCAGAAGGAGATGGTGATTTCTGTGTGATCAGGCTATCTTATGTGGTGCCAGTGGGAAACATAACTCACATTCAGAACAAATTAATTTGCATTGAAAATACATAGAAATGTTAAAAACCATTTAAAGAGAGAGAAAAACATTATTTAAATGTCAACTCCCATTATACTACACTGGAGTTAGTGCTTTACGTTTCTTCTACTGTTTTTAGCCAAGTTTAAAACAAATATTTATTATGGACCTCGTATGCACAAATATACTCTGCCCTAAAATAGCATGTCTGTTATAGAGTTCATATGGTTGGGACAGGCTATGGCTGGCATCAGTAGGGGTGTTAACTCTGGTGATCAAACATGCAGAACTGCAGAGAAAGCTCACTGCAAGGAGTACTCAAGGTCAAATTAAAAAATAAGGTGAACTAAACCAGGATTTTTATTTACTCAGGTATGCTTTTGAGTGGTGTCTTAAGATAAGGCATTTAATAAAAAGTACTGTACAAACAAAACCAGTACAAGTGTTTGATTATAAAACAAGGCAGTACAAATAAACAGCCTGACTGCTGATCATCAGTTTCTTTCTTGATCTTTATTTTTACAGCACACCAAATTGTAGCACTGAAGAGTCCTTTTTTAATAGTCCTGCAAAGACCAGGGGCAGGTATGACAGAAGTACACTACTCATACATCTGAGAGCAAGTTCACCTAATGCTTTGGTCAATTCAGCCACAAAACATTGGTAAAAAAAAACCCCACCAAACCAAACCGAAAACCAAAACCAAAACAACACAAAGCACACCACCACCACCACCACCACCAAGAAACCAGCTGACCAGCTGTAACTTCTTAGCTGGAAACTTAATTTCCTTTTGTTAAGACCATTCTTGAACTCAGTTTTCTTTCTTGGTGCACATGAAGAGAACAACAGACTATAATAATGCAAATACTCCCGCTGGTTTGTAGACCATAACTTAATTCACTCAAAACTGCTTAACACCACTTTGTTTAATTTAACAAGGAACTCAATGAACTAAGAAAGTTTGTGAATCCTAAATATGACTGAATTGCAACAGATGAAAAGCGTTTAACCATGAAATAACGCACCAAGGTATGGCTTGGCAAATAGGTGTACTGAGGTGGAGCCCAGCTTCTTTCAGCTGCCGTATCAGGCTGTTACCTTAGGCACCAAACAACCAGAGAAGGTAATGACTTCAGAATTGTCTGGTTCACAAGGAAAATTTCTGTTCTGGCACTTGGTCAGACAAGATGAAATTTTGCTTGGAAATGACACAATATCTGGCATCTCTAGGCTCTGGTGATTAATCATATGGATATGAAACACACTAGCTGCTGTTTAAAGCAATCCTGTATCTAAAGACACCTCTTCATTTGCAAATAATTTACAAAATTGACATTTGCAGCCTACCTGGCAAGTTAATCAACTTTAGCATAACATATGGGGAAACAAGACAAAAGCAGAAAATTGTAAATATTTATTATTGTCTTTCAGTTAAAATAAATCCAAATAGCTTATAAACACCTTTCTGACATCTGGTATTTCAGTTGCTTTTATTGCTGGAAAAAGAAACTAATTTTTGGCAGTTGCAAGTGACCGCTTCCCATATGAAATCAAAATGTTCTTAAAAACATCAACACTACCCAACTGTGAAATTTTTTTTGGACTTGGTTGTAGTATCATGTAATCAGCTATAAAAATGCATATGTATACATTCTTCCATTATATATATGCATACAGAACTAGAGGTCCATTCCTCTGCTGAATTATATGACTCTAGATGAGACTGTTACTGGTGAAGGGGCTGAGTAAGGAACAGGGAGCGGGGAGAAAGGCAGTAGTAGAAGTATAAATTTTGGCTGCATGTACATGTTTGTGCAGGGCAGGAATGCATCAGGGCTGGCTATGGTTTCACTGCTAGGGATGCACAAAGGCACACAACCATGACTGCTGCAACACCCCAATGGGCAAACCACTGAGAACTTAGCAGGGGCAGACAGTTCTAAGTCTAAGTCTGGAAGGGTTGTATATAAGGAAGATGTAAAAAAAATAAAATAAAATAAATTTTTAAAATAGCTAGAACAACTAGAAGTTGTGATGATGGGGGTTCTCCTTAATTTATGGAGAATGACAAGAGCAGCAATCAGGTTACTCCTGACAAAAGAGCAGGCGAGTTTTGCTCTCCCTTTGCTTCCTGGCTAAGAAGGTTCTGAACATACAAAACCCACAGGATTGCAATCAATCACTGCGACCATGGGAAGCTGGAGGAATATAAAGATACCTCTCTACTTGTAACTTACTATTTTTCTCCTCTTTTTTGTCTGTTTGATCCATGGGGCTGTACCTCTTTAGGGTCAAGAAAATACAGCACATAGTTCAAAGGGTTTGAACTGTGTGCTCAAGCACTATCCTAACAATAAAAAGCTCAGACAACATACAGTCAGACAGGGAGTGTGCTAATGAATGCCCTTACAAAATCTAGCTTTGAAACGATCACAGTGCTAAGATCACAAGCAGAAGTAAGGTAGACACGTTTTGTACACTTACCCCAAAGAGCAGAATCTGACATATTTAGCTCAGCACACAGGAGAGTAACCAGGTGCAAGAGTAGGAAATTACAAAATAGTGGATTAAGGTTGGATATCCAACAACCTTCTTGGCAGAAAAATCTCCCATATTAGAAAACAGTTCTCAGGAGAAGCAAAGGAAGCCTTGACATTTGACATAATTAAAAGGAAGGAGAAAACACACTACAACATATGCTGGTTGGAACAAACAGTACCGGCAGGTGGACAGACTACATGATCTAATGAAAGGGTATTTGTCATTTTTAACTTGCATGATTCCATACAATGGGAAAAAAATACAGACATAATTAAAAGGAAGGAGAAAACACATTACAACATATGCTGGTTGGAACAAACAGCACCAGCAGGTGGAGAGACTACATGATCTAATGAAAGGGTATTTGTCATTTTTAACTTGCATGATTCCATTCAATGGGAAAAAAAAACCCCAGAGGCATCAAGAAAGTGGTTTCTGGCTACTAGGTGCACTGGTATAACAAATTCAGGACACTTTAAGGCCACAAGCTGATGAAAAGAAAGAAAAAATTACTTTCATTTAGTCATTTCAAAGACAAAGCTGCCTCTTAAGTGTCAATTGTGGGAACATTAGACAAGAAAAAACGTTCACTGCAGATGCTCCAGAAAGCGGTATCATTTCACCTCTAAGCTTATGGATCTTTTCCAGCATTTCCATTTGATGAGGAACAGTATTTACTAGTCCTCTTGGGGCTTTTTTTTCATCACAGGTACGTCAACCTCATGGTATTTGCATACACAAACCAGCTTGAAAACGCAAAAGTAGCAAAAATGTGTTGTAATATAACCATTCCTCTATGCAAGACCTTTTGTGATCTCAAATGCCAGTAAATAAGTTGTTTTAAATCTTAGGACTGAGCAAGGTCCTTTCAGTTTACCACAGAAGGCAAATCCTTTCCCTGCATACATACATTTGCTATGAGTCTGCTGCCTTTCATCACAGACTGCAGCTTTTTCTCTCAGTATCAAAAATATCACAGCCTGTGTGGTACTACATCTACTCCACTTGACAATACAGGCAATTGCTTTAAAAACAGAGAACTCTGGGCTGAACGGCACATGAGAGACCTAGAAAAGTGTGGCAAGTGCATTGATAACTCTTGGCAAGCTAAATGCTTAACTGTGCTCAAGGAACTAGGCTATAAATTATACTGTCAACTGGTTTCAAGGGGACACTAATGAAAATGAAGTATTGACAGGGAACAAGGGAGTTCCCTCCCTCCTGGCCACGGAACAGAGGCAAAGAGGTGGTAGACCAAGCTGGTTTCATAGCAGATATGCTTCCTCTTCCCTGAAGACATCCTTTTGGCTAGCGGCCTGTTTTGCTTACGGCCTACTTCTGCTAGCAGCACAAAGAATCCCCAACATAGAAAATGTTTAATAATATGGGTTTAATGAAAAATATTCCATTATTTATTTTTTAATTTGCCTTCTCTTTAGTTAGTACAGAAAATTCACCAGTATTCTCTGGGTATTTACAATTATTTCCCATTTTCTTGTCTTCTAAGGTGTTAGGATCTATCATTGTTACCTTCATTTGTACCCCACTGTTATACATCGTGTACGATGCAGGCTGACAGTGTTGGGAAACTGTGTACTAAATGCTCTTAAAAAAGTTCTCTTCCCTCAATTTTAATATATGTAATGGCACTTATTCTCAAGACCCCCATAACTCAGTAAACCACCTCTCTTCCTTTAAGATTACAATACTAATTACTTTTCATTTTTTAAGATTCTCTTCAACAGAAACAAAATCTGATGCAAATTTACACCATACTCCATACACAAAGTTACATTCCTATTGAAGCTATCCGTAAGATTTAGAAAGAATATTTAGAAAAAATGAGAAATACAACTTCAGTGAAATCTGCTTTAATTCTTTCTCCACCACTTTCTGCTTCCATTACAGTCACAAACAAGTCAATTAACCTTCCCACGCACCATTTCCTCCCACAAAAACGTGTATAGTTCTGCCTGCCTGCCTATTTTACAGGAGTGCTAGGAGTTTCAGAACATGCAAAGCTCACTCTAACCCACAGGCAAACCACCTCCAGTGCAAAGCTGTTACATAATTAAAGATGTGCGATGTTAAAAGTAGTTAGCATCTAATGACAAATTTCAAAATTAGTAACAAAATGTGTACATACTCATACAACAATGCCCTTATCTGAAAAGCTTCCTATCAGGAAAAACAGATTCCAGTCTTGCAAAAAGCCCACACTTAGCTGATGATTTTAAATTCCTCCTGTGTCTGTGGGAATTCATAGTGCCCTGCACTTCACAGGTCCAGACCATCCCACATAGTGCTTTCTGCACATGGTCTATTCAGGTCTCATCAGCATTCATGACTTATTCACTAAAGATGTGTGCTCATTTCTGGCTTTCCATTACTGAGAAAAACACCACAGGAGATAACAGATTTGGATCCACATGAAGCGGAGCAGTAGCAGATAACAAACACGTGGAATAGTTATTCTCAGCAGTACTTGTTAATATTCTGTCCTTTAAGGCTGAAAATCAGTTCTAAGAAACCAAATGAACACACAAAACCCAGACCGTGAATAAAGTTACTGTAAAACTTGTGGGTACTTCCACAAGGCCAGTTCAGACAACTGGAACTGAAAAAGAATTGGAAAGCAAGAAAAGGTATGAAGCAAATTGGGCCAAAAAGCTGTTCCCATGTCCACAAATACCCAAAGCACAAATCAAAGAGTCATGAAAATTGGGGCATATGATATTCTAATATATCTCATGGGAATATTTTGGAAGAGAGGGAAGAAACAATGGAAAAATCCCAAATCCCCTTATATATTCAACTCAGCAATCTAAAAAGAAGGTGTCTTACCTCAAGTTTATATGCCCTGTCCCTGCTGAGGGGCTCCAAAGGAAAACTCAGGTTGTTCGCTTCTGCCAGGGAACGCAAATCAAAATAATACTTGGCATAAACACTGGAGGGAACATTAATATTGAACTGCAACAGCTCAAGAAACTGGCGTTCCAGCTCATTCCTGTAGAAAGAAGATAAATATGGAAACATATTTCAGGCTGTGCATTCTGAATGTAATTTACTTTAAATTGCAAATGGTATAAAGTAAATTCATTTCTTATTCTTGCTAGATGCAATTATCTTAGCCTAAGGTCTGACCTAGTCTACCAAGTTCCATTGATGTACATATGCCAATGAGTATGAAAGATGATGCACCTTGCAGCTGCTACTGTGATGCCAATTAAATCCAGACACAAACTTTTGCTAGTGGAAGGGCACCTTTATCAGTTTAGCTCATAAAATCAGGGCAAGAAAAGCTAGCAGGAAAAAAAATTTCTTGTAGTTACTGCTGTGCCTCCACTAGGTGGATCTGCACACACACCTATGCAATCACGAAATGCAGACATGCCCTAAATTTGTCTCTCATAAATGCTGCAAATTACTCTAACACCTAAATCACTGGATAACTTATTTACTTTCTTCAACCTTTCATAATCAATCATTCAGAACTAGTCACAGGAAACCTGAATATTTCAGCATACTGTCTTGTCTTTATGAAAAGAATGAAGCAATTTTTCTCTAGGTCGTGCAATCAAAATTCATGGTGGTGATTGCTGTTTTTCAGTACCTACAACAAATGTGTCTGTCAAAATACCTGTAGCAACAGAGGTTCTGTTTGAGCTCCCACCCTATGAATACTTTGGTATAGCAATACATTATTACCTACACCAGTAGATTAAAAAGGAAGCTAAGAATTAATCTAATTAACAAAATCAAGGACTGGAAATCTTCATAAACTGTATGGTAACTACACATCCTACATAATAATTATACAGGGACATAGGATATATTCAAACAGTGATTTCAAGATATAAGAAATAAAAAAAATAAATGTGTGGTAAAAGTTGTACATATTTGCTGAAAAGTATAGGACTGCACAGCTGTGTTACCAGCAGGTATTGACTGACTACGATACTGCATTTAAATTACATTTTGACTGCAGTGTAAATGTGCAAGGAATGTGCAGGCAGTTGACAACAGAAGAGGAAGGATCTGAGGATAAAAATAAAAAGTACTGGTACAGCAGTTTTTCAACACCGATTTTTCACCTTCTCACTCTTTACTCTTACATCACACTTACATCATAAGCATTGTCCTTCATTACCTTCACACACTCTCTGCCAGAGTTCTGTGTTTATGTAATGATAAATATTAACATTAAAAGACTATCCAAAAGTTGAATATGGACTCTTTGGCAAGAATTCACATTGTTGGAAGATTCTAGCTTTTAAAAAATCCAAATTAAAAAAGTTACATTTTAAGACGTCTATCAATAAATACAGAAGATTATCTTTAAATATCCTTTTATACTGCCAAGATTTTATTTTCTGCAAACTAAGCCTAGAGATCTATGTTAATGGATAATGTAAAGCCTATTTTAATGGAGAAAAACATTGGCTGCACCTCTTCTGAAGACCTTCCCCAAATCTTTAAGAAAAACACATAGCCTCAGATTCTCACTATCCTCTAGCTCCCAGATTGAAGGTTAAGATCAGCAGACTAACTACAGCTGAGAAAGAACAAAACCCCCGCCACGTATTTCTTATTTGAACTAATGTGATTTAACTAACCACCATATCCTTCTTCCCCCACACATCTACAGTAGGCTGCTTCAGCACGTGCTTTCCCACACCCTCTCTTCAAATTCACACAAAAATTTAAGGTAATGATACATACATGACTATAGATACATACTGCACTTCATCCTCCCAAATCCTCTGTTAGCTTTTAGGCACAGTTGAATGCACTGCTGGTGACTTACAAAACACTGAAAAGTCTGCACGATGTTTTTTAAGATACACTTATGCTGGATGATTCACAGCACTTGAAGATTTTGACCTAGAGTTTTTCTGCGTTATTAATACAAACAACAGAAGCCCCCATCTTATACAGAACTAGACCCTTCAAAACCACAATACTGTACTATCCCAACTACCTGAAAAATGAGGAAGGAAAAAAAAAAAATCCAACACACTAGGCAAAGGAGGGAAAAAAAAAATGGAAAAACTGTCAGCAGGAATATAAACATCAGGTCATCAAGCACCAAAATCTTTACTACAGGATACACAAGGAGCCCCAAACACAAAGCCCAATGAGCCGAATCACCAAGCACCATATAGAGAGCACAGGCTCCCCCCTAAGGTTTCTGGTTTTGCAGTTTGTGAGAAACCTCGAATCTTGAAGAAAAAGTTAAGAAGCTAAAAACTTTGAGGGCAAGGACTCATCACAGTCTGGCTTAGGGAATGCGCAGTGCAGAAAGAGGGCTGATGTTAGCATGGGAGCACGGGTCTGCCATGTGAGTAATGGTGTTACATAGCTCAAGTGCAACTCCTAACAGTAGCACCATCACATGTGTTTGTCAAAAACAATAACCTCTTTTTTTGTTTCCTTTCACGCCATCACAGTATGCCTCATCACCTGCCTTCAAAAAAAGCCCTGAGAATCAGCGATTTCCAAAGTTGTATTTATAACCATTCCTGATTAATACTGTCATACAGCACAGTCAAACCTGTCAGTATGCTTCAAGCTGTTCACTACTCTACTTCAGCTTGTCCCAGCTTCAGAAACACTTTAAAATCTCCCAGATTTCCCTTGGAGGAGAAGTGAATGGAAGGAGGCCCTTATAGCCACTGAGTAACCAACAGCATGAAAAAAGGATCAAGGGAAAACTGGCTTAGCAAAATCATTCAGAAAACGCTCAAAACAGTCAAAGAAGCATTATCACATTGTTTTGCATGGAGTAACATTGCACACAGAAATGTGAAGGGCCTTATTTTAGCTTCTTGACCACCCCCACCCCCCTACCCCTTTTATCTTGGAAACCTCATTCTGTCTGGGTTATGTGGCAAAAGAAGTATCTTCAACCATCCTTAAAGTAGCTTACATATTTAAAGCAGATACTGAAATGGCATTATGTGGTATTTCCCACCTCTATTTTGAAATGAGAGTTTTACCCGAAACTAATGAGAGTACCTACAGCATACCACAGAAACGCAAGACTCGTGTTTTTCACTTTGACTTAGGGAAAAAAAACCCCACCTTATTACAAATTGCTTGTTAACACAAGATTTAGAGATAACAATATTTGAACAATGACAGCTACTCACAATTTATGTCTTATCTGGCTGTGTACAAGCATGCTTAATTTAAAGCAATCAGCTGACTCCTAACATTCAACCTTTCCCTCACAGATTATTTTTGGACTAGCTATAAATCTGACAAACAGTGAACTATTAAGAAACTAAATTAAGTCTGCTTTAGCAGAAATGCTTGGCCTTTCACTACTTTGAGATTGCAAACTGAGATTCACAAAACATTCTGTCTGTACAAACATTTCTCCTCATTTAATTCCCTCCTCCCAGAGTGGTCATCCACAGCAAAGTCTCTTCAGTGGCTGCGATCCTGACTTCAGTTGAGTTAAAGCCAACACAAGTCTATATACTTCTCACTACACTTTGCTTAAGAGCTTTGAAACACACAGATACTGTACCAGAACATCTTTTTAATAACTTTATCGTTATTACTTCTTACAAAAAATGATGTGCAACAGTAGACTGAAAACATGACTCTCCAAATGCATGAGCTACAGTGGCCTGTTGAGGCATCTGCCCCCATCCTGGCACCATCCCAGCGCCAATTCCACCTGCAGCCCTCCCAGTACCGCTCTCGCACGCGCACCAGCTCAGGAAAGGGCACTTCGGAAAGTGTCCGTGGTGTGTGACTCCGCCCTGAATGCACAAATGATACAAACACCAGGCACTTCAGCCAATGTATGTGATACCAGCCAGCCAACCCAACAAAAAAAGCACTTGATTATTTAGCAACATGAGCATTCATTTTAGTGTTTGTAAACATCAGGTTTTTAATTGTGTTTGTTGCTACCAAAGTTCTTTTTATTACTGCTGGAATATACTTTTACTACGACTCAGGAATAACCAGCCAGATATCACAACGCCCTGTGCTGTTAAAATATGCACTTCTTAAAAATGCCATCGGATAAAAAAACATGGAAATTTCTCTTTGCAAGTTAAAATACTGGATTTTTAACATCTTGGAAATGAACTCAGCAGGATATGGGGACGGGGGGAAATCCCAAAAGCACTAATTTTGAATAATCGCAATAAATAGGTGGGTGATCATCTAAAGGTTATTAGGATTACAACAATATTTTTTCCTGCCTTACATGTTAGTCTACTGTCTGTATGAAGAACCAGCACAAGAGTAAATGTTGCTGAAGTGAATATATGCAGGCTCACTGGGCGTGGGTTTTTTTGTCAACTCATACATTTAAATATTCTGCAGGTCTGTTTTCATCACTGTGCATGAACATCCAGTGGTAAAATACACTTCAACGAGAAAACAAAAATAATTCATGTCTTCTGTGTAAGCAACTGTCAAGGAGACCTCATGCCATCTATCAGTATCCACCATGTTTAGATACAATGCAAATATACAAACTTCATATAATTTATGAAAGAATTTCCTGTCCCCCTCATACACACAGATCATAGCATTCATTGACAAAGATAAACATATTGCACTCACATGTCTTCGACTGTGATATCTTTCAGGATCTGGCAGTAATCCACGTTCCACACTGCCTGGTCATCCCAAACTTTGGATGCCAGCAGAATTGCACCCAGTACAATTCGCTTCCAGTTTGCTGGACAAATATCTATCTCTGCATAAGTTAAAAGCCTTTCAAGATATACCTGTGGAAACACATTAAAATCAAGACTTAATTATTTTGCTATTAGGTAGAAATGAAAATCATTCTTATAAACCCGTTACAGTAACTTTAAAACGGTAATCTGCTCTCAGGAAGATTCTTTTATGAAAGATGTAGGTTTCAATACATACATTTGTGCCAAGCTCAAGACTGGGAGTGATAAATTCATTTTTTAGTTGGCTGTTGCCTTCTGATCATACTACTAAAAACCCCTGCTATTTTTCTGCTTGTAACTGTTGGTAACGTAGGCACATATTAGAATGAATTCAAATGATAGCTTAACTAAATTATTAAAATAAAAATGTAAACAATAAAATGCTAATTACTAATGAGGAAGGCAAGGGTACACTAGCAGTATAAGTTACTAGCTATCGTACAAACAACTATACTTGTAATTTACAGACAGTTATCAGATACGGCATCATGTCATGCAGGGCCCCTCTGGCGAGCCAGTGTGAAGAGATTCTACAGGCACCTATGGGACAGGTGGAGAAAGAGCTACCACAGAAACAGCAAGCTGAAGAGAGAGGAAAAGTGTGTGCTAAGAAGGTAATTCATAACAGTTCCCTCTGGATCGTTAAGATCAAATAACAGTAATCCTGCTGGACCTACAAGAACTGACAGCCTCGGGACACCACCGCCTGCCCAAGGCCACCACCACAGGCGAGCACCACCAGAACTCACATAGCCCACACCTCGTCCAGGAGGGGGGTGGGCACCACTTACAAAAACTACAGGATTAAATATGCACACCTGATGAAACAAGGGACGCTGGAGGGACTTTCTGAAGGCCCACCAATAAGCTGCTGGGGAGGCAGGGTGTATAGCACGACCCTCTGCTTCCAAACCCAGAGTTAGGCTGGCCCCCCCGCTGGGGGGAATTCGCTGGGGGGATTCCGGGGGAATCTGTCAGGGATTCACGGGAGCCATTACGTCAACGGGCTGTGTGAACAGTACCTGCTATCAGTAACAGCAGCTCAATTACATTAGTAATACCAGACTGACAAACCAAATGCATTCGAAGAAACAGTGGTTGGGGGTGATCTGTGTGCCCCCCTACCCTATCCCCAGTTAGGGACGGGGAAATAACAATTCTGAATGCTTACATGCCAGGTGAACAATACCCAATACTTCTGCAAGCCACAACATTTAAACACTTCATATACTACCTGAGGGGACACATAATAAATCCCCTGCAGTCTAAGTTAATGTTTATTAGCACCTAAACCCAAAGAATAGCTAATATATCCAAAATTCAGCGTAGGATGCAGGCTGGTAGGGATTTGATGGGAAGGGGAAAGGGGGGGACGTAGGGGAAAAACTTTTACAACCCAGAACACCTCACTTGTAATTTTCTATAAGGATGCACACTCACACAAGCACACAGAGGTCTTTCAGTGGATTGTGCTTCTGGAAAGTCTAGCAGTAGCAGAAAATATTACATACTTAAAAAATAATAATTAATGTATTTTGAAGCTCATGTATTTTTATGAGTCAACAGTAATATCAAGGCCAATTATATCCTTCGTATGGTTTTGTTCACTGATTTTCACAATTACAATTTGTACAAGTAATTAAGAGTTTGGTACAAGATCATAAAAAACAGTAGACAGCTGTTGTATAATTTAAAGTTTTACAGAAAAAAAATACATTTTATGAAAAAAATATTAAACATCTGAATATGTGTACACAGATATTCAGCCCACAAAATGAACTGTCCCAGACACTCTGCAGTATAAATGGTGTATTGAGCAAGATAATCACGGGAAAAAATACACAGTATTAGACAACTTTCATTCAAAGTGCTCACCACAAAGTATAAGTTCTTTGCTTCCTACTCTTACTGAAGGAAAATAAAACTCAAGTTACGGTGTCTGTAATGGTCACTAATACAGTTGTATTACAATGAATTCATGTGTAGTAAGTATAAAATTTTTCTCCTCAACAGACCAATCTCTCCCAAGCGACAGGCTTCTCAGTCCACTGTGAGGTTGTTCCAAACAGGTTTCACTGCACTCTTCTGGCAATGATTTAAGGAAAAACAGGTGCAGTCATTTATTGAGTTAGCAAATTCTGCTCTGATTCAGAAACAAATTTTTTTTACTGCCTCCACTAGCATCAAGGAAGTGGAGTTGTTCTGCAGTTTTGCTTCTCACCCGTGGAACAACTTGCTGTGCATGAAGGAGCAGAACTTGAAACTGTAAGTGCTTCAACATGACAACACAGACACACTTACCGAAACCAACAATTAGTCCCGATACGCTACTCTATAAAAATACGGGTTTGCATTTACTGAAAACCAACCTATTCTTCACACCTTGTAATACATCTTATAATACCCTCTTCATTGCATTGTGATAAAAAGTAATTAGGTGGTTACATAGGCTGCTAGAACTCTTACTAAAAAAGTCTACACTGACTGACAAACTAGCAGGTTTTATGAGATACTCTGATGAAAGTACAATATACATGCAAAATACTACACCTACCTGAAAGACTGTATATTTTATAAAAACAGAATACTGCTTGAGATTCTGAAGGGCCAGCATTTTGTTTTAAATTTTAAATACCTTAACCTATTCTTCTATAGACACTGAAGGAAATTTGCTTCTGCTCTAACAGAAGAAATACAGGGCTGCTAAGAAAACTGAAAACATTGTTTTAAAATAATGTTTTGTACTTACCAATTTAAAACATTTTTAAGATGAATTATGAATGATTTATAGGTAATTACTAAAACCCACAAAACATTTAGAAAAGATTTATCCTAAGTTTTGGGGTATCTGTACCTTCAAAAAATACTGGACTAACTTTAAACAAGTCACAACTACTAACGTAAAAGGAGTGTACATACAAAATAGCAGATGTACAGAAATCTTATTTGAAAATCGTGATTTCACTGATACTACTAATGCCAAAATAGTTTCAACAAATTTTTGAAATCACAGAATATTCAAAAAGTCTGAATAGTTACAGTATATTGGATACTACAGACTGGTCAAATAAAAAAAAAGTATCAGTAAAAGACCTCTGGTGTTCTCACTTCCCAAAAGGTTCTCTATTTTTCTGTGTTAATGAGGCATTAACCTTAAATCTTGTTTATGACACTTTGTTGAACTCAAGCTACATCACTAGGCACAAAAAGACAAGCATAATAAACATTCAAAAATCTATGAAAACAAAGTTATACTCAGCTACAAAATCAGAATATTTACAGCATAAAACCTCACAGATGGAACTGTTGCTTTTAAGTTTTGTTCCTTAAAAAATTAGAAACATTTAAGTAGCAAGGTATCATAAAACTAAAGCTCATTTTTTCAAAAGGCCAGATGCCAGACTCCCGAATACACCACTTCTTCTTTAGTTACAGTTTGCCCCGCCTGCCATTCTAAAGCTGAAGAAAACCATAACACGATCCTATAATACTGTAAAACACAATATCACTAATTGTTCAAAGATTTATTTCCCTTCATAAGGAAGGCAAAACGCTATTTAAGCACAAAATCAAAAATTCCAAATTATATGTCAAGCTCATTATTTAAAAACAGTTTGACTTTTCAGTTAAAGCATCACTCTGAAAAAATTTTGGTGTATAAAATTTGGTATTGGGAGACCACAGAAACACAAAGCTTAGTAAAATGGTGGCACAACGATCTCACCAGAGGCTGCACTACCTGACCATTCCGTTTAAAAGGCCGCCTTTTGCTTTCCAGGCAGCCTGTGTAAACAAACCCCTTACATACTATACCACAGAAAAAAATGTATTTAACTTAGCAAGCTAAACTGCTCCTTAAATTACGAACAAACAGCATTCCCTGGAATTGTCCCTAGGAAGCAAAAGACTTCTTTTAAAGCAATACACCATACTAATGCAGGGAGCTTTGTAAGCAGAAAGTGTATGGAAACCATAGTATCATTCCACTCTTAAATTAGGAGATTAACTTAATTTGCTTCACATCAGTGCTGAATTTAACCCTTTATTGCCAATGCAAACCTCTTAAATTTCAACTTCCCACAAGCAGCTTTAGTAATATTGAACAGATACATAAAGCATACAAAAATCAGAAAATAATATCCTTTCTTAGGTACAGCTCCAGCTTAGAAAGAGAAAGAAAAAAAAAAGTGGTGGTAGAAAAAAAACAAGTAAGGATTTTGTTCTGGGCTCAAATTCAAAGGCATTTAGAGAGGAAAAAGTAAACGATAAGAACAAATAAGAATTATATTGTAAGGAAGGACATGAAGGAGAATAATTTATAACAGATCAGAGAATCAGACAATCACAGAATGGTAAAGATCACCTAGTTCCAACCCCCCGGCCATGGGCAAGGACACCTCCCACCAGCCCAGGTTGCTCAAAGCCCCATCCAGCCTGGCCTTGAGCACTGCCAGGGATGGGGCATCCACAGCTTCTCTGGGCAACCTGTGCCAGTGCCTCACCACCCTCACAGTGAAGAATTTCTTCCTAAAATCTAATCTAACATCTACCCTTTCTCAGTTTCCGCCCTTGTCCTGTCACTACATGCCCTTGTAAAAAGTCCCTCTCCAGCTTTCTTGCAGGCCCCTTTAGGTACTGGAAGGTGCTATAAGGTCTCCCCGGAGCCTTCTCTTCTCCAGGCTGAACAACCCCAACTCTCTCAGCCTGTCTTCATGGGAGAGGTGCTCCAGCCCCCTGATCATCTTCATGGCCCTGCTCTGGACTCGCTCCAACAGGTCCATGTCGTTTTTATGCTGGGGACCCCAGAGCTGAATGCAGTACTCCACGCGGGGTCTCATGAGAGCAGAGTGGAGAGGGAGAATCACCTCCCTCAACCAGCTGGTCACACTTCTTTTGATGCACCCCAGGATACGGTTGGCTTTTTGGGCTGCAAGGGCACATTGCGGGGTCATGTTGAGCTTCTCATCAACCAACATCCCCAAGTCCTCCTCAGGGCTGCTCTCAATCCATTCTCCATCCAGCTCGTATTTGTGCTTGGGATTGCCCCGTCCCAGGTGCAGGACATTGGACCTTGCACTTGGCCTTGTCAAACTTCATGAGGCTCACATGTGCCCACCACTCAAGCCTGTCAAGGTCCCTCTGGATGGCAGATGACCTTACACACCAAAGTAAAAAGGGAGCAAACACTTGCTACTACCTTCCCACCAGCAAAGAATTTTTAAAGCTAGTTTCTCAAATAAATAGGAGCTTGATAAGAGACTATTCTTATACCACCTTTGTTACCATATTTGAGCATCTTCTAGTAGTATGTTGAGGGATATGAATAATCACTCTTGAGTCCTTGGTGATAACTTGGGCTTAACTCCAGACATACTGTTTGCTGGAGGCTCTGTATCATCATCCAAAGAAACTGGAAATGATAAATACCTCGCAAGGAGAAAGGTTTTTGGCTCCTTTCTTGAAAATGCTTTAAAAGACAGCATTATGTTTTGTTCACTTGCAGCGTCCTCCCTGACTCAGTCTTGGGTTTTAAGTGTGTGTGTTCAACTAAAAGAAGCCAGAAAAAGAACAAGACTTCTTCCTGCACCAAACATTTGTAAAAGTGTATTGAGGTCCTCGGCTAATGTGGGAATATCCCAAAGATACACCTACTGTCACATTGGTGTAGTTCTTCAACTTTCAACCAAGCTCACTCAGTTGCACAGAGTCTTCATTCTAGCTCTCCCTAGCTCCAGTTTGGAGAGAACAAGGTGACTCTACAGAGAAAAGGCTGGTACGTACTGGAGCTCTTGCCGTACTGACGTAGAGCAGTATACATACAGCCAAGCGAGCCCTGTCTCCTATGCAAATGTGAGAAAGTTCATTATCGCTAACAAATGGAGCTCTTGAGCACTGTTTCCATCTCAGAGCATTTCAGTATACTAGGCCCAGACACCAAGATTTTGACTTTGATGAGACATCAGAGTAAAAAGGAGAGGTAGAGTCTGCCACACACTTGGCAGCCTACACTACTGCAGGGGGATGCTTCTGGCTGCTGCAAAGATGTGCTGAATCGGTGCAGACTGTTGGAGAAGGGCCAGGTGGCTCTCAGCCTGTTTGAAGAGGAAGGCTGGTGCGTGGTTAGTCACTACGCTACTCATCCCAAACAAACTCGTGGCTGGTGGGAGAACAGCACCTGCTTTTGCTGGCAAAAGCGAGCAAGTCTTCCCACACACAGGGGCAGGCATGCTCCACCTCATTAAAAAAAAAAAAAAAAAAAAAAATAATCACTGAAAATGTTGACCCTCTGTCTAAGTGTGACATATGGAAATGCCATTTGTATGCAATTATGTCTATACATTGAACAGTGTATTTAAGTACAGGGGTCATCTTAAATATGGGGTTTGTATCAAACAAACTTGGGATTCTGTGTACACTATGCGGTTCAGTATAATTGTGTGTTGTAATGAATTTCACTGGCTTAATTTTCAAAAGCAAAACACTTTCTGCATTTTCTTCAGGACTAGCTCCTGTAAAGTCATATAATAAAGCTGAATGTTAAAAGCTCAGCATAGAAAAGAATATTGTAACTTGTATCCCCGAATGATGTAAGAAATTTACTTATACATCAAAAGTCCAAAAAATGCAGAAGAAAATGTGACAAGCCTTTTATTTTATTTTTATTTTTTAAACAAGTCTGAAAACCTCATCTCCTCTGGATTATTTCAGCAGGTGTTCCTTTATAGAACCAGATCTAATAAGATTTTAGTATCTAGAAGACATAAGTTAAAATAAATGCCATGATTTGCCATCACCCACTTTTAGCAGCTGTACCCATGCTTAAAAATGAAATTAAAGCTTAAAACAAATTGAAGCTGTTATCTCAATATTACTTGTTTACAATTTAATATATCCTTTGCAGCGCCTCTTCTGAAAGCAAGCTTTTGTGGCAAAACATTTGCGCACTTCTCTATTAAACATCCAGAAGTCGAATCCCAAAAGGACAAGAGATTTATTCTGCCTTAATACACCTTGTTCTCCTCAACCACTTCAATAGCTTCCAAGAGCCATCTTCATCACACGTATCATTGACCCACTTAATTCTATGACTGTATGTTTATAGATTTTTCACAGAATGATAACAAGACTATTTAAATAAAAGATGAAAGTAACTGATGTGACATTAGCAGAAACACTCAGTGGCTTCAGTCAAACGTAACATTCTGAATTTTTCACACCTTGCAAAGAACAAGTATAACTCAGTGTTAATACCAACAACACTACAATCTTCAAAACTAATTTCTAACATAATTCCTAGCTGAAAAGGAAATGCAATTCTGATCTGGAAAATACCAATGGACATTGGTCCATCAATACATTTTTACTTACAAACAATACCTCAGAGTCTGATACCTCCATTGTTAGTCTACTGTGCTTGTGAATGAACCACACGGTTTTACATGACTGTCAGTCTAACAAGCTTTCATGGACAACACTTGCACCTCATGGGCAACATTTTAATAACCTGAGTACACATCAGAGGATACACTGCACAGAATTAAGATTTCAGAAGAGCAATACTGGATTATTATTTTCCATCACTTCCCACAGATTCACACCAAGATTTTGCAACAATTGACCTTTACACTTGGAGTATCAGCAAATTATTATTTAATCATAAGTGAAACCAATTGGGTGATCTGCTTTTGTTAAGAATTCATTTACCTGACTTAAGAAGAATTTAATTCTATTAATTAAAACTACCACTCTGTGGGTATAGATAATCCCAAATTTGCTTCGAGTTCAATGAACTCTGGAGAGGTCCATTAACTTAAACGCAGCACCACAGGAATGTAGTTAAATGGCTTCCAATGCCATTTCAGGTCCAGAACCAATTCGTTTCAGCATGTATCTTGAGCTCATAAATCTGCCAGACCCAAACTGACTCCATGCTGACTTAGTTTACATGCCTCTGATGTTAACTCCCAGGACTTGGACTTGCAATAGCACGGTAGAGAAACATTTAGCCATCCATTATCACCGCTAGTCCTGGGGGGCCCTTTTTATCCAGACACAGAACGGCTACATGGCACAAACTAACAGGATCAGGAACAGCATCCAAGCTCCAGCAGCGCTGCTTGAGCAGAGCCACTGCTGAGCCAGAACTAAACCCCGGTATGATTATTTGCAGTTGGGTGCATCCATCCTAGATTTTCCAAGTGTCTGATAGTAACCAGTGTTGTCCCAGTTATCTAGATGTCCCGCTCCCCATGATCCTGGATAGCAGAGTGTTGGTTACACAACATCCCCATCAACAGAACATGAATCCGTTTGAAGAAATTGAAAACTAAAGATAGTATTTACGAGTTCAGTTTTAATTAGTATGAAACAGGATCTCATTTTTTTCCATCTCAGGGGACATTACAGCATACTTTGTATATTATATAATAATCTCAAGTAGAAAGAAAGGTTAAAACATTGGAGAAGGTTTATTTCCTCCCCCACTCACTCCCACCCCTTCAGGAGGATATATACCAAATATGAAAGCATCAAATAATTTCATTCAATATTTCATAATCCAAAGGAATACTAAAATTTTATCAAAATCTTGCTGTGGAGTCTTACAGAAGTTTTGTTTCTCTTTCTTACTTCATTCTGAATCTTGTTCAACATTAACTTCCAATGCAGTCTAAGCATCCAAAATATGGTAGTAAGTTTTTTAGGCTTCCCTAAAACAGTGGAGCAGGTTTTTGTGTGAAAGTTATGAAATTTCCATCCTTGGAGAAATTCAGAACTCAACTGGTCAGGCCCTAATAAGCCTGATCCAGCTGGTCATGCTTTTAGAAGAGGCCAGACCAGATGTGAACCCCAGAGGTCCCTTCCAACCTAAATTATTCTGTAATTATATCTGTCTGAAGTACTAGAGTTTCCTGTGGTGCAACATGGAGAGGTCAGAAGCTGTGCACTGCCTCCAAGGAGGCTAAGTGGAGTTTCAGTAAATCTCAGCACACTAAAGAAATGGGCAATCACCAAGGTATGTCACTGACATTTCTAGAATACTTCTGAATTTTGAGGCAGCAGCAACAGGAAAACATCTTTTCTTATGCTGCTTTTATATTGCTTTATGTCAAATTCTATCTCTATTTTACCAATAAAACGCTAGTGGCTTTAATTATTTCTCACTGGATTTACACTGACAGGAAGGAGACTATGTTCTCAGTATTTTAGTTACCATAACTGAAAATGTGCAAATGAACGTGTATTTGCAATAACCTCATTCCCAGCCTCTCCCATTTAAACTCCGTATGTATCCACTAGCTAACCCACACAAGCTGCAGGAGCACAGAATAACTAACAGAGACAGTTTCCATCCCAAGACATCATGAAGAAATACACAGTCCTTCCTCTTTAATGAGAAAACTTCAGTGTGTGCCACAATGCCTTGAACCTAAGAAGATACTTGTACAGAAAAAATTATAATTGGTAGTGGGTGCCATATAGCCAAATTACTGCTCACATCCAATCACTAAATTGCCATATGTGCTGTTCTAAGCAAACAGCCAGTTCCCTACCACAACTCTCCAGAAATAACTGTGCTTTGCAGTTGCCCAGCTGGGTATTTAAAATGTTCCACAGAAGTCTGGTGCCATCCGTTCGGTGGAAAAGGACATCACATCATCGTGGTCCCTGCAAATTCATCCAATTTTTATTTTTGAGACCAAATGTTGAAAAAGAATAAGAGAGTCACAAAACTCTGAAAATGTGAACAACTGCGAAGTACCACTGCAGATATTTATAGGAAACACTAATGGAACTGAGAGAAAAGTCACCCATCTCCAGGTTTACCCCCCGATTCACTCATTTTAAGACGCAGTTCTACAATACAAATAAAATGCTCTCAAACTACTAGGCAACATTGACTTTCCAGTCTAAAACCAGGATCAGTATTCATTCCTTGCCTACACAGAAACCTTTAGAGATGCATCAGAAAACAGACACTTATTCTGTAACTGAACGTTCTCTTCTCTTGAGGATTTAAAAAAAAAATTCCCTCGCAATCTCCAGCTTGAACGTTCTGTTTTTATGAAGTGTAGGCTTAGCAGGCCTAAAGCAAGGCTTGACTAAACAGACATTTAAGAATTAACTGATAATCATTCATGTGTTGCATGTTACACTGTAGTCGAAAGATGAGAACAGCCGTAAAACCAGGGACCAGAATCTGAGTTTTCTGCGCCCACCAGTGCTTGGAACACAAGTATGAAGCCCCTGGTCCTCTCGGTCTTCTCTGGAGCATACCCTGACACATGGCCAGCTGCCAAGGGGCTCAGGGTCCACAGCACGGGTGGAGAGACCTTCTCTCTGTGCCTGGAGACCTTCTTCAGATGTGGCAAAGTGGTGGGCTTCGGCCACCTCCCAGGGAATGCTTGAAGCCCAGGACAAAGGTGGACACCAACAATACTGGATACACACAACTTTCCCCATGGGTTTCTTACACAAGGTGGAGCCCAGCTTCCAACGCTTTGCTTTGCTCACCCAACTGCTCTCATGATCCCTTACAGTCGCTGGTTGGAGAATGACAACGTCAAACCAGGCAATAAACAGTATTTTGCATTGTACTCTAAGGTCTTCAGAGGAATCTGCATCTTCTCTTAGATGCACGAGGGTTGGTATTCATTCTGGGCCAGCTGAAAGAGACCTCTGGCTGCAGATCAAGTGTCTCCACGGACTCTAATCACTTTCCTGTTTTTGTTTTCTTTTAAAGTATCAATTTTTGGTACTTCAATTGAAATAGGAAAAGAAAAGGTATTTTATCACCATGTAAAAGTAAAAACATCTCAGCGAAAGAAAACTCAGATAAAAGCTTTCTCCTTTCCTCCACAAACACAGAAAACAAAATTTTCCTCAAACAGTGTAATTTTCACAACACAGTTCAAAATTCTCTCTCTACCTAGTCCTAGTTGCTGAAAATGCGACTGAACAGTACAATAAGAACTCAGGAACATCTGGCTGGATTTAATTAAAACCCTATTTTTCATAAGCAGAATTTATTCTTGCGAACTTCAAATTTCAAATTTCTCAGTATCAAATCCTCTCGGTCACAGTATGAACTTTGCAACATACTTCAAAAGCATGCTCCTCTCAACTTCACAGAAATCATTCAGCTCACGCACTGCACGTATTTACATATCACGGTATCTGATCAGTCTACAGCATACAGACCTAGCACCTTTGCCTATTTGCAGATGCAAAAGTTATCCTCTGAAACTACTAAGGACACAGAAGTGTATCAGGAGCCATAGATTTAGACTATTTGCAAAAAACCCTCAGAAAGTCATACCAAGGCAAAGCAGAAAACGTGGACCAGTCTCCTCTTCAGGTCTAGTTAATAGGATTGTTTTTACAGAACAAAAGAACAAAGCATAAGTATTTAATTTTCACGATATGCAAACACTGTATTGTTTTCTTATTGGTATGGATAATACTCCTGTTCACGTTTTTAATTGCTATTCAATCAGTAGATGAACGTAATTACAACTTGCCACCCCTGTATTTGAGGAGACATGTAAATGAGACAGGCACTTCCCAGTTTTAGCAAGGGTGGGAATACTCTGGGTCGACGAAGAAGCACCTGTACATTATTTTTCTCACAAAGTCAGGTCACTGAATACAGTTCAGCTATTCACTGGGCCAAAAAACATTATCTACAAGACTTTAAATCAGAACACAATTCTTAAAACTAATTCTATTCTTATGGTATTATTTTATAAATAAATAATGTGAATTAGTATTTAATTGTTTCAACCTGAGATTTTAATTTTTCACCTATCAGTATGGGAAATCTCTTGGCAGCTCTGGAGGCTGTGTGAAGATTAAATTTTTTTTGTTTAATTATAAATTGGTTTTGCTGTAATAGTGGAGGCTTTAATTGAAATGTTTTAATTAAGTGCTTGAAGCAACACAATGCCGGCTTTTTGCTGGAGACTAGCTTATCTAACAGTCTGAAGTTTCACATTTACTCAGCTCCTATGCTGAACACACAGACTGCTATATAACCAACTGTAACTGCTGCTTCTAGCTGGCTAATGACATGTAAAAAGACAAACAGCGAGTGCATTCAACTACACACCTTAAACTGTGGTAATAAGTTGGGCAGTAAAAAGCAGCGGTTAGGACTATTTTAAAATAATGAGGGCGAGCGAAAGAAAGGTATAGTTGTAGCATCTTGTTCAAAATGCACTGTCATCTCCACAGATGGACTTCCTGCCTTCTGGCAACCATCCCACCAGGAGTAAGTGACAGACAGGGCTATCAGATTGCTCTCTGACGGATGGCCCAATAGACTAGAGGAAAACATAAGCTCCAGCAGGGAATGCTGCTCTCTTCTTCCCCAGACGGGGTATCAAAATCGAAAGCACTTGGAAGGTTCATAAATAGCAATATCAACACTATTAAGATTTCAGGAGTGTGGGGAGGGGGGAAGGGTTGATTGCTTTTTAACAGATTCATTTCCACATTTGAATGTTTCAGAAACACCACAATCTGTCTCTGGGGCCCCTTCTGATGACACTAACAAATAAAGAAATAGGACTTAGAAGTAGAGAGGAAACTGAGAACAGCAGTAGAAAAATTTTATACTTGTAATCCACTATTTATTTAAAAACTGAAACCTTCTGGGAAGAGGGGTCAGGTAGGTGCTGAAAACATGGGCAAGAACAGCAGAACAGTAATGCTGATCACTTGCACCAAACCTATCCACAAACACCTGCATGACTGCTTTGAGAACTAAGCTATAAAACAGCTTATCTGTTACCATTGTGCTGGGTAAAAAAACCAAGCCAGCTAAGTTTTCAAGCACTAACAACTATGGAAATGGCCTCTGCAATACAACAAATGAGTTAAAAACATTTATACTTCATTGCAGATCACACCAGAAGTTACTTGCGGGGAAACCACGTATGAACCAGCAGAGGCAAGGAAGCAGTTACAAATGAAAGATACTGAAATATATGCCTGGGTTAACTATTCGTGGGGAAGAACTTTCCATGCACAACAATATCTTCCTGTTACTGCTAATAAAAAGAGCCCTCTTCCTTTCTACTAAATATTGCCCTCATTGATCAAATAACCTAAGACCAAACAACAAATAACTGCAAGAAGGTTCCACTGTACTTGACAGTGGATTAATTACATTATAGAAGAACATACTGACCACACAACATATCTTGCCTCCAGCAGAAAACACTTAGGACGAAAAGGGAGAAGGACAAGTACTTAGTGCAATTATGCATAAGAGAGAGACAAAATGTCATTTTAGAAAAGTAGTAATGGTTGGGTCAAAAAACTAGGTAGAGCAATACTTCAAAATGTAAGGGTGGAGCACTGCAGGGTGTTTCTTGCCCTATTTCTCTCATATTCCTGTTCTGTACTGGCTAGTACGATTAATTCTGACTGTCTGAAGGAGAAAAGCCTGCCAACTAATCTTAGAAGCCAAGGGAGAGAGATTAACAAAGGAAATGAGTAGGTCCGGGCTTCAAAATCCACCTTCTCCAATTTCCCCTCCTTCTATCTGAAGTGCATAACAAAGTGGTTATGAAACCACATGCTGTAGCGGTAAAAAACCCCATTTTGTTCTTTTAAAATCTCCGAGTCAAGAACATGGGCAAAATTGTGTCTGAAAGCTGAAGAGGCTTGTCAGAGCTGGCAGGATACAAATTTCAGGAAAATTAAGACATTCTCAGCTGGCGGAGCTCACTTTAGCTCCTTTAATCCACACTGTTATGCTGACCCACACCAACTGAAAATCTGAGCCTTCTTTCGTGTCATGCTATTTTTAAAGTAGCTAAACGTCAGCCTTGAGTACAATTGTTCAATCCTATGATGTGGTCCTGAAAGACAAGTACAGGCCAAGTAAAAAAAGAGCCATCACTAATGTGTCCCAGTCATTCACTGAATCCTTCATGTGCCCGTCAATCCTTATTAGTGCTATCAAATTACCTACAGCTGTTCCCGAGTCTCTGCTGGGAGCTACAATGATACAGAGCAAACCCCCCAAAAGTGGAAGCCTTTCTGCTTTTAACATTCCCTCCTGTTCAGACCACTTATGCCATCTGCATTTTCTATCACTCACCTTAGTGGCCTGTAACATTATCACTTTGTGAGGGCAAGATGTAACCCCAGCTTTTGTGTTGCACGTCACCCAATCTCTTCTTCCATCACCTAATCTCCCCAAGAAAATGAACTGTGGTATCTCTTCCCATCAAGAAATTTCCTTGGTCTCCGTGGTGAGAAAGAAATCCCTGGTAACACCTAGATTTATTAAATCATACAAACCCAGCCTTTGAGAACAAAACTGGGTCTATCAGATGGTTGATGTCATCGCTCAGACACTCACCAGGGTGACAATGGCACATTCAGCAGTCAGTTGAGCAGCACTGAACAACGTCCGAACAAAGCGGTAAATCTGTTTCTGCTCCGGGTCATGTTTGTCATAGTCTGGTGGCACTTCGGATTTCTAAGGAAGAAATACTTCCAAATATGTGACTGAAACAAAACGAAGCAGACAAAGACAGACAGTTCACATGAAAGGGAAGAAGAGGCAGATGTACTTACCGAAAGGGGATGAAGGTTTTCATCAAAAATATCTAAGAGCATTCTTCCGTCTGTGTCCCTAAAAAGTATTAAAACCAAAGTAGTGTCATTATCTGAACACAACAGCACGCAGCTCTCATACACACTAGCGTATCATTAAAATTCCGATACTCCTCATGCTGTGGGGTGCTTAGAAACACTGCAGAGATGTGATTTTCAAATTGAAGTTGGACCTGTTCTGCCATAAGGTTCACATGTAATATGAAATCCATGTTACAAAGTAATAAAAAAAAAGCTTTCAATGCCAAAGATACATAGCTCTTCTGCTCTCTGCTGTAAGGCTTCTTCACAGCCTAAGCAGTACTCCTATAAACCATAACGAAACCAGCCCAGCTTACTCTCCTTTTAACTTCATCAGGTCAATCCTTGCAATCTCTTCATTCCTCCTCCTCCTCCTTTATTGCCAACATTGTGAACATTTACAAATGTGCAATACTATTTTTACAGTTACCCTTTAGTTCATACAGACTTACTTTTTATTTATTTGGAAAAAGTTATTCTACTAATGATTTCTGAAAGCAAAAAGTAGTACATACAAAAATAAATCAGACAAAATAACATTCCTATTCATTGGTTTTATTTGCTATTTCTCTCTCAGGTCCCCCTGTTGCTCAAGATCGGCATGCAAGCTGATGCAGCTTCACAAGCCGAACATCCAGGATGCAATGTAAGATTTCTCCTGTGTGTAATCTTGGCAGGAACACAAAAGTGAGTGGTATAACAGTACCAGTTAGAAATGGACACTTTCCGGACAGATGCATCCATGTGACCTACTTATTACAATCCCATCTTTATTTATAGCATCTCTGGTACTTTGGTCATAGAGTTCTTCAGAGAAAAACCACCGAATGTGTTTTCTGCTCACAGCACGTGACTCACAGCATGCAAACATGAGTTTTACAGTGGATTGATATCTACAAAATGTATTTATTAGCAGCCAACATTCAAACCTCAACATCTGATGGCAACATTTTTTCTGCTATAAAGCCTGCTAACACTGGAAATAGACGGGGTTTTTTGGTGTTTTTTTTGTTAAAAAAAGGAGTTCCTAAATTAAAACAGAAAACCAGATTGAGATAATTGAGATAGAAAAATCCTCATCAGGAAGGATTTTATGCCAGACTCTTTTACCCTTACATAAAAAGGCTAGTATCTTAATGCAGAAGTAGTTTCACTGGAGTCACTGAGATTTGCTACAGTAAACTGCGGCCCTTCACAATGAGAAGAGACAAAACAAAAATCTCCTATTTTATTTCTTTATGCTGTAGCTGCTGCATGCTATGAAGGCACATTTGAATACCCTAAAGAAAATCTATTACACAGAAAAAAAAGCTCATAGGTTTTCATCTTCATTAGAACAAATTCACATTGTTATCTTTTAAAAATGAACCATCTGCTAGTTGATCTAAGCATTGTTTTTCACAGTTAGTTTGTTGGGGTTTATATTATTTTGTTTATTTATTTAGCAAATGCACCAATACTTATGCATTCCTCCAAAACCAAGATAGATGTGTCTTTTACCACATCACGTTGCTGAATAGCTAAACACAACAAAAGCTGCAGAAAGCCAATCAATGTAACAATGATAGGAGACACTGGGAGAAGAAGGAATGAGAACTAATTAGAATGTTACAGTCAAATGAAATCTGGGAAACATATGAAGGAATATTCTATTTCTTGTATTGTTTCTCAAAACACTGGGACTGCTGAGAGTTTGGAATATTATGAAGTAATTTAGTTTTAAGTCTACTGTGCACGAAAAAAACGGAACAACTAAATACTGTCTGAAAAGAATTCTTCTCCTGTGCAGCAGATGCTTGACTCGTTTTCTGTCAAAATCAACCCCGAGTCGATATAAGAGTTGCAGTGGTTTCTTACTCCCCAGCCTCCCTAATGAACCAAAATCTACCACATTCATCAACAACTTCCTTTTTGCCTGTAACGGCAGGAAAGAGAACGTATATTTTGCTATTGCTCTTTCAGCAGCCAGTACAACTGAATGCTGTTATCACATTGTCCCTCTGTTCCTAAATCAAAGACAACCAAAGACAGAACAGTGATTTCACAGTTGTTAATTGACACACGCAAGCCTGCTCCAGCATCAGTGCTGAGACCATCTGTCCTGAGTGCAGCACAGGGCACATAGACAACACACCTCCACGCCCCAGGCAGCTTCAGAGGGAGAAGCAGCCACCAGTTCTTCTGGAATAAGCCACCTCTCCATCTCAGAAGCGAAAGGACAGATAGCAAGTTTCCCAAGCAGATAGTATTTGGCATGTATTTGTTTTCAAGACACTGATATGGAACACTATTTTATTTTATAAAGGTTTAACCTCTCTATCTGCTAGTTGTACGTCAAATTGACATCAAGTTCTGTAGGCTCACGAATGGGCATTATTGTACTGCAGACAGAAATCAGCTCCTTGGCAATCGGCACAAAGCAATGGCTCTGGATTCCTCCTGCTCTTTCTGCGGTTTCTTACCCTTTGTAGTTCCTAATGTGCACCATCCTCCTGAGCCTTTTACTCAGTTGGCATGACACTTAACAGAGCATTTAACAATAACTTATTTCCCCCAAACTTTAGAGTCTGATTGTCTTTGAGATCTCTAGTATTTAGTCAAGCGTAGTAAAAATTGACTAGTTAGGCAAACTAACCCAGGAACAATGGAAGGAAGGGGGAAAAAAGGAACCACAGATGGATAAACAAGTAATCCAAGCATCATCACCAATGTCTCATTTCCTAGGAAACAAGATTAAAAGTTTGTGAAAAGAATTCACTCCAACTTCTGCTTTGCACATTGCCATGTTTCAGTCCAAGGCCTACTGACGTCTTGGAAAGTCTTCTAGGTGCTTTCAGCAGGGATCAAGCCCTAAGCCTTTCTGCCCTTGTGCACTTCTAAAGGTTTCTCTTTAGATGTCAGCCTTGTTTCAAGAAGCATGATGTGTTCCAGTGACCTGAAACGTGGTCTCAAATGATGTACCAGCTTAACTTTAAACTTAGAAGTAATTCCTTTTGTTCTAGTTGGACTCCTTACAGTCCAGAATTAAAAACGAGTAAGTGGCTTGTTAGATCAAGATCTAAGCCAAGTTCTCTAAAAAGACACATTGAAGCGCTATGGATACAAAAGTCTTTTAAAAAAGTATTTATACACTCTCTCCTTAGAAATGTCAGGATATATTATTTTATGATACTGTGACATATCATGAGGACAGGGAATTTAAGATACAAAACCACAATTCAACATGAGGAGAGCTAATTTATGTACTAAGTTACTTTTTAGAGAAACTATTTTCTACTCAATATCAATCAGCTTGACTGAGCAGCGATCTAAACCATACTACACCAGAGGAGATAAACCAACGAGCTGCTCTGTTTCGGAGGCATCTTGAATTACATCTATTCAATGTCACTCTTACCATATAATTAATGTTTTTTACTTCAAAATCCATTAACATTAACTGATCACTGATTTACACAGCTAACTTTACAAACTGTAGCTAAAAAAATAAATCTGGAAGACCAATTCAGATTTCTTTTTGCAACACATGTAACAACGCAGAAGTGACCCATGCACATAAAATCAAACACTGAAACATCACAGTTTTTCAATGCTGAGCTGTACTTGCAGATTTTTATGGTACATAACCCTCTAATTTTTATTTTTCTAAGCAAAATAATATATATAAAAATATAAAAGAACATGTTTCTCATTTCTAGCATGGGAAATAAGAAAACTACCACCCAAAAACATTCTGAAAGAAACAGAGCATGGATTTTTAGCGTTTGGGCAGTGCATTTGTTTTGATTATATGAAAAAACTGAGATATCTTCAGTACAAGATTTGATTCACATACCTGTTTTTGATGTGGTAATATATTGCAAGAGCTACACTGTAAAGAAAAATACAACGTTAATATCTCAGGACTGTCAAATTATATTATTTTTCATATTAACATGTAAATTTAAAACCTAACACAATGCGTGACAAAGTATGCTCAACAGGCTATTTTCTTCTGTTTGCTCTTAGATACCCAGAAAACTGCTGTAAACAGACAATTTTATAAGCACCTCCTTTTCACTAGTAACAAAGGAACTTACAAAAATACTCATAATCCACATACCAAGCTGAACATACCTTTCATTTAATGCCCTACTCCACTAAAGTCAATGATAAAACTACTGATGTCCAAGGTTGAAGACAAAGCACCACTGGTATTAGATCTTCTCTTTTACTGTTTGCTAATGCTGCCAGGCTAACATGAAAGGTTTTAATCACTGTTGTCTTATGATTTTATATTTAAATCCATTAACTTTTGGCTGTCTTTCTATGTAGTTACTTACATACCAGACTTGAACACCAGGCTCCTACATTTTTATGTCATCAAGTTACTTGTTTTAACTCAGGAAAGATGACTCCCTGAATAACTTACTGCATTATACATTTCCCATGTTCTCAAACCACACACTGAAGTGCCTCCGTTTAGATTCTGCACAAAGACAAAAAGCGTCCTTATGTACACAGAAAGCTAAGATTTTACCTATGTATACAACTAACTGATCTCATTCACATTTGAATCTGAAGAAAATTAAGACGTAGTTTCTAATGGTCATTTTCCAGTTTCCAACTCATGACTCCAGCATTATCAAAGGATGCATGCTTTACTCATGACATGAGTTTTATAGTAGGGTAAGGCAGAAGCAGCACCCTCCCTACTTGTTCCAGCAGCATAAAACCCAGTCAAAGCTAAAGGGGGAGGAGGAGGGAGGGAGTTCGCCAGTTCAATCTGTTGACCATTTGCCTTGTCAGTGATTCACTATAAAGATGCTTATGTCTTACACTGACACAAAATTCCACCCCCACCTTTTCTTCTCCATAAAAGGCCTTTTAAAAAGAAAGTCAACTGGTTGCTCTGTAATTTTATTCCAGAATTTTTACATTAAAACTGGTACACTTGAGTGTTGGGAAAACAGTATCTTTGAGCTACTCTGTTAACAGAATTTTATTTCTGCTTTGGTTTGGTTTTGGTTGGTTTGTTTTTTGAGTATTTTCCACTACATGACTGTTCAAAAATATTTTTTCTTACTTGAAAGTAAATATATTTTACTAATTTTGTATCAGCATTATAGCTTTTACCTGGCTGCATTAGAAGTTTTTAGAACACAAATGCTTTTTAAATTTTATTTTTTCTATAGATATGTATTTAAGGAATTAAGAGATACAGCGTACCATGGACATTTCAAGGACAAAGTCTTCACTGAACACAAAAAATACATTTATGAATTAATTTAATTTGACGGAAAGCTATTCACAAAATGAATTAGCCCTAAAATTTAATTTTAAATTATGCCCCTAGGAACACACTTGCAGCTCCAGTTCACTTTATGAAAGCAGATGCAAGAATCTACATTCAGAGCTCTGCTTGGTGCCCATATGGTTGCTTTTGTAACAAAATGTAAAACTGAGTTTAGAAAATATTTACTATTTAGACATCTGTATCAGAATTTGCAAGTCTTTCAGAGCTGTACTAGATTAACTCAGATCCAAGCTTCATTCTGCTTTTCATATGCCGGTTCAGCTAGCACTCGCTGTGCATGAAAGAATCCTATGGAGCTTTCCCCTCACCTACCCTGGCCACCCCACTGATGCTGCAGATCTCCAGCTGATGTGCTAATATTTTAAACACACCAGTGCATAACGTGACCCAGAAGAAATAAACGAGCTGGCCAAGAGACATCCCTCATTGATATATCTACAGGCAATAGCCATTCATCTGCAGAGTCTGCCAGGATGGGGGCAAGAAAGGAAGTTGTACTGGAAAAGCAATAACCCTGCAATCTCCCCACCCCTTAAACCTGTTAAATGTGCAGCCAGACAGGCAAGAAGAGGACAAAAAGACTCCTCTCACCCAGAGGCTTAATGTGCCAGAGGGCAGTTTCTCACCCCACATGACCCCTTTGCAAACCCTGTGACCCCTTGCAGCTTCCAGCCCTTCCCATGCTGGCATCCTGGCCCCAGCCCTGCACAACTCCTCCTGCCCAGACCCAGAGCCAGTTTTTCCAGCCTGACATGTTCCCTCCCCTCCCTACAGCTCTGCCCACATGCCCCCCCCCCCCCTCCCCCCCCCCCCCCCCCCCCCCCCCCCCCGACACACACCCTGAGCCTCTCCCAGAGGTCCCCACCTTGCTCCCCCCAGCTTATCTTTCTGTCTCCTCTTTCATAAGGCTGCTGCTGGCTACCATGGCCTGCTGAAAATGCCTCTCCGCTGCTGCAGCCAACTGAACCCATGTCTTCTTTCCAGGAGCAGGTTCAGTTCTGATGCAAAAATGGACCTGAAACCCACCCAAAAGGCTGCACTCACCAAAATCTGCATTCAAAGGATTTTAGAGCAGAAAAGTATTGAGATTCCAGGAGTAAAAAAACCCCTCAAAACCAAAAAAACTTTTTCCAAGTGTTAATCTGAATAATTTTTAAGTTACTGATTAAAGAAACTTGAGGAAAAGCAAGATTGTATTTCAGAGAGAAAGAGCTGATGAGGACTTAGGTGCCAGTCTGACTGCAAAACCCTTCTCCACTCCCTTCTTTTTTCCTTAAACAGAAAAATTAAGAACATGCTTTGGTGACTATCAACATTACTAACTCCTTTGGACACATTAGTCTGAATACATCTGTCTCTCATGTAAGTTCCTCTGCAGTTTTACATTTGAGTACACCAAGGTAACTGACCTACAAACAACTCAAGGGAGTATACCAGCAATCATAATAAACAAACAGCATAAAATGCCTGACCATTCATTTTCTCATTTTTCCCCTTACTGTACAAAATATAAAGAACAATATTCTATAAATACCAATTTAATTTCTCTCCAAATGTAAAAAGGCACCAGTGGAACCTGAAACAATCACCTGAGATGTCACAAAAAGGTAAGCCAATGTGCACACCACATACAAGGCTCCCCACTGCTGTGTAATAAACTGTTAGTGCTGCTGTACTCAATAAGGAAATGAATCTGGAAGCAATTAATTTCCATTTCAAACAGAAAACTGGAAAGAAAACTTAGCAAATGAGCATTTTCTCATGAACAGAAAAGAGCTCTCCAATTTCAGATAATTCCAAACTTCTGAATAAACAAGTACCCAAGTAAGTTTTGAGGACTCATGCAAAGCAAGCACCCGGTTGAACACTGAAGCACAAGGATTTCAGCTGCTGGATCAGACCCTTAACTGCTGTGCTTTCTTTTGAGATAGGCAGTATTGGGAAGTTGATTCTGCATGGACCCAAAGTAAGAGTAATGCCCTTTGTTCATCCTATTCCTTGCCTCTGGAACACAACTGGATTAAATAAATTTACTACTTCAAAACCTAAAACCTTTGAAGCTTGCTTAGTAAAGGTTCAGAAATAGGTATGTATAAATACATATATAATGTACGTCCTAATAAAAAAAAAAAAAGGAATTATAAAACCCACCATTTGATGGTATACTTGAGGTTTGGTTGACTGACTGTGCTGTCATCCAGGAAAATAGTGGAGCAGGAACTGTACTTCCTTCTCAACTGCCCAGGAGGATGCTGTGAAAAATATGCAAAAGAACAATGGCAATTATGTAATACCAAAGCATTTTTCTGAGATGTAAGAATTTAGAAAAAACAAATTTCTCTGTCTTTTACAGTGACACACAGAGTAATGTGATCATGTTTTGAAGCAGTTCAGAAAGTTCAGAAATAATCACCAGTCAAAAGTCACAACAGTCACCACCTGAACCTTGACTAGTGCTTTCAAGTTCCAGTCTCCCCTCCATCCCTCATTCCCCAAAGCCATGCAAAAAATGTGCAGATTTACTCACATACATACATACATTTGGAAAGCAAATATGAACATGATCTGTTTCTGTCCTCATTCCAAAAGAGTAAATGGAAGAGTGAAAAAGAAATCATGTTAACAATGAAGGTTGATTTAGAAACAGATGCAAAACCATGCTTGGAGGAAAGAAGATTAAAAAAAACCCAAACAAATTTTAACAGAATGAAGTAGGGGAAAGAGGTCTTTACATTAAAACTACTAAACCCTCTAAAAATTAACAGGGAAAAAATCAGAAAAATTAAACAGGAATGAATTGTTATTAGACAGGAAGAAAACTGATCAAAGGATATAAGAGAAAGTGGATATGCAAATAAAGAAGAAATAGATTTCTTAACAGAGAAAGTTTTCAACAGATTTCAATCCTATTTCTGCTCTCTCATAGGAAAACATTGGAAAGCTCAGCCACAAAACTGTATTTGACAACTTTAGTTATTTCTGAAGATTTTTTGTTGAGAAGGCTTCTCCTTCAGCTGTTTAGAGCAGCCAGCACTCCACTGGTCTAAAGAGAATAGCTTCATCATTCCAGCTAATAGCTATGACAGTCATTAATGCCCTTTGATTGCTTATTCTAACTACACTAGGTGAATAACTTGACCAAGAACCTGTGTCAAGAAAGTTAAGACCAGTCAAATTACATGTTTAACTTACAACAGAATAGGTTTAAAATTCAGTTGGCACATCAACATGGAGATTTTAATTTGCCTTACAATGAGTGTTGTTTCCAGCATTTCAGCGGCGAGACCAATGCCAATACCATTGGGGGAATCCACAGGCATTTCCCAGCTCAGAGCAACTGAGTATTATCTAAGTCCTGTGACTATTACCTCAGCGTATCTTTCCCTGCCTAATTTCCAAAACAAATATTATCACAAGTCCCAGCACTCCATCATCTCACTAATTTTTCATTTTCCATAGGCAAGAGAGTTCTTAGCAGTACTCATTAGACAGAGAACAGATAGATTCCTGGTAAAACCTACATGCATCTGAGTCATCTTTCTAATTCTCCCAGCTATCAGTGAAAGAGCATTCAAAGTCTTCTGTTCATTGAAAAACCACATAATTTCTGAAGCTGTTACAATTGCAGAAACATTATGTTCAAATTATTTGAAAGCTCATCAACAAATTCTGTCAAGGTCCCTCACATGACCAATAAAGTAGTAGGTTGAGCTGCTTTTCTTGGAAGTGAAAAAGTTTACTGAGAAAATGAGAACTATCCCCTCCCAAAAATTCTCCAAAAGTCTGGAAAGATACTTTATAACACTTTGGAAGCTCACAATCCATCTACCTTCCAACTATTATATGTTAAGCAAGGTTACAAACAAAATGTAAAAGCACTGGAAGCATTAATGCCATTAAATGTATTATCTAGCACTGATGTATACAAAGAGAATTACAAGGGGACTGGTGATTTATAGCTTTTATTTGCCACAGTTTAGTTCAAATTTCTGGATTAGTCTGTTGAGTACCTTCCACAGGCATGATAAACGCAAATCAACTTAAACCCAACTGAAAAATCAGGCTGTCCAGTGGTTGAAAAAAAGGGAGAGGTACAGGCATTTCAGCATCATTATAAAAAAAAAAAAAAAGCACATGGAAAGTTTTAATTCTACATTTTAAGTGTCAACAGTCTTAAAGGTTTAAATAAAATTTAAGATAAATGGACCGGATTCATTTAAGGTTAATATGAGTAAAAAACAGAAAACAACTCTAGCAACATCACCATCCAATTTAAATTTTCTTATGTAAACAACACTCTAACTCAATAATGAGGACCACACACCTTCTTTCTGAAACCACCATCTCACAGAACTCCACTGTTTTCAGCCCACATCACACTTCATTCAGCTTAGAACTTTTCACACTTCAGAAAAATATGTGGTGTCTCATGCCTCACTTTCTGTTCATAACAGTTTGGCAGGAAGGGGTACCTCTCCCAGTCTGAAGAATGGTGCCAAGTGTAAACCTACTATCAGGGGTAGATACACACATTTGTGCCATGTGAATAACCAACCTATGGGTAGATCAACATTCCCAGCTTCTACCCTGACATCCAACTGCAGCCATACGGTATGCCAGGTAACAGATTTTCTGCCTTTTCCAAATTACTGGAAAACACTCTGTTTCATATTTTACCTTGACTAAGCTGGAAGACATCTAAAGTCCCACAGTTCAGTCAAATAGTCTTTTCTGAACCTCCATAAAATCCTGCACAGGAACCTTCCCCACCCTGGCAAAGGGCAAGAGAGGTTACTGAGCATCATCACCTCAGTATTCAGCGCTGTCCTGTAGAGAAACCCCCTTTCTGGGTCCATTTCAACGGGGTAAGTCCATATCCAAAATCGTACAGAAGCTTAAATGAATTCACATTTTGAATCCACCATGGCTGACCACAAAAACCTTCCACTTAGACAAGTCAGAGACGCTTTAAACAAGAAGAATTGGATGAGCTGAGAAAGAATATAGACCCTTTGAAGAAACTAGCAAAACCCCCTAAACATTAATGGGATCCCTTCTCAGGTTCTGCCCCACCATCAGGGCTGATGTGGGAAAGAAAGGAGTGGTATAGCTCCTTTTGCAAGTCTTGACATACAAACATGACAGCGAGCGTAGGACACACGTGGGGCCTTGACAATCTCTGCCATCACAAGTATTTACAAATTAAAAGTACTGATATGAAGTAGATTCACTTTATACATACTTTAACTTGTAGTAGTGATATTTTTGTACCCGAGCTGAGATTCAGTAGATATCATGCTTCTCAACTTCAGCAAGGCCTCTGATTTCATCTTGCATAAAATTCCCAAAGGGCAAAACAAGGAAAGGGCAAAACAGCAGGTAAAAACTACTTGGAAAACTGTACTCTGGTTACCCAGGGATCACTTTCAAATTAGAAGGCTGAAGTAAGGGACATTCCAAAGAGGTCTGGTCTACTCAATGTAAAATTTTGAGCAATAACTTTGATAAGTTATAAGAACCATAGTATTTTTTACTCAATTTGCAGTGGCATTAACTTGCAGAAGACTCTTTCATAGAACAGGAAAATATCACATAGGTTTTACAGATTTACCATGCATACAACAAAGCAGAGCACCCTTCCACTCTGCTCAGCTGGAATTTTATGTCCAGTTTGGACCACTGCAGTTCAAGAAAGATGAACTGATTTCAGAGAGTCAGGAGGAGAGAGCAGCAAGATTAATCAGAGGTTTGAAAAACCTGACTTAAAAGGAAAACCCAAAAGACTGGAGAGGTTTTCTCCAGGAACAGTGGAACAATAATGACCTTAAGTCATGTTGAAGGGAGTTCCAAAGAAGAGAACATTGTTCTCCATGACTTTTGCAGATGGGATAAGAAAGAGAAAGCTTATAGTGAACTAGGGAAAATTAAGATTGGACATGAAAGTGTGAGAGGAGGTGATGGCAAAAAACCCCCAAAGCAAACCCAAATCACCACTTTTTTCTAATAGCAGGGACACCTTGAGTGACTTGAGCCATGATAGAATCTCCATCACTGAAAGTTGTAAAGAAGACATAAAACAAACATATGCCAGGAACACCTTCGATTGAGGATTCTGCTCTTAGGCAGGAAACCAGACTGAACAACCTCTTGAGATGAATTCTGGACCAGTTCTCTATCACTTCTGTGATTATTTTTTTTTTTTTTTGTGGGGAGGATTTGTAGCTCTTTACTCCAGAAGCAGTTGTTATTTTTCCGCATTTGAACAGAGATGTTCATTAAGAAATTCAGGGATTATAGGTTACAATAAATGCATAATTCCTGTTCCGTGGAACTTCTTTCTTTACAGAAAAAGATGTAAAATGGAAAAAGTTGCTTTATAACTTGCTAAGCTTTTACATGTGTTACAGAACAGGCTCCAAGAAATCAAGATTCAACATACCTCAAATTAATGCCAGGTGTTTCTAGCTCTTAAAAACAGCCGGTTTTCCCTCTTGCACAACTAGTACTAAGGAATTATCACTGCTTCATTTTTCTCCATGCTTCATTCTGAAACCTTCCAACTTTCCAAATGACATTTGTTTTCAGATGTGTGAACAACAGGATTTACTGAAAGTTTACATAAAATACATCTTACCAGAAGCAGAATGGCTTAGTTTGCCATCAAAATCATACTCGCTCCACAGAACTGTTTCTATCTACCTGCTGTGAAAGGAATCACAACAAATTCCTAACTAATTTACAATGAGAATACACAAAAGGATTAATTTCTCTCAGCTTTCATTTTAGCATCACTCAGAAATTAAATTTGTGGGGAAAGGGGAAGCACTACTATTTCTTTTGTTAAAATAGTTATTTCAGGGTGTTCTGGGGTAGAAACACGCGGACCAAAAAGCCACTCTCAGACAGCTAGCTGTGTCCTGGAAGCTCTTTAGCAACACTAGTATGGCACTCTGCCCTGATGCTCAGCAGGATTTGTTCATTTGGGTGCAACGCTCCCCTAATGAAGCTATACAGAGCTTTTGTACCAGAGCTGGCCTTCAGCCAGTCAGCTTCCAGTTTGGCAGAGGTGCTTTGGCCTTTTCCAGTGTTCTTTTGCTTTTGTCCATCAAAAGATAATTTGCAGCTTCTGTCCTAAATAATGATAGTACTGTCTCCTCTTCCATCAAACCAGGTGTAAGTTACTGCATGATTTTAACCATTTAATAGTAGCTCCCTCCATCGAAAAAATTGAGGCTGGCTTGCACCCGTCTGTGGAGACATGCCTGTTAGCTTCCAGGCAGCAGAGGCTGGCCAAAATGCTAATAGGCAAAACTGGCATGTACAAGTACACATGGAGCCAAATTACAACAGCAAGCAAAAATACCAGGACTGCTGCTGACTTGGAAAAGGGAGGCTCCTATCCTGGGAATCTTCTGTTGCTTCTGGACATGATTTAGTTCTGACAACATTTTTCACAGAAGAAACATGACTTTACAGGTCAACAAAGTGCTTCCAAAATCAAGCAAGCCATGCAACACAATTCTCTGCACGGCTCTGCAAAGCTCTGCATTTATCTTCTTCATCTTGCATAATTTGATACTACAGCACAATTGTCTACATTTAGTGGCTCGATCTGGATATATGCACCCAAACAAAAGCCATAGGAAACTGCAGCATTGTATGCTTACCTTTCTCTGCCAACATCTACAATAATAATTTAAAAAAAAGATCTAGTCCAGCCACTCTTGAATAACACTCATTGTACCTCACCAGTCACGGCATGATTCAAACTTGTCCTCAATTGATGAGCTTCACCAGTGTTTGATAACGTCCAAAACTGATGCCTCAGCCTAGATCTGTACCTGCACATTTTTTGCTCTCAAAGCTTGTCCTTACACATGTCAGTTATGGAAAACTATGTCAGCATACCACTGAGCTCCTGGGGGGCTCAGCAACCGCTGGTAAATTCTGCAGCACACCACAGGCCCTACTTAACCACTGATAAAGTGCTCTGCTTTACAAACCTGCAAGATTAAATATTTCTCTGAATGCTAAAAGCAGCTCAAAGGCTTGTATTTACATAGCATATAATTGCTAGTGTTGTGCAATTTGACCAGAGGGACTTCACTAGGCTCCCAGCACAGCAAGTATTGTATAGCAACCTTGTAAAAGAACCCTCCCACATGTTCTCATTCTACCCCAAAAGTTATCTTGTGTTCCTCCCCCTACAACAAGTTTGTCACTTCATATAACTTATTGCCTTGAGGCTGATAGAAAAGGTAAAATTCTTCAGAAAACAGGAAAAAAGCAAGGGGCTGAAAGATACTAGAAAAAAAAACATTTCAAACAGTAAGCTTAGGTAAGCCATTAAAGAAAACTTGCTCATTCCAACTTACTGGAAACCTGAAAAAGCTTCTTAGACAGCATCTGTTAGGAACAGCATCAGCATAGGGAATCTGCTGGATGGGCCAGATGGCCTATAGAGGCCCCCTCTAGACCTGCTTCTTTGTGATCTTGCAATGGAGAGGAGCAAAGACTACATTAAGCAATCTCTAGGAGAGCTTCAAGAGCACCTGAGGAGCCTCTAATCTATCTTCCAGTTTATCTTTTTCCTTCTCTTTGATTAAGGAATGTTAATTAAAATACCTTAAGGAATTTGGACAGCAATTATAAACCTTTACAATACCCAGCCTCAAGCAGTCTGCTTAAAACCAACATTTCACATTTTATGTTGTGCTTTTGCATTTTTCACAGATTAAACTACTTTTCAGGCTTTGTTCCCATTTCAGCATGTTCCTTATTGACTCTCAATCACTAGCTGGAAGTTTTTGATTATCAGTCACATCCCTAGTGGTTTTACAATAGAGAAGCAGAACAGCCTCATTATCCAACCCGACAAGAAAATTTGGGGACTACACAAGAACAAATACCATATATCATTTCAAGCATACAAAAAGGCTCACAGAAATTGCTTGTGCCACACCACGTACAGCAAAGGACCCCTCTGTCCTCTGCCAGTCCCCATCAGCAGGACTGCCTGGAAAGAAGCTTCCCCTGTTGCGAATCACTACAGGGACCAAGGGGTTCTGACATGAATGATGCCCAGAAACTTCTTCCCAAGATGCTGAAAAAATTTTGGTCTATACATAGGTGTTAGTTTTTCTAATTGAAATGATAAAACCAGTATTAGGCTGCTGGGATTTGAACATCCAGTTGCCGAGTAGCAGACAGTAGAAGATGATGCTGAAAGGAAGCTGATTCTACAAGGCTGAGGAAAAGTCTCCAGAAAAAAAAAAAAAAAAAGACAGTTATAATTTCCCTTTATCTTCCTTCCCTTTTTCTTCCCTCCCTTTTCCTTCCCTTTATCCTCCTTCAGAAATATTCCAATGTCCAAAAAATATTCCTTATTTTTACTGGACATTACTGCTCATAAACACAGATTCGACTTTAAGAGCATATCTTGTCAAGAAGAGAAAGTACTTTGGCAAACAGAGAACTTTTATCTCCATCGAGTTTTTCTAGAAGTTCTCCCTTTCAGACAAGATTACTTTTGCCTCCCCTGTCCTGCTTCCTTCCCTGCAAAAAAATAATCACCCAGTACAAAGAACCAGATACTGCAAACAATAATAAAAATTTCACTCTTTCTTCACCCACCCCCTCAAAAAACGTAAAATACGTCTTCCTGTTTGCTTTCCTTGTACAGAGATACTGATGCAATCTCTCCTCTCTGCAAGAGGAAATGCCTCTGTATCAGTCTGCATCTTTATCCCCTCAGCAGCTTGACCAAGAAGATTAAAAGACAAGCGCACACTGAAGCAGCATTAAAGCCGTAACAAAAAACTGCAACTGCCAGTTCAACAGGAAAGGGGAGTCTGCTGCAACTGTTCAGAAATTAAAATAGGCTGGAAGAAAGCAAACACGCCAGGTACACTGTGGGTAGGTAACTTCCAGCACCTACAAGGATGCAAAGGTTCCAGCACCATCCCCAAACTGGCGTCTGTCTCCCTGGGCTCTGTGGGGAGACTGATGACAGCATTCTCATAGCACCCTGTCACCCCCCACTTCTATTCCCTCCCCCTTGCCTTCCCCACCCCAAAACCAGAACAGCTGCTGGCTTCCTCCATCATACCTGACATTCACTGACAAGGTGAATCAGAAACATGGCAACTGCCAGCCCTTGACAAAGAGCAACACATCAAAGCAGGAACCTAGTATCTGTATTCAGGATCAAAGGAAACTATCCAGCCAATTAAAATATTCTAGAAACAAAAGGAAGAAAGAAAGGAAAAGAAAAATGGCATGATCATACTGAGAAAATGCATTTTAAAATGAGGAAGAGTCAATATTAATTCAATATTTTTTTTTCATAGGTAACATTCTGAAACTGTGTTTATATAAACTGCTATTCTCATCTGCTACTACACAGAACTAGGCAAGCAGTTAAAAAAGAAAAAGCACAACTCTTCTCGATATTTCTCTTTGCTAGCCACCCTAATCACTTGGGAGATGTTCAACTCTGCCTACAAAGTAACCAGTAAGATACCGCACAAAGGGATAAAAATATTTTGTTGCTCATCTTGGTTATTTATCACAAAAGGAGAGTAAGTATAAAAGAATTAGAAGAGAAAAAAAAAGAAAGATGATGTTATGGAAAAACCACAGGAGTGCTGCATTATGGCGAGGAGTTCTTGTAAAAGGAAGACAAAAAACAATGCCCCAAAATTTATGTCCGCTGGCTTGCTTCCTCCAGAGCAGATGTGGAGACCCAGCACTTCACATCAACAGGGAAACACATAACTAGCAATAGCTCCTGTTCAAAATGCACTTAGCACACACTGAAAAATGGTGGAAAAGAACAGAACAACCAATAGGGTATACCATAAATTCCTTTATCATGTAAATTTTACCCATTATTTGTCACATTACAATCATTAAATCTATTTCCTCAAATTCCTCCAGACAAGGCAGTCTAGGAAAATTAGGATGGGTCCCTGCAGTCTACAAACCTAAACACAGTTGTCAGTTAAAGGCCACAGCAATCATTTCAAAAACGATCACCAGTTTGTGCGTCAGCTTTAGCAGACTGAATATTAAGGAGGTGCTGAATGAATACTCACAGGTGTGCTGAAGTAACAACTTAAATATCACAGGGCACGTTTGAAAACAAGCTATGAGTATTGTCTAAAAAAAAAAAAAATTAACTGACTTGTAAAGACATACAAAGAAAGCCATGGTTAGGACTTCAGCTTCATAAAGCTTATTTTTAGCTTTGTAAGTCAAATGAAGTACTTTGTCAGTACAAAGAGTTCAGACTTAAGGTAGCAATAAAGCAGACTACTGTGGGAAGTTTACACTGCTGCAACCTTAGCCAATGCTTTGAACAATACTTGAAAAAAACAAAAAAATTAGGAAGAGGTACAGTGCTTAGGGCACCAACTGTGTAAGCTGCTGTATTGCGCTCCCAACACTACAGCCCCTTCGTGACATGATCACCCTTCCCTTTTCTGCAACAAGTCCAGCACTGCCTAAAAATATTTCATACCAGAGTCTGCAGCACTGTGCTTCCAGCAGCATTTGTAATAGTCATCTTTGTTCAGTCTTCCAGAGGAATCCACTCTCAGTCTGCCTAATGCAGCACACATCTTTTACATGACATGAAAAGATTCTGGATATGTGATAATTTCATCTATGTCATAAGGTAGTCACAGAAACTCAGTTAGTACCTTGCTTTGCATTGCCTAAATCCTCACTTTTTTTGCACTGAACCCTCCAAATTTGAGGCTAAAAAGCATCCTGGAAATTACTGAGCATACATTATTAAGTTTGCAGGAACCCAGTGCATTAGCTTTGCAAGTAATTCTGTAACAACACAAGTGCACTGGAAACCACCCTCACATGCACTGTGAACAATGGAAATGTTTTACAGGGCGAGAAGCACTGAGAATATCCGCTAACCTAGTGGGGCCAACTTTAAGGCTTTTATAAGTCTCACAACTTCTCAAAATCTTAACTCTAGAGAAACCAAAAAATTTCAGCTTGCTTTTGAAGCCAGGCAGTAGTTCCAGAAACACTCAGCACAAACCACTTCTGCCAACAAATGAAGCAGTCCTGCCTTCTCACCCCACTCAGTGGCTCGTTCCTGCTTCCGTGCCTCCCTCCCTTTCTACAAGTACAAGCCCTGAAGTGAATCACATTGAGGAGCATATTCATTTTAGCTTTTAGCTGTGCTGAATCTACCTGCATTCATGCCCCAATCTAGTTTACCTGGAGCCGCACAAAGGGCTGCAGAGGCTATAATCCACATCTGTTTTTTTCAACAGCTGTACCAGCTTAAAAATGATTCATGAAATGATGGCCTATATTTGCAGACAGAGGGAAGTTTAAGAACTTTTCCCCATTTCACCCTGAAGGTAAATACCATTTAGAAGACAATTAGTTCTTCCCCTACTCAATTTTACTGAGGCATGACTCCAGACGTTTCGGCACAAGGCTTAAATAACTGGCAACCGCACTGGTTCCAGGTGCTTCAGTAGTACAAAACAATACTAACTGGGGCAAAGAGCCTGGTCCTGCACCCAAAGCAGGCTACAGAGAATTTGCTCTCAGCTTCACTGAGAATTTGATTCAAACAGAAGAGAACTGCACAGAAAAATGCCTGGGGTACACAAGCCTATCAAAATCCCATCTTCATACTCAGCATATACCACGTGTCATCCACATTTATGTCGCATCAACACTGGTCAGGCACTTCAGAACTTCTTTGTAAATATCCAGTGCTGCAGCTCTCTGGCAAAGCAAACTTGCATACAAACGTCATTTGAAGTTTTGGGAGTAAAATTATTCTGTATATAATTTTAGAAATCATACTAATGTGTGCAGCTCTTTGTCCCAGGTACTAGTTACCTCTGTACACTGGTAGTGAGCATGATACTGTCTTCAAACCAACAGATCCGTTCCACTAACTCAATAGCCGAGACCTATACTTCTGGATCCTGATGCAGAACAGACATTTGAAGCATCAGCACCTTCTCACCAATACAGAAATCACGTGTGATAACTCTTATTTACTGTATAATATAGACAACAAGGAGAAAGCTGCATAGCGAGGCATTTTCACTTACGTGGTTTATATAGAGACTCTTGCGTTTTTCTCTCACTGCAAAAACACAAAATATGATAGAAATATTACATGACTATTTTTCCCGATCAAGCTTCTTATACACTATTTATAACAAAAAGAACAGGAGGCTATCTATGAGCAACATTATAACTGCTTTTGCACTAACCAGGTATATTTATATATCAAACACATATATATTTGTATGCATAAAGGCATTTATGCTCACTAGTGTGGTGATGGATTAAAATTCTCATCCATTTGGGTACTTCACCAGGCGTTGGTCCGCATGGGAAAGTTAATATGCAGTAAGCTACGGTCCAAGTCAGCAATGGATTAGCCATCCTTCACCAGTTCTCTGTGTAGGTACTCCTGAGCCACCAGTGCCTTCATGCAAGGTACCTTGTTGCAAAGTGACCTACGCTACCTTGCAGGTATGAAAGCACCTAAAAAGCTACACCATGGAGTTAGCAAATTCCCATCATAGCTTACTGTGCACTAACTCCCATAGAGGAGCCTTGAAACCATATGCATTAGACCACTGCCTTCTATAATGATCAGATGCAAGCCTGAAACTATTACTCATGTCGCACATAACAATGAAAATAGATAACTTTGGTGAGTATGAACCAGTCACCACAAGCAAGGCTTGCAAGTCAAAGCCACAATTAGCCAAAATATTCAGAAAGTAAACAGCAACAAGGGAGACAGATGTATAGAGTCTTAATTGTCAGGCAAATGTTTATTACAGCTGATAAAATATACTGTATTTAATTTTTTTAAAGCACTTTCCCAATTAACTCACCCCATAGAGAGCCTGTGGAGCTCTGTTCCAGTGAAAATACCACAGCATTTAGGATATAAGTCTGGAGGCAACTAACACATAAATCAAACTGCAGGATTAAAATAATAATGGTTTCATGCTGTAGGTGATTAAATGCACTTTGGTGCACCATGATTTGAAAGCTATGCAACCCAACGCACTCAGCAAAGTAAGAGTGTTCATAATGGTAGGATAGCCTGTCCATTCCCTGTTGGATGAGAAGCCATTACTCGTGATTTATTATAAGCAAGCAATCTCACATAAACAAGGCTGTATGTGTGAATATTGTGAAATAACTATGTTTAATGCAGACATAAAATGAAAAGAAAGTAAGAAAAAACTTATAAAAATCCTTACATAATTTTCCTCCCAGGGAGCAGAAAGGAGAATCACACATGACAGATGTTAGCCATGTCACTTAGTACATGCTCAGATCCACAATTACGGACATTGTATAAGAAACAGAATTAAACAGGAACATCAGGAAAATTCTGATTGTCTAGTAAAGAGTTAAACTGCTTAAAATCCTTCTAAAACACTGCACTACACTTAAGCTCCATGCACTGCATTTATCACCAGCAAGGGACATAAGTGATCTAAAGGGAAACAACAAAATGATGGTAGATACTCACTTCTAAGAACAGCCAAAGTATTTGTCTAGTATTGCATATTGCAACATAAGGGCAGTAACAATTCTGATAAGCTGCATATAAACCTAATAAGAGTACATAACTGAAAATTAACACCTATTAACTGCAAAATTTTGAAGACAGTTAAGTATTTAAGTGTTTTAATCGCAATTATACCACAAAGTTCTTATGGACAAAATCCTATAAAGACAGCCTGCACATACACTCCAAATTCCATTTTAATCACCTTTTTTCTCCTATCTTAGTTTTTATCTTCTGTATTTTCCCTTGTATCTATTATTCAATTCCTCGTGAAAGTACAATTATCTATTTATCCAAGCAAGAATAACACTCACAGATCATTCCCATTTGCTATTTCCAATCTCCAGAAGAATATGTTAACTTATTTATACGCACCCCTCACTTCTTCCTGCTCAAGCACTGCTAATGCTGCACATTCCTCTAAGCACCATGTTGACCTCCTTTCTGTTATTTTCCCCATATAACAGAAATTCAGTTAGCCTGGATTCTCAGGTGATAGACTACAAGAAGGCAGCTGCGCTTTTGTGCTACTGGCGCTCTCTGCCATGGCGTAAGGCTCAGCTCTTTCTAGAACATATGCCAATGGGAAATTGGGCACAGCAGAAACCCATTTTGTCACAACTGCTCTCTTTTGTGATCACAACCCTCCCTCCAAACAAGGGAAAGACAACTATTGCACAAGGCAAAAGGCCACTTCTGCCAAGCTAAAATGACCATAAAGAGGTAATTCTGTCACTTGGCTGCTCACACAGCACAGTATGGTCTTCAGCAGACCAGCCCATAGTATTATAATTAACCACCATTCTGTAGCATAAACTCTTAACTGCAATGCCAGGCTTTGGGCTTTCAAGCATGAGCTTTTGACAAAACGAAGCTGAACAGATTTAGAGTCAGTTTAAACAATTAGACCTCTACGTTCTTTCTAACATTTTAAAACTCGAAAGTTGGAATGGAACTTTTCAAGTGGAGACTGAGATCCTGCCAAATTGTCTTGGTTTTGCTAATGTTGAGGTCAATGACTTGCTCCTATTTCTGGAGGCACTTTCAACTGTTACTGTTGAAACTTTACAACAGTAGGAAAATACATTATCCTGAAACAAAAGGGAGTGAGGAAATACACACATACATATATGTACGTGTGTGTGTATGTATGTATTTTTCATTGAGCTGTAATAGAAACTTTGTGCAATTCCTATACGCTATCTTAAAGTTGCCCATATTAGGATCAAAGACACACTCCTTAACGATTATATCAATGAAAATTTCTTGCATTTTGGGAGTTTGTAAATAATTTCTTTTTGTTTTGTCCAAGACAGGAGACTAATCCTAGTTAACATTAAAGAGTAAGTGTAGCTTACTTCACTTCCATCCATTATATAAATAAGTATTCAAAATTCTCTTTGTCTGAAGCCCATTGTTGCACGGATACTCCAAAATTTAGCCAGCGCATTGAAAGTGTAAAAGCCTAATGTAAGTTAGGAGAGGTGGAGAGTTGTAACCCACTTAACAGGAAAGACCATTACCAGCCCCCTGAAGCTGCAACTTGCTATTATAAGTTGCCTTCTTGCTATTGTAAGGAAAAGAAGTTACATAATTGGAGTGCTAAGGTTTGGAAAGCCTGGCTTAACCACAACCACACAATAAATAGTGCATGGCTTTGTAGTCACCTAGACCATGCTGCTTACAGGCCAAAGTAAGCAAACAAAAGAGAACTTCCATAAAGCTCTCACAGAAATTAAATGACATAAAAGGTGAAATGCTTTACTAGCTCCCTAAACAGGGAGAATTACTCATGCAAGATTTAGCACCTAGAAAATTCCCACAAAGAGTTGGAAACATTTGGAAGAGCTACTTTATTTAGGAATTGAATTAACATTTACGGTGTTTTCAACTTTTCTACAGATTAATTAAACTCTCAGGTAATTAAGGATGCATTCAGACTACTGACTGAGAGGGACTGGACAGATTAGATGCTTAGCATGGCACCCAGGCTTCACACAACAACGGGAAATTCAGACCACATAATATCCAGAGGTGCCGTATCCCGTCTCATTATATCTGGGGTAGTCAGCTTGTTGCTCTTCACTCACATGTCGATCGCAAGCAGCTCAAGCACAGCTCCTATGCTAGGACACTACTACAAGATTACTAGGGAGGCTGAAAGAATACAGGGCTACTAGAAAGCCAAACATGGAACTGCCTGAAGGTAATGTTGCCAAGTCACTCTAGCATGTAGCAATGGACTTGGCCATTTCCTATTGTGCAAACACGTGACATACACTCCAGAGTCACAGGCAGATCCTAGATGAAACCTTGAGTCCTGATGCCCCTCAACTCTCCAATACGCATATTTCAAATGTCTGTAGGTCTTACCTACAGAAATATTTTCACTTACTGTCAACAGGAAGGTTTGCCAGTCCAATACTATACAAGCAATGGAGAGAGGTAGTTACATGCCCAAGTTTGGCATTTCCAACATTGCCAGCTCAGCTGTCCCTTTCTACATTGTCTTAAGAAGTCTTGGGAGGTCCCCTAGACTACACAGCAGGCTGTCAGAATACACCACCACAGACCACAAAAAAACCCTTATGTTTTCCCCTTAACAAGCATTTTATTGCATTTTGGTGTTAGGCAACATCCTTGAATGTTGTAACTCCTGTAATAACTCCTACAGCTCACTTGGTTCCATCCACAAGAGGCCCAAAGTACAGCCAAGCACAATGCTTACTGCTGTGAACTGTCCCTCCAGAACAGGATGGTTCTTGGCAATACATCAGCAGTTGAATGTTTGCAGAATCTTTTTTCTTTTGTACAAGCAGAATAGTCTTTGGAATTTTTCCACTGTGATGAAGGATAGCTGAACAGATCTTAAACTCCTATCGATAACATTTATATTGTTTCAGTAAATTCATTGTTCTCACTCGAAAAATATGTCCTGCATATTATTTAAACTAGAACAAAGTTTTATAGACCAACTTTAGCATGGGTGTAAACTGTCATTTTAAAAACTGCTTACACTTAACTCCATACTATAATAAATTAACTGCTATTACTACAAGTAAGAATAATCAACAGGTCTGATCAAAATTTTAGTTCTCGGACTTCAGATTTAATTTTTTTTTGTCCCTTCCTTCAACAAGCTTTAACTAGAAGCAGGTGGCATCCATATGGGATTATACAGTCTCAAAACACTATAAAACCACTGTAAAATAGACATCAATCTTCATAATACAGTGTACTATAGAAATATTATCATATTCATTTTACAGACTACCAAACCAGATTAGATAGTAAATCACATCCAAAACCACGTAATAAGGCATTGACAGAACCAGGGCTGAATTCAGAAGGACAATCTGAAGGACAAAAGAGGTACTCACATAATCAACTCTTCAGTTACAGCCTAAATGTACATCCTCTTTGTTCTAGTCATGCTCAAAACTTAGCAAAAAATATACAGTACGTGAAAACTACATTATTTTTAAGTGATGTGTTTGACACTGCAATTTACTACATAAATAAAAAATGGCATTTATAGGCAGCAGAAAGAAGGACAAAGAATTCATACTGAACAGTCAGAATTACCATGTAGAAAAAGCTTTAAAAGTCTTAGTAGAAAATTATGTGTTTTGCATAGATTATTCATCTACTTCTAAACCAACGCATCATACATGTCCGACACAGAATGAGAGAGCCAGAATAAATGGCTTCTATTCTACTAACTCTATCAAGAAGCTTGTTTAACAGATGTAATTCCAGAGAGATCATTTTGTCTATGAATAAAAAAAACAATCCTCCAGAAAATATATGATTATATATCATTCATAATGAGAGAAGAAGAGAGACTGTTTGGGTGGGATGGGGGTTGTTTTATTATTAAAATCTACTGCTGAGATCATTTACAGTATCAGCTATATTAGAGGAAACTCTGGACTGTCTTCTTAGCTAATGTAAACTGGCATTTTCTCAAGAAAATACTTTCCACACATTTTCCAGAAGCCTAGCCTAATGTTCAGTTTAAAAAACAAAAACAAACAGTTACACAGAAAACTTTGGATTTCGGGAAAGTATTTTTTAATTATAATTATACTAAGCCTTTCCATATATGTAGTTCTGATATGATGACTACTTGGAATTCACAATTTCAGTACATGACAGGACTCAAAATCTGTACCTTCTATTACTGGTCTGACAAAACAATTAATTAGAGGTGTGACTTTTTAAACTCTAACATGATGCCTCTAAAAGCCTCTTTTTTGGCAAGGGACATATATTAAAAGACTATCACACACATTCTAACAAAGGGTTTAGAGATAACTGCAATAGCAAATACTGTAATAAATTCAGTAACCTACCATCTGTTTGCGATTTACTGAGAAATATCGTACTGGCCCGTGGATGATCTGATGGGTTGAATTCCATGTTCAAATCTGGAAAGAAAAAAAAAAATAGCACAAAAACATTTATGATTATCCAATGGCATACACAGATTCTCTCATTATTTTTAATAAGACCAAGTTTACATACTTAAGCAGCTATTCTAAAACAAAATCCATCTTGAGGCCCACTTTTTTATCCTTCACGTAAGTGGTTCTTTTGGCATGCAAATCATTTACATCAACACAGCTTTGGGATTAGACTTCAGTTCTAAGGGCTGCTTTTTGGATTAAAACAGATAAAGCCGCTTGAGAAGTCTGTAAACAAGAAGTCAGGAATTATCCATTTACAATCAATTTCTTCGCACCATGCCCCAAAGCTACTGCCAAGCACAGGAACACAGCTTGTTATATGTAATTATAGAAGAATTAAGCATTACATATGCAACCCTCTGTAGATAGATGGGTTTCCAAGATTAGATGTGATTAAAATAAGCAGTTATTGCAGCTGAATGTAAACAAGCTAAGCCTAGGCCAGAGCGGTCACGATTACAAAAAACCTGAAACTTTCCTGATAGTTCACAGATGAACATATTCCTTGCTGTGACAACTTCTAAAAAAACCACAAAAAACCGAAACCAAACCAGTCCTACAAAACATTTACCAGGTTAAAGATTCTAATCTATTGCACATAGTCATCACTATGATGATATGTCTGACTAAAATACCTGTATCTGTATTAAAGACTATAACCATACCCAGTCAAAAAGTTAAAGAAATCTTAAGTTATGGCAGTTATAAAGGGGCCTTCAAAGTTAATGTATAATTTATATAATATTAATGTATAATTTATATTATATATAAACTTCTATGAATGTTATTTTCCCTAACAAGGTTAAAATCCATTGAATTTATTTGTTCCCAGATTACATTCCTTTATCAATTTGTCAAAACTTCCATGCCCACATCCACTTCAAAGCGTGCCACTAAAAACAGCACATAATTGTTCAGCATTTTCTTGCTCTCCCAGTGTGGCTATCTCAGCCTTAGTTCTCTTACATTCTCCTGACCTCTAGATACACATTCTTTTGCATTTGAAGCAGACATTTATGTGAGACTACATACGAGCACTGATAAGTTTCTCTTCTGTGATTATCCCAGGCTTTCTACATTTCTGTCACTCCCCTTTCATACCTCTGTGAAAGCTCAGCAAAACTGGAAATCAAGCCCCAGGTCTTACAAAAACAAAACAAAGACTTTTTGCCCAGGGGTCAAGTTTTCCTGTCTAGAGCTTTCCCTGTTCCTTCACCATCCATCACCATCCCTTTCCCTTTTATTTACTGATTTACTAGGTCTTTCACTTCCCTGCTTTTTTCTCCTGACCACACACCTCTCTACAAACGTACTTTCTACTTGTATTTTCCCCCTTTATGCTCTCTTGGTTTCCTTTTCATCTCCCTGCATTCTGCAGCCCATGAGATGATCAACTCAACATGCTGTTGCTACCAGGACATAACTTCTGAAATAAAAATGATCTTTCATACAAGGAAGAGCCCAGAAACACAGAAGAGCAATTCCTCAGTTGGAAAAGGGGCTTATTATTATTATTATTATCAAAGCCACAATGGAAAAGAAATCTAGGAATTTCAAAGGAAAGCCATTTTGATTCTTCCAGAAACCACGGTTTGCAACCAAATTTGAAGAAGATTCTAGGAATGTCATCTTACTACTAGGAGTTCTGACTTGAAAGGACTGTGAATCAGAAGGAATGTTTTCATGTTACTTTCTGCATCTTATTTAGACATAGAGAAGACGACAAAAAAATCAGTCATTGTGACAGACAGTGCTGGTAAAGATAGTTTTCCATTTCAGGATAGTTTTTCCATTAAGCTGAATTCAAGATGCAATTCATTAAGAGTAATCAGCATTTTAAAATGGCAAAATACATTGTCTTCTACCATCCTCTTTATCTTCTATCAAACAGCACATCACCACAAACAAAAACTGACTTTTTTTAAACCACTACAGATTAATTTTTTACAAATCTTTTAAAGTACAGCAACGTAAATTCAGTCAACAAAATAGGTCTAGCAACACGAAACTGAACTCAATTTACAAAACACTGAACAGACACATTCCTTTCCTTCAGGCCTAGAAAATTATCTGTTCAGGGAGTAACAACAACCCGGTACAGGCTTACAGTCTGCTTGCAGGGCTGAATAGAAAGGAAAACCAATTGCCACATCTTGCAGTCAAGTTGCAACTATTTAAGAAAGTCTGTTACGCAGAAGCAACAAACCAACAGAGGACTTCAAAAGCCTTTCTGGAAAAAAGCACGAACTACCAAAAAGCACTAGCTCTTGAACTGTTATTCTTCTGACAGGAGCTGAAAGGCCAGCAAAATCCAATCTCAGCAGCTGCAGAGGCCAGACCAGGAATTCCGCACCATCTCTGGAGAGGCAGCTACCTACTGCCAGGCAGTGGCTGTGGCTCCTTCGCACTGCTGAACTCCACAAAGCACCACAAGTCCTCTTCTCTCCACATCCCTTCTCCCACGTCCTCCCCAGCAACAACAGCGATCGAACACATCCATCTGTCTTTCTCAAACTGTCTGCACAAAGACTGGAGGAGCAGAACATGGGTATGGGGAGTGGCAAAGCCCACCACAGTGCAGGTTACCCAGCAAGAGGCACCCAGAAGAACACAAGTGATGCTGAGAGAGGCTGCCTCCCGACCTCCCTCTGAGGAACAGCACAGGTCTTATGGGTTTGCAGGCAGAAGAAAGCACTAACTGCCTGTACCTGCAACGATATCCACTCCCAGCCCCTCCAGCAAAAAGCATCAGGCAAATCCGAGCATCCCACAGGCTACCTGTGGGATCACATCAAGCCACCAATGCTAGCACACACGAGCATTAGAATGGATTAACTTTCACGACACACAAGTAAGATTTCAATCTGGTTGATCTTAGATGTCTTCATTTATTGTACAACTTGAAAACAAATGCCTTTTTCAATATGGCAACAATTACATACAAATCTGACACTAGAAAACATGTTACAGAGAGATCAAATGACATACAAATATCTGAAGCTAGTAACTCATCACCAAAGGACGTTATCCATCAAAAGGTCACCTCCACCCTAAAGAAAATACTACATTCATACTGCTTTAGTGTTACCAGTAGTTCTGCCTAGTATTAGAAAAGTATCATGAAAACCAGCCATAATATGAAAGGTTTATGCATTTTGTAATGGAATAGTCAGAGATAAAGAAAGATTTAAACTCACAAGCAACACTCTACTATTCAAGAGAGGAAAATGAATTTCAATATGGAAATCTGCACAAAAATTTTCTCCATTGCTAGGTCTGCTGTGACTCATCATCGCCTTACCAAGGAAAGATTTAAAGTGGGTACTTCTCCTAGCAGTTACCCTGCACTCCAAAATCAGCTTTTAAGAAAAAAGTCACTTCTCATAGACAAACCAAGTCAAAACTCTTTCACTATAGAAGTTCCTTCCACCTAAATGTGGAGTATTTTCCTACATCTTTTCATTGTTCAAAGATCACATTTTCTTTTTTTCAGTATCAAAAGACTATCAGGTTATGCAAAATATAACTCCCATCCTGTAAACACCTAAATACGTGATACTCCACAAAAATTTCAGGGTTTTTTTTCATCTCAGGATTAGGAACCAAAGGTATGTGTCTATAAATACATATATACATACATGTGCATATATCTATATTGATGTATATTTAAATCAAACCTAATTATTGATTAGCCAAAGGAAAGTCAGCCTCAGGTAAACTTCAGCTAAGAGATAGTTTGTCTAACAGATTCCACACATCTTTGGAGGATTTGGGTGACAGCAGTTACAAATGCATGCAAATATACTTAAGACTGCATTTTCTTCCTTGCTTATTAGCATGCCAAAGTAACAGTTGTTATAATGGGCATTCTGATTTATCATGTCAAAATAAATTCACTCTCTCTCCAAGGAAAAAAAAAAAAGTAGATTTTGCACGTTGCATATAACAAATTGGTACATAACTGCTGAAGTGTAAGACAACCACCAGAAGACCACAATGAGATTCATCCTGCATGCTGTGAGAAATTTAATTCCTAAAGCCGCAGTAGCTACATTCATATATAGCCATAAAAAGAAGCAAATTGTAAAACAGTTCAGTTTCAGACTTGGGCTAAAGCCCAGCCAAGATTTTAAATCTCAAAACAAGATCTTAAAAAGCATTACTGAGACAAAAACACTGAATACAGCCTCAGTATGCACTTTTTAAAAGTGTAAGAATAAAGTTCAGGTAAGTGTAGAAGAGAACTACAAGAATGACTGGAGACTGGAGAAAAAAAACTTCAAATGAGAGCCTGAGTTCAAGCCGCTGAGCTGGTCAAGAAGGAAAACTAGGAGGTGTCTGTAGTTCCCATGTACCTTCACAGGGGGAGACAAGTACGTACTAAAAGCTTTCTTTAATCTAGCCCACCACACAACAAAAACAGTGGGAAATGAAAGCAGAAATATCTTCATTACAAACTTGGATGAAAAAAAAAAAAAAAGGGAGGGTAATTAGGCATTGATGCTCCACACCCATGGAACGTGCACTCAACTTATTTTAATGTTTTCCTTTTCTAGAAGATCGTTTCAGCCAAAAAACTAGGCTTTAGTCCAGCATGAGTATTTAGGCTCAATTTAAGAATAACTACATGCAAGTTACTGGCTTATGATTCATATGCAGGTCAGATCAGATGATCCCAGGGGCCTCTAGCCTAACGTCTAGAAAGTCTTCAGAAATAGCAATACTTAAATTATTAAGCACAAAACCTCAGCAAATCCCAGTGGCACATCTGTAAATTTTCTAAAACTGCACCGAACTCTGCTGCAGTTCTTCAGAAAGGGCTACACTTTCAGACTTGTGGTCAGTACACCTTATGCAATAGGAAAACACAAAAGAATGAGACTAAATCTTTAACGGCAAAATTTTAACAAAAATAATAAAAGCTTCTTCTACTTCTGAGTCTATCGAGACAGAAACAGGCATCACAAGGGGATAAAGGACGGGTGCTGTAGCAACCATCTTCTGAGCAACACACATCAAAGCTTATGCCATGACACAAACAGGAAAAACTAAGCTGCTGCTTTTATAACAGTGCACGCGGGCTGCAGCACAGGCAGCAGGTCTGAAAATGTGTTAATTCTGTCAGAAAAATAAGACGTTACTTCCTTCCCTTTGAACAATGACAGTCAGGTAAGTTTGCACTGCCAAAGCTCTGATGCTGATTCAATAGTGGACTGAAGTCTAAACTGAGTAAAACACTCGTTTTGGATTTAAATAGTTCTGAAATAATCTGGTGAGATTACTTTCCTTCCCCCCCTTCACTCCTGGGACCACAGGCTACCACTACCACTCTACAACCACTGCTGTCATTAAGGAAAGAGATAGTGTCACACATCAGTTTAATGACCTACCATATGCTCAGAAATGAAATAAATCCATGTTTCTTCATCCCAGAAGTTTGGGGGGTTTTTTAAGTTATTTAAAGGGATTTCAGGTAAGAAGAGAATAGACCTGTCCAGGGCACGTCACGGAGGAAACTGCAGCTGACTGGGCACTACACAAATTACTTCTGTGCCGTCTTTTCTCCACCCACAGCCTGATGTTACAGAGCAACTGTCTGATATGGCCTGGTGGGTGGAAAACAAAACCACCACAAAGGTTGTTTTGTTGAGGAATCCAAAGAATGCAAACAAGCAATGTTTAAGCCCTACATGCTTGCAGGAAACATGTCAAAAGGGAAGAGAAAACAAAAAACAATCGCCAGGGGAGCAGACAGAAAGGGAAGCAGAGGTGACCCGAGGGAAGGGAAAGGTTTTTACTGAAACGTCAAGGGCAGGGCTTTCACGGTGCCATGATGCAGGTGCATAACAGTATAGCTATGCCTCCCTTGCCTATGCCACCTCCAGGATACCGGCAAGACCTGAGACATTATTTCTCTGGCTGGCAGAAAGAGTGAAGTTGTTGCTCCAGCTCTGCATGTACCAGCCCATACGAATGAGCTGACGTCATCCGTGAGAAGAGAAACGGGAACAGTACTCTCTAGGCACAGACCAGCAGATAAGTTTGTCCAACACCGAACCTCGAAAAAAAGTAGACTTCAAATAGTTTTCAAAATGAAATCATTTCAAAAGTCTCATTACACCTTATGCATTTCTGCTTCTCTTTTACTCTGCTGGGCTGCTCCCCTCTATTAACAGCAGTTAGCACCATTTAAATGTACAGTAATGAAAATACTCCCTTAAATATCATTATGTTATTATAATTCCCTCAGGAGATGGTAAGAGTTAAATGGATACCTTAGTTAAGAGGATCACCCTCATCTCTCTCTAGTCAAACGAAGGAAAAAAACAAAGACTGAAAAAGAGCAGAGACCAAAGAAACAAGACTGAAGAAAACAATCTCTCACCTTTATTATCCATTTCCTCAGACTTCATTTTAGATCACTATAATTTATGCAGAGGAACCACGATAAAATCTTACATTTGGAAAACCGTATGACTAAATCTAGTACTAAAATTTCCATTTGAGACTTCTGTACATTAATGTCTCTAAAACGTGGGATGTGCCAAGCACTGGGACTGAAATAATTCCCTGGGATGAATATATAAAGCAAGCACTTGGATGCTTTCTGTTCAGAAGTTTTTACAGCTTTCAAGCCAAAATAAGACTGAATTGTATAGGCTGATTTCACAGGATAATCACAATAACTGCATCTGCTTTTACACTAAAGCTTCCAAGATGTGAGGTCTACAATAGAAGTTTCAGCTCATGCCATTCAAACATCACATAATCACAGCATGAAGATTTATCAGTGTCAGACCACAAGGTTTATCTGTACCTTTGTACAGTACTTCATGTTACGTGTAACCAGTAACTAACCTACCCCAAATGAAAATGCCTCTCAGTTGTGTTACTGCCTGCAGTATTCTTGTAAGAACAAATGTTAATGAAGATGTTCCAGTATATTTTAACAGTGATTATGAAAAGAAAAGAAAGTTGGAAATTGGAAGGCTTTCAAGAGGCAATTGGCTGGAAGGGTAAACTCCTTCAGGTTTGGCTAGGTCGCTGGAAAAACTTGGATGTGATCTTTGCTACCCTGGAGTTGTGGTTTTCTCTGCATACCATGCCAAGCAAACAACAGGCATGACATTTCTCAGCAAGCTCCAATTACACAGTGACTCTGTTCCAGGCTCTGCTCTGCTCTTGGTCTTCGAGGGAGACAGAGATAGTTCACGAATAAAAGCAGCCCTCTGTATCAAATAATGCTCATTTCTGTACAGCTATTCCTGACCAGTCAGCCAAGTTACAACACAGAGCAGTTCTCATGGACACAGCTGTATTTATCTTCTCTTCTAGAAGGAAAATCACATACAGAACTTTTCACAGAACAAGGCTGAACAAGGTTTGTATCCAGGATTTTCACTTCTGTATCATTTTTCAGTATTTACAGTCCCTTTCACAGCAGTCTCCCCCAACTAGACACATCTCAATAGCAAATTGTATCATCTAACATTATGTGACATGTCTCTTTTATTAAAATTTTTGATTAAAAAAAATTCTTTTAGAAAAAGATGCCAATTAAGAAATCTTTTCCCTCTCAAGTTCATCTCATGAATGTCTTTCAGATATTCCAGTACTGCATTTATTAGTTTTTGCTTAACTGTAATGAAAACGAAGTTTAAAAGTTTTATTTATACGTAAGATAGCAGAAGATAAGGAAAAAAAACAAAGGCAAACACATATCTATTTCCCTCCCTCCTCCCCCATCAGGAAAACAGAGAGGAAAAGACAATTACTCCACATTAAATGAAGAATTCAGCACAGACTTTGATAGCAACAATTCTGTGCTATTATTAATTCAGAAGCATCATCACCTTTAAATAGAATTTTCCACTGTAAAAAGTGCCTAATGCAAAATACATGGCTATACACTTCTATATTTACATCATACTCAAATACTGCTTTCCTGGCTTTGAGTATAACGTAGAGCATGATTCTTCATTACAGTACCCTAAAACACCTGAAGTGTAAATAAAATATAAACATAGAATCATTTATGTTGGAAAAGACCTTAGAGAACATCAAGTCTAACCATTAACCCAGAACTGCCAAGTCCATCACTAAACCATGTCCCCGAGTGCCACATCTATGCATTTTTTAAGCAACTCCAGGGACGGTGCTCCCACCGCCTCCCTGGGCAGCCTGTTCCAATGCTCGACCATCCCTTCGGTGAAGAAATTTTTATCAACATCCAAACTAAACCTCCCCTGGTGCAACTTGGGGCAGTTTCCTCTTGTCCTGTCACTTGTTATCTGGGAGAAGAGACCGACCCCACCTGCCCACAGCCTCCTGTCAGGGAGCTGTAGGGAGTGGTAAGGTTCCCCCCTGAACCTCCTTTTCTCCAGACCAAACCACCCCAGTTCCCTCAGCTGTTCCTCATCAGACTTGTGCCCCAGACCCTTCACCAGCCCCGCTGCCCGTCTCTGGACACGCTCCAGCCCCTCTGCGTCCCTCCTGCAGTGAGGGGCCCAGAACTGAACACAGGATCGAGGTGCGGCCTCAGCAGTGCCCAGTGCAGGGGGACGATCGCTGCCCTTGTTCCGTTGGGCACGCTGTTTCAGATGCAGGCCAGGATGCTGTTGGCCTTCTTGGCCACCTGGGCACACTGATGGCTCATGTTAGCTGGCTGTTGGCCAACACCCCCAGGTCCTTTTCCACCAGGCAGCTTCCCAGTCACTCTTCCCCCAGCCTGTAGCGTTGTGTGGGGTTGTTGCGACCCAAGTGCAGGACCCTGTACTTCTTGTTGAGTGTAAATAATAATATATTAATAGATTAATATAATAATAATGGAATGCGGAATGCAGTCTACTCTAAAAGCCAGTTCTTGATATCAAAGTATCTTGACATAAAGAATATCACTTTCCCTACACTTACCTGAATGGAAATCTAAGGTCAGCAAAGAGGAACAACTCAAATATGCTACCTTTAAGATTTTTCCAGTTTTCTGTTAAAATCTGCAAGAGTGAGGACAAGCACATGCATGAGCATGTCTCCCTGCCTTCCTGCCAGTGTGCTCAAGATATGGTACAGCACAAGAGCACTTATAAGTATTCAGTTGAAAACCATCCTCCCAGAAAGTCTCCCACTAATGTTTCAAAAGGAATTAAATTCTTTTTCATGACACGTTCAACAGAATCCAGCCCAAGAACTACAACTGGACCCAAAACCTGTTCACACATGGGATATCCAAGGATATCAAAGCAGGCACGTGCCAGAATGCAGACAAACTGACTCCATAGATGAGGACAACATTCCCTATGACATTACTGGTTTTCATGGACAAAAATTTCATTTAAACACAATTTTCATTATACTGAGAGCATAACCAGTCTTCTAGAATGAACAAAATTACATTGGAACAGCAAGTGGAGCCCTGCGAGTCCAGCATACATAAGAGCTCACTCACATTGCTTCTGATGCCTTGGCATCAAGTTGGAAACAGGTTTCAGCCCAGCAGATTCAGGCAGCCACAGCAAGACACAGCAGCCTCCCTCAGAGGTCACAGGTCTACAACCAACCACCTGCCTCAGCTCATCCAGATGAATACACTGTCTGGGAAACAAAGCTGACGCCACGTGAAGCTGGTCTAATTCTTCTCACCAAAAGGCAAGGAAATGCACATGATGTTTCAGTTCTGCTGCTGGAATACAAAGATGGGGCGAAGCTTGCCATCATTTTTTCAGAAGCATGGTCTGCTCTGAATATTTTAAGTAATATAAACAATAATATGAATACGTTATTCCCACAGAACCTCTTTTTTCAATAATCGGATGTGATAAGGTTGCCCTCAAGTAATGCAAGATGGAGAGGAACTGCAGCGGACTATTAAAAAGAGTATCTTGCTTTGCACTTCTTCACTTTGCTGTGTATCTCCCATCATTCTCATTTTCTCACTGCTGATCTTTACATTCTGTTGCTAAACACCACTTTTTCGTCAGTTTCCCAGTTCCACCTTCTCTTAATAACCTTCCTCCATTAAAGGATGCAGAGCCAGCTAATACATGGTAGATGTGATTGTACTGGCATACAGCCCTTCAGAAACATGGGCTGGCATCTCCCTATTCCAAGTGCATTTCTATGCAAGGCAGCAGAATGTCACCACCTGGACTGCTTCATCAGCTGTTTCCAGCTGGTTTTATTAACACCCTAACTACTGCCTGCTTTTGTCAATGGCACTCGTGCCCCACTTACAGCATGTGTGGCAACAAAAGGAACAAAGCTGCTGTCCTATTAACCTCAAACTGAAATTTATGCATTTCTCTAATGTCCCAGTGACACTGAGCACCACAAACACTTTTTCCCTAATGTATTTTTACTGCACACATGTAGTACTTCAAAGAAAATTTCCTTTACCCTATTAGATCCAAAGGCAGACAGAATGGAATCTATACAGTTGCAAATGACTCAAAAAATATTAATAATTTAAAAAAATCTTCTTTTTCTTCCCATATATGTATCAAAAAATTATGTGACAATGCACTTACCACTCATTATGATAATAATTTAACATGGTAAATGTAAAATCTTTTACAGATATAAACACAGTACCATTACAGACCGAAACAGATGATACCAGCTGTTGCCATACCAAATTATTTTACTTGTCATTTCAAAACATTCAAAACTACCACATTCTACACCAAAAGAGCCATCAAGCCATCAATGCCCCAAGTGAGGCTTGCTGTGACCTCAGCCAACCTTGCCACTAATTTAACCCAGAGGTTAGCAGCTGGCAGGAAATTATTTGTCACAGAGTCAAACACACAATACCAGTCAACAGAAATTTCCAATTAACCTACGGCAAAGTGAACCAATTTTACACGAAGATACAGATCAATAGAACGTCAGCAGCATAATCACCATCATTTCACAGATGAGCAGACTTTACAAACTGGAATCTTAGATGGAAGCATTACCTGCAGCTTTGCACCAAGGTGTATGCGTTTCACCATACCTCAAAAACCAGACATTATCTCCATGCAAATTGGTAAGGAACAGAATGACCTTATGTTATGTTCTGCAAATCAGGGTACAGGACCTTGAGCTGTAGCTCAACTCTTCATCTGTAAAAAAAATAAATCACTTCACAATAGTGACTCAAGTTCTGAGGAGCCATCACACCAGCCCAACAAAGCAGGACAAGCTTACCCTTCCTAATTCCCTTACAGAAATTATTTTAATAAATGCCTATTAAAACTGCATCTTTCCAGGGTCTCTTCTTTTTCCTTTTGCCTCCCTACTGAACTGTGTGACCTAAAGTGAAAGTAGGTAATGCATGAAATACAAACAGGAAAGAGAAAAAAAAAAAAAAAAACACACCAAAAAAACCCTATCCTGGTTTCTCAGAAAATTTAGCACAAGTAAGGGTAAATCTGTGACTCCAAGGGCAGCAGCTGCTTTTTTAATATGCAAAAATTTGCAATCTTTTTTGAGGAACACCACAGGATACTTGGTAAACTACAATAATAGGTTTTCGATTTTTCCCTTGCAGATTTGCATTCACATGGCAACCAAATTAACATGCAACCGAGGTACAGCATTAAAATCAGTACTGCATGCAGATTGCCACCTAAAACTGAAAAGCAACTGACATAAAATGAAAAACTCTCTCATCACTGAAACTCTGTACTTGTGCATACATGCAAACACATACAGCTAAAGCACATGTGCATGTATATACGCATGTATATGAGCCACTCAGCACTTCCGTTACCAACTTGTAGTGCTGTCCCTAAGCCCAGGAGGTTTGGTCTCCTTAAAAGTCTTACGACAGAATGCATACAATATACCTTGCTCAAAACATATTTACTACAGATGCAGCCACGTAATTCTTGCCCAGACTCCAGACACTACAGCTTCCGAAACCTGAAAACCTACGACCTCCACGTATTTTGCCTGTTCTCAAACTCCCCTTAACTCACACATGTCCTACATAACAGGCAAAGAAGAGGGAAAAGGATACATTAAACTTTGAAGAAAACAATTGCAGATCTTTAATTGACATTTATTCTCAGTGTTTGAGTTCTTTAATTGACATTTGTTCTTAGAACAGTCAGATCAGACTCATTAATTGCTGATCTTGAAGCACCACCTTGTAACAACTGAATATGTTGCAAAAATTGTCGCTACAGGAGGTACCATTTCCAGAGTAATAAAAAGCAGTATATCGATATCTTGTTATTTGCTGTGAATTTATAATGATCTAAAACACTGCTATCCATCTTCATTGTGATTTACCGTATTAATCTCAACATGTGATTAGCTCTAAACAGTCACAGAGAAGTCTTAAATTTACTTTTAAATTAAAATCATACAAAAATGGTTTGTTCTTGTCCCAAACATGGACTTATTCCCAAAATTACATTGGCTCAATACGTGGGACAAGTAACGTTCAGCCCCAGAGCACTAATTAGTTTCAGATCCAGTCTCTAGCTCTTAATATCAGCTCTGGGCAACTGAAAAAAGAGATAAAAGCAACTTATTTGTTCTTTTCACAGTCATGTGGACACAGCTACTGCATATAATATTCAAGTCTTGAGGCTGACCTGATCAGCTACAAGTACCGCAGCCATTTTAAAATCAGGCAGACAAAACCTCACCAGATCAAACCCAGAACAGTGGATGGTCACCAGTCTAAGGAAACTGAGAAAGGCAGAGTAAATTTCCTCGATTCCGTGTAATCTTGAAAGTTCCAGAATCAGTTTTTCTTCCTTAATCTTCTAAGACTTTTCTCAAAACCATGAATACAAATTAAGTTTGCTTGAACACATGGATCATTTTCTTCGGAAAACCTGCTGCCCTGAGAAGCTGTAGTCTCAGACCAGATTCAGGAGAGGACCTAAAGCGCCAAGTAAAGTCATCAAACAGTTTGGTCTCTGCTGTTCCTCAGGCATGTCAGAGATGGCCATACTAGGCCTCCCCTCACCTTTCCCAATACATTTCTTGACAAAGGTACCAGGGAATTAATTCAAAATATACAAAAAAAATAAAGCACTACACTAACGTGGCCATAGTTTGCTATAGTCTGCTTTTAATCATTCACACTGACACTATGTGCTGCTTATTTATTAAGCAGTAGCTTATTTCCAGATTATGGGAATTGTTCCATGTACTAAGGCTACTGGAAAGACACATGCAAGTGTCAGATCATACATAATGTAAGAGTTTTGGACAAACACTTCATATTATTGCCTGGCAGGGAAATGCTAATTTAACTCACCAAGTTCAACTCTTTTGAGCTTCTTTTGCCTTAAATAGCTCAACGCTTTCAAAGGTTCATTGCCAAATTCAGACCTGTCCTCAACCAACTGAAAGTAACAACAGTGAATTGCTACCATAGAACAGTTAAAATCACCTCATGTCAGTCTACAATACTGCTTTCAGAGTTGCTACGACAAAAGAGAATCAAAAAAACAATATACTGAATCAGAAAAGATAACGTCTAATGCAGTATGCTAATCAGAATGATTTCATCAAGTCTCCTCCAAGACAATCTACTGAGGGAATCTACCGACAGGGAAGAATAACCGCATCATTAGCAATTTGTAGTCTTGTCAGGAATGCATTTAGTCACACCATAGATTAAATCTTTAAGCAATTGCTAAGCAGACGTGAAATTTTCCAATCTGAAGGCCATGTCTAATCTGCCAATAAAAAAATTAAACATGGCAAGTCATTCCACTCCAGACAGCAGTTCCTCACTTCAAATCTCATCAGAGGTTTTTTCATTAAAACACGACGGACAGCAGACATCACAGGAGAGGTCTTACTGGCAAGTGCTGTATGTATAGAAACAGATATCCAGTCCAACTCTGACTGTGCTATAAAAGTGAAAAAAACCAAACCAAAACAATTTCATACACTCAGGAACAACCACATAAAGTGAACGTGTTATTTACCTGAAGGTCCAACTCTCCTGAAGAACCTATTTTTAACAATAGTGTCCTATATTTAAAGTACCTGGATACACAGAGGGAAAGCTAAACAGGTTTTTGTAATGGGACGGAATGTCTCTCAGACTTTCTGAAGTTCCTTAAAGGAATGACAAACATTTGCATAAGGGAGATTGGGTAGATACAACCTACCTGGGCTTCCAGAAGGCTTTACAAGGTCACCTGCTTTTGAAACTAAGCAGACATTCAGTGCTTAAAAAGGCCAGGCACTAATTGCTTAAAAGATAGGAAATGAAGCACAGGATGAAATGGCCACTTTTCAACAACTGTTCTCAGTTGTTTTTCAACACATTCAAAACCATGAAGTAAATTTACTAAGATGGCAAAGTCTACAGATGATATAACATAGCATACTAGTATCGGCTACAAAAAATGTCTTAGTTACTGGTCAACAAAACAGCAAATAAATGCCAAAAAACTGGGGCACACAGGAAAAAAATATCTAAATTCATCTTCAAAAATTACAAGCTTCAAATATGCTCAGAAAATATGTTGTAGGAATTGGGAACAAACGCAACTAGTACAGACAGATTCAAACCACACAAAAGGAGGAGGCACTTCAGCCACGTTAATGCTGTGGAACTGCCTTCCACATGACACTGAAGCTTCTACTGAAGTGTTCAAAAGGGATTAGTCAGGTTCCTGGAAGACAAATTCACTAAGAATTGCAAAATACACAGTGACTGCTCAGGAAGTTCTCAGGATGCAATTTCAGGGCAACTAGGTATTCTGAAGAAATATTGTTACGCTTCTCTGTTTTACATTCTGGCATCAGCTCCTGCAGGAGACAGGAGAGAGGGCTGGACAGAACTCTGGTATAACCAACACTTCTCACATTAAAATCCTGTTACATTGTAATCCGATACACTACCAAAATAAACAGATAAATTAAACTAAATAGGTCCTTTGAGAGCTATTAAAAATATCTGAATTAACTAAACTCCAAGCAGCGAATTTACTAGACCAGCATGTGCTTTTTAAGTATGGAGAAAAGCTGTCATTGCCTAGTAGTTTAACATTAACTAACTTTCCTCCACTGCTGTAGTTCTGTCAGTTTTCCAGCATGAGATTTATTGCAGCATATGGACTTTCATCCTCAGAGAGCACCAACTGGACATGCATCTGCCTTTCTGGGTCTAGAAAGCAGCGGGAAAGGGCAGTATGGCATGCCTGGTGCATCAACCACAGGAACCAAAATACAGATGAGTCAGAAGTGAAGCAAGTCCAAACAAAATTTTCAGTAAGGGCCCAATTATTCATCTGCTCCAGGCCATGCTACAGCTTTAGTTAACTCCCAGGTCAGCAGATTGCCACGCTGCAGTTTTTCTGGTTGGAATAATGCTCATGTCCCATCCAACACTATACACAAATCGATCCACTGAGAACTGCCTAAGGATCTGGACCAGTCCAGGAAGAACTGGTCATTAACCTTTTCTTTTTCCTACTGGTGTATATCTAGACTGAAGCTATACATTAAAAACCATACATCTCCGATTTGTAAACCAATTATTACGAGTTGCTAGCTCTGCAGGAAAAATTTACAGTACTTTTTGGTAGAGACAAATGGAGGCTTTAGGGTTTGGTGGTCTAGTTTTCTTCTTCCACTTTGCAGATGGACTAAATGCAGAGGATTTTGTAGGCCCTTGCTGTCTTTAAAAGGAACACAAGAGGGATTTCAGCTTTCATTTCTGTTGCTTTGCTTATTATGGTTCCTACATTTTGCAGTGGGCAGTTACTTCAGGTATGTGGAATAGCATGAGAAACAGGAAAACACAGTATGAAATAAAGAAGAGAAACACAGTATCAGAAATTGGAAAAAAAAAAGAGGTACTATACTGGACAGGCAATACTGTGTAAAGCACCGGGAAAAGAAGAGCTGCAACAGCTAGTAAAAGAAAATATCCAAAACCTGAAAGCCTACTCAGAAACAGGCAGGGGAGACCACCAAATCACGGGATGGCAAAGCAATAGTTCATGAGTTAGCATCTAACAACTTTGTTGAACACTTTTGACAATATTTATTAAATATGTTATTCAACACAGCTTATCACACATTTATACAACAAAGTGAGGTTTTGAAAAAGCCTTGGCTGTAAGGAGGGACTGGATCGTGATGCCACCAGTGCCTACCAGGCTGCCTGCCACACCTGAAGCACATCACTGCTCAGTGAAAGCCACAGAAACTTCTAACCCTTCAGTAAATGCAGATCAAAAACACCATCACTTTTTATACACCCCAAGACCTTGGTGGAATGATTTTTTTGGTCAAAATACCACAAGTTCACATTTCTAAAAAGTAACAGGTTTTGGATGCAGAGAAATGTTCAATGTAACATCTTCATTCTATACACACTTTTAAAAATAGAGATTTCCCACACTTTGTAAATCATGACCATTGCCAGCGAGAGAGACAAACTACAAAATGGAACATAACAAAGCGAATAAAAAAATACTCTTATTAAACTATGATGTTTAAGTGTTCCCTCATTGTCTTAAATTTCTTCAAATGTGTGAAGGTACAATGACGTCTTATGATTTGAAGACCCAACTGGCCTCTGACCACCTCCAAAAAGACAATGGCTGCCTTACTCTGCCTGCCCCTCATCTGCATCCTAGTTGTGCAGAAAAATTACTTGTATCACCAGTTCCACCTGCTGCCCGCATTTACTTTGGATCCAATCTGTACTTGGTCCTCATCACCAACACCAAAAATTCCTTGCTACTTTTGCTGTAATAACGTTGCAAAATTCGGCAGCTCACAACCTCCTTTTATATAAGGACAAGAATTAATTTCACTTTGCTGTTTGTACTTTGTCCTAGCGACATGAAACACACCGAGGATTTGATTATATAATGTCCAGATATGTGGGAGGGATTTGGAGGCTTGCCGGAAAACCTGCCACTTCTAATGCATTCAAAAGCTCGACAGCATATTTTTCCAAAGTACACATCCATGTAGCTGAAATCACAATTGAGTTCCTTCACTTTTTATTGTCAAAAAAATCACCAAAAATCCAAAAGCCACACAGGCAAAAAAGATAAAATAAAAAAAATTAAAAATATATAGGACATCTATTCAATAACTCGGGCTATGGTCCTGTCATAAATGAGAGGAGCTCCAAAGAAGTTAATAGATTTATACCAATTTATACTATTCAATAACCTCAGTAGTTTCAGTCCAAATACCAGCAGATCAGTCACCATAAAATACAAGCATCAGAACTGGCATTGACGTCATTGCTGTTGGCAGCTTTTTCTGAGAATCTGTGACCCGCCTGAACCTTAGCCTTTTTTCAATAAACACTCAGGCACGTAACACATCAGTAGTTTAGTGACAGCAGCGCTGGACAGGTCTGCCTGTTCCCTTTATCACTCTTCAGCCTGCCTTGGTCTTAAGGCAACTGGAAGTCTTCCAGGTATCAGCAGAGTTAGTCTGTTTTCATTTACCAGCAACAGGCTATGATACTCAAAAATACCACAGGAAAAAAGTTTTAAAATTCACTTTTTGCAACATTAAGGAAAGTTCCAAATATTCTATTTGAAGACTCACAGAACTGAAGAACAGCACAGAAAGGAGACAAGGTTCAATTTGACATATTTTTATAGCACAAGTACTAGCAAGGTGAATCTGGCTGAAAGTTATCAGCCTTTGAAAAAATCATTAGCGTCAACTTTATTTTCTCTTTTTCAACTTTTAAAACTTGACACTGTCTCCAATCTGTGCAACTTCAAAGACGACAATGATTTGTCCTCAATACGATTATACCTGCATACTGAAAATCAGTTAATGAGAGTTTTTAATTTTTTTCCGTGGTTTACCTTACGTTTCTTGTTTGAGATATGCAGATGAAACTCCCACAACTGGACACCACCTTGCTCCCACATGAATAAGTGGAAAACAGTCAATCCATTCCTGAAGTCTTTTTAAGATCTTAGTCACTTTTCACCAATGCTGACAGGAGATGCTCTAAATTATTTTGATCAACTGAATATGGAAATATATTCTGTGAGTTCACAGTACTTCATTTCTTCAAAATACCAAGATGAACAAAGTAAAAAACAATTTTTGAGACCCTCATCTCAAAAGGTTTGCTTCATGCCTTGGCTTTGGGTACATACATTGTATTCCACAGCACCCGCAGGCCATCAGCTACTGGTATTTCTGGTATTGTCTTTTCTTCAGCATGACAAAGGGAAGGTTGTAATTATAGTTGAGGCAAAAGGCTGAGACCCCTGAGATTCAGGGTAAGCGTTACCCAACCCTGCCACAAACTTACTATGTGAATTTACATAAGTTATTCTCCTGAATTCCTAACCTCAGTGTATCGACTCAGACTCAAAACATTTTAGAAGAATGATTGTTTCTTGCTGTACGCCACATAACACCTTAAGGCTCACACAGCAGTCTGTAAGAGACCGTTTGCACTTAGCAACACAAATTAATTTCAAATCAATAGCCATGTGTAACGATTCAGGGAAAGAGTTTACACAGAGCCTATGAAAACCTTCAGATTTTAAGAAGTTGCTACTAAGAAAGCTGCCACATCTTGGAGTGCCTTAGTCTATCCTTTCTAAACATGACCTTAGCATGTACCCACCAAATTAAGCCAACTAAAACATCTGTACTTAAACCAAATATTTTAAGGACTAACGAAAGCTGAAAAAGCTACTTAGCTGTCTAAGAAAAGAAGACTGGGGACTGGAAGCTACCAAAGGAGGCAAGAGGACAGAGCTGGCGCAGGCAGGCTTTGGGCGGGTTTGAGGTGGAGAAGGAATGAACATATGTGCTCTCACAAAAGAATCCTGGATCTTCCTCCTGAGCCAAACAACATTCCAGAAGAGGAAACAGAGCAGAGAGTATACAATTTTGCCTAATTTGTGTGTATTTTATACTACTAAGTAAATAGCAATGACATCCTAAAACAGGGTGACACATAACACACACCTATACACGCAGTGGGTGCCCCAGAAAGCCAATACGGATGGAGATCTAGGACACTGTAGTGTTTAAGCCCTGAAATACCCTGGAAGTTAGCACAGATCTGAGAGTCTAAGGCAGTCAGGATGTGAAGCTCCATTTTGGACAAAGTAATAAAAAGCCTAAACCCAGGAAATCTTTCAGACCTGCCAAGAAAGAAGCAATGCCATAGTCTCCGGAGACACAGAAAGCATAGCAGGTGTCCCAGCACTGCTGAGACCCTCAGACAGCAGGCTAAGGAGTGTTCAAGTAGAATGGTGTCAGCTCCACAGATCTGATCAGTCAAATCGGCTCTGGAAAAGACTGGATGCTACAAAAAAAACTTACTGTATTTCTGCCATTGGGTGAATCCATCATGATGTAAGTAAATTTCCACTTTCTGTTTTGCTGACACTCTAAGAGCTACTCTTATGGGTTAAGTAACTATACAGGCAGCCCGTGTTGGCATACTCCCATTATTTATTTTTTTTTTTTTTTACACTTGTGAGACCAGACCACAGCAGAAAACTGTTCCCTATTTCCCTGAAAATCTAACAGAATTACACCTTTTTTCTTCTGATAAGACATAAACTATTTCTTTTCACTTTTGTTCTGAGTTTGTCACATTAGTGTCAGAAGAATCATATTTTTACTAACAGAGGGCATCCAGAAAAGCCACCGCTTTGTTCACTTCTGATTCCAAGGGGACCTTAACAAACAAAGAGAAGACAAGCTGGTGTCTCAAAATAGCCTTAAAGTTCTGCCAAAATGTTGGGGTTTTTTCCCAAGCAAATTTTTCGCGTTATTTTTAACTGTCATAAGGAAAACTTTCTCTATGCTCTTCCTCCCACTTCTCATCACTAGAAAAATTTCATATCCATTCTGTAATAAATTAGTATGTCTCCAACTGTCATAAAATAACACATACACAATCAAGTGGAAAATCATTTCCTTCAAGCCACCACAGAAAGCAATAAGCAATAGAAAAAAAAAAAAAAAAGGAATGATTAGAACAGAGCAGCAGCTTGCAAAATATCCTTATCTACCTCCCTTTCTTTTACAAGGATCAATATATCTTATTGGATTTCTCCAATAAAAAATAAAATAGTTAACACCACCAAGAGCATTCTTAAAGCCAACTTCATATTTCCTGGAATGAAAAAAAGCATGTGAATGCAAGTTTTTGCCAGCTATGTATAACCTCTGTAGCATTACAAATTTCACCGTGTACACAGATGACTGATTGCATATTAATTTTCCTGAAGATGCACACTTTTCTGTTGAACAAAACTCTCAACAGAAGTTTTAAAAAATTACAAATGAACATGTCAGCAAATGAAGTGCAAAAGCCTTAAAACAGCGAATACTGTCAGTTTATGTAAATCAGTAATCCAGGCTGCACTAGTCTTCACTACACTCACAGAATCTAACCCCCACTTCCCATTTTCTCACTTCATTTCTGACTTCCTCATTTCAACACTGGCAACTCCAAGCTTCGATTATCTTCTGTTTATAAAGGGAAGAACTCAACAGTAAAGGCATAAGAAATGATAGACCACTGCACAGAGAACTGAATTCCACCACAGTCAGTTATCTCAAGCCTTCACTACTTACAGGCAGACAAAAGTTCATAAAGATTATCAATAAAGACCCTTGATTATATCTAAATTAAAAGAAAAGCCTATCTTCCCATTATTATTTAACTTCTACTCAGCCCAAAAGCAGAGCTTCAAGAAATATTTTGCATTTTGCTATAGAATACCTTCTTTCTAGTTCACACCAACGTTCCTTGAAAATATTTACATTCTCAACACTACTGGTGCAGCCTGGTGTCCACACAGCTGCTGTCCTCCATCTTAAGACATTTGTATATACGTATTATTTTGGGAAGTAGAAATATTATCACACTTGGAAAAAATAACTCTTTAAATCTACACTACCGACAGCAGAACATTGTGACGTGTTTTGGCTAAGTTACCCTTCAAACAGGACTACATTATTACTTGGTCTTCAGTAAAGCGGACAAGAAAAATTATAAAAGGATGACCTTACTCAAGTCATCAAAAGTAACCCCTTCTGCAACCGATACAATAACTTCTCCAAGTACAACTAACTTGTCTTACTAGTAGCAGCTGGCGACCATCCATCACTTGCTGCTCTGTTACTTCATCCAAACCCTCACCATTCTCCCCCTTACGAATGTTCCATTCCATTCAAGCATGTGCTCTAGTACATCTTTTCACAATAGTTTCCAACGCTGCCAGGCTTTGAATGTTTTTTTCTGATCACATCTTACTAGCTAATAAAACATTTGGAGAATGTGTCTCTAAATACAGTCTGGACCGTGATGGGCCAGAGAATCTTAGCCAGAAGATTCCACTCCGCACCAAAAAGAGGAACATGCACTTTGCAAGTCCCCATTACCTCAACCTCAGCCTTGATTTTGTCAGGGAAAAACCTGAGAAAATCAAACAAGTAAACAGTTATAAGTTGGTAGAAAATACGTTTTCAAGACGGTCAGAGGGTGCCAAACAACAGCAGATGACTATTTGGAACAAATTCCATATAACTTACACTAGCAGCTACATCCTGGAGGTTTTTCCAGGATTTTCTACTCAGCTGCTGTGGGGAAGCACTCAGGGCTCTGCAAAAGGGCTGCCTGCAAGATAGGATGCTCTAGCACAGGCCCTCACAAAGACCTCCTGCAGAGAAGAAACTCAGAAAAAAAATCCATGATCCTCCTAAAATTCAAGGTGAGGTGCAAATGAGAATAGAAGGGAGAATAACAGAAAGGAAAAAAGTCTAAGCAGAACATAAAACTGCTCCTGTTCAGTGCTAGATACAAGTCCAGAAACACAGCTGTTAATACAGCTCTAAAGCCAGGGACTGGTGTTTGGCAAGAATAAATTTCGTACTTCCAAAAGCCAGTGAATAATATTATGCTACAGTCTCCTCCGACCACCACAATGAACTCCTGCAGTGCTGTTCCTAGTCAAAGCTGGGGCAGAAATCTGTGCAAGATAAATGGGAGCGGAAGGAAGGGTCAAAGGAAGGTGTTTAAATTAAGAATTTTTCCTTCAAAAAATTAACTATTAAATAACTTGAGAGTTTTGTCTGTCCTGGGCTTAGCCCTCAGGGTGTTTGTTTAAGTTTTCCCTTATATTTTCAACCGATGCTTTAAAAAGGTTCAATTGATGCGAGTTGCTGACCAAACGTTCAACTAGTTTCTGTCAATAACTGCTTCTTCTGCCAGTGCAGAAGCTATTTTCATTAATAAAACCAAGTGAACAAGTCAAATTCAATTTGAAATAGGAAAGCTTGCATAATCTATTAATAAAACCAGCAGAGATTAAATCATTAGCTCAAAAATCCAGAAGGATAAAGGGTCTTAAAACAGGACAATAATATTTGCTGTATCTCCCTCCTTATCAAGTTAAAGAAATATATTAATACTTTCCCTTTCTTACCATTCTTAGTATATGGGTTACTTTATTCAGTAAGACAGTTTTAACTTGGTTTGTGTAGAGGAATGAAGCTGGGTTAATTAACATTGATAATATACAGCTGTGGGCTGGCTTCAGGGCCAGCGGGTTGGCTGATGTAGATAAGGTGCAGGTGTGACTGGCTAAGTTAAGTGGTTGAGAGTCAATGAAGAGAGAGCAGCCGAGGAAGATGCAAGAGAACTGAGAGAGCAAGCACTGGATGAGGTGAGACGAAGAGAAGGCAGCAGAGGGATTGGCATGAAGAGTATGTTGGTATGAGATGGTAAAAGACCTTGTTGAAGCTTGATAGTTTGGAGAGTGCTGTGACAGGTTTGTCTATTTCTTTTAAATCCTAAATCCCTTGCAAGTAGAGCCTGAAATACATCACATTTAAAAGTGAGTTATGTGTTAGCACAGTGTTTCAAGTATACGTTTTTATTTTTATCAAGCACAGCTAGCCCTACTGACACCTTGGAAGACAGCATGAAATATTACTAGTGGTTATCCTTGCTATACATCAGACAGGCCACCATTCTGAATTAATGATTATAATATTAGTATAATATGATAATATTAGTAAAATATGCATGAGTGATGCACATATTTGGGGAACCTTATTCTCATGTAAATAAAAAGAAGAATCATTTAGCACCTTCTAACAGAAATATAAAGATTAACCTATGTAACCAAATAAAGATAAAACTACAGCTGCTTATCTAACCTGTAGAACTTTCTTCTCTGGCCAACAAAAAGATTTACTATATAAACCAGATCTAACCAATTCTCCCTTAGAAAACTGAAAATGTAAAACATGAATCTAAATCCAAGTTTCCTACTTCCTTATTTGAATAAGAATAAGCCTTACTCAAACTAACACCCAATTTTTAATTACTCCGTTCTAGACTTTGTTCAGGCTTTGAAGAAGTTCATTGCAACACAGCTTCAATGATCACAACACCCTTCTTCAGAACTACCACAGAAAAGCCTATTCAAACATTTTTACCACTAGCTACAGTTGCTACCAGAGAAGACATTTTGCCCCAAAATCAAGTTTCTATTAATATACAGTTGAAAACAAAGCTTGCCATTTAGAACCTCATTTCTTGTATTGCACCTTTGAAATTTATCATGCATTACAACCAGTACCACCACCATCAAATTCCCTGTTAATTTTAATTTGCATCAAATGAACTGATATTCTACTATCATTCTGCCATACTGCATTACCAACTAGAGAACAGGCTGTTGGTTTTGATCTGCAATGATCAATGACATGAATTACTATGTCAGTAGACTGGCAAACAGTTCTACTTTTAAATCGCAAAAAACACATGTTGTGGCTTTGTTATTTCATAGGGAGATGCCACCAACCATTAGTGAAAATTAGTAGAAATATCTGGTGTTCTCACTTTCCAGCTCTGGTACCTTGATATTTTTTTCTTTTTTTGTTTACTCACCAAAACATTTTAGACCCTTTAGGTGTTGGTGAAAGATGTTCTTTACTCCTTGTTTTAACGGAACTATCATTAAATCTTCAAGTTAGTTCAGGAACATTTTTCAATCAAAAATGACATAGTCTTCCTGTTAGGTGTTTTCTTTTCATCTTGCTTGAATTCCCACACGTCTATTAGCTCTGAAGAACAACAGTATATTAAGTTAAAAAAAAAAAAAAAGAAAAAAGGCATTGAGAGGGCTTTCTCCATTCTGTTTTATTTTTCGCAAGAAGTATGCAGAGACAGCTCAAGAGGAAAATTACAAGTGCCTGCAATATACAGGAACAGCAGGAGGAACAAAATCAACAGAGAACAGAGGCTGACTGGATGAAGGAAAATGGAAAAAAGAGGTTCATTTGTAACTCTTATCAAGCTTTTCTGTAATAATTGAATTTTTTCATCATCCTGATAGCTCGTAATAGGCTGCAGTGACCGAAAATGCAAATGAAGAAACATTGCCCATTCTCCTGATGCAATTAAAAGCTTTGCTTTTGGCTCACTCTACTAGATCCAACAACAATGCAAAGACTCCCCACGGGACAGAGCACTGGACTGCTCCCGAGTCACCCTCTCTGTTCTGCCAGTGGCTCTCACTACACGTCTCACTACATTTAAAGACTGCCATATGCCTTCTCAGTGCCACAAAAATTAAAACTTTGGGTTATCTCACAAAGGTTGAGAAAATCTTGCATCCTGCCGCTCTGCTTGTAAGAAAATGCAGCCTTGGAATCTGGAACACAAACTCAAAGAAACCAACATTCTACCGAATCTCACCTTCCCCCCCCACCCCCCCCTCCCATTTTAGAAGTGGAAGACAGCAAATGAGGCACCACAGAAAAAATATCAGACAACCATGACAGTAGAATTTAGAAGTAACTTAGCTATTTAGGACAGTCAGTTACTGAGGAAAGCAGTTAACCTGGAGATCCATCAACATTCCCTCTTTTTTTCCTTCCTTTTTTCATTGACTTTTTTTATACGATATGCCAGGTGATAGATAAAACAAACCTGAAGCTGAACTAACTTGTTTTCAATATTAAAAGAAGGAAAAATGTCAAAGATGCTAATAAAGAAATAAAGTAGGACAAAAATGAAATGAAGAAATTGCTATTCTAATGGACAAAGTCTTTTTGACACAACAGAAAAAACCCTCACAATACAATTTCACTTGCTTGTAGTGGGGTTTGGTCTTAAGAAAAATAAAGAACAAAGAACACCTTTGGCCATCAGGGAAAAAAATTTATACTAAACTATCTCAGCACAGCTGTTCCTTTTAGAATAATAAGGAATAACATAAAATAATTTTTCAGAATTATTCCCAATTGAATAATTCTGAAATTATTCAGATTTATACAGATTCAGTTGATTAGTTGGACAATCAAAAGACTAACAGTACATCAGGGAAAACAATTACAAACCAGATTTTATAAAAAATAACAAATCAGGCACTCAAAAAGATACTGGCTCTTATTTACCACAATTATCCCTTCTGGAGCTTGAAGGTATATAAATAGAAACTTTTCACTGAGAGGTTTATTATATTTCATTTTGAAATAGCAAGAAGTCTGACACTTCAGACAATGAAGGACTTCACATGAATGTATTCTTCATTAATAATTAATAAAAAGTCAGCTGGTTTGGCTGCTGTCAGGGTAGCTTGGTTATTTTCTTTTAGCTGCTACCCTGTTCTAGGTAGCAACGCTTTCTCCTTCATGCCAAATCAGGACAGTACTCCTTAAATACACAGGCTGAAATAACTGTCTAGATTACACTGAGATGTCACTATTCTCTCTGTGACTTTTATCTCCATAAGAGTTAAACTCTAACAGCTTGGCTTAAAAATATTCTGAACAACAACTAATAATTTTTTTCTCCTTATTGTTAAAATATTTTAAGGCAATGTAAACTGGTAAGGAATATTAAGAATATTTTTAATACCTTAAGTATAAATGCATTAAGTAGGGCAAACTGTGTATTTTATTTTTTTATTCCATAATGAAGTAAATAAACGCTACTGGTAGAGCATGTCAGACTCAGCCAAACCACACAGATTTTTCTACAAAACTGTAATACAATAAAAAATTCTGTTCTAAAATGAGAGATATAGTTGATAAGACTAAGAGGAATTTTTTTCCATATTTTTATAGTGGAAATATATATATATTTATAATACACAGCGAGAACCTGGATCCTTTTTGCCTTTAGAATCAGAAATAACTAATATTATCTGAGATTTCTCCAGATATGTTCTGCGTTCATTCTGAGTAAGTATTAGTATACTACAACAATATCAATTTCACTGGTAAAAAAAAAAAAAAAGTTGTTTGTGATTTCACACAGCCTGCATGGGTCATTTCACAATCACATTTAATACCTGCTAGTGTAACAGAATTTCAAACACAATTCAATATTCCTAATGCATGACATAATCACTACATGCACATATTTTCTATTTAAACTAAATAAATGCAGCACAGCTCAGGCAGATGAAATACTCTGAAGGCTAATAACATTTACAGTTACGAATGTTTTGCTGGAAACCTAAGCACCACACTACAGGACATAAATTCAGGAGAGAGTTCCCCTTGACTTGTCACATATTCTAGCTAGAACACCATATATTCATTTTACTCCGAACCCTGAAGTACTAAGCAGCTGCTGCAGAAGGGTTCCCAGGCTGGCAGACTGATAAGATGTGGCACAGCTAATTTTGCTCTCAGAGGTGCCAGTCAGGAGGCTGATGACATGCTAATGAAGTCTTAAAAGGTCATCACTTAGAGGTCAACACCACCCTAGTAAAGATTTCTGTTCCACAATAGGGATGAAATCAAGGAGGAATATTACACTACTGAATGCTTTTGTTACTAAAACCAAGTTCTGCACTAGATGCATGCCCAAAACTCATAAATGCTCCTTTCCATTCTGCTTTCCCTCATTATTTCTTCACCTGCTTCCTATCACACTTCCCCATATTCCCGTACTGAAATTACTATTTTCTTTATATGAAATATTAAGAGCAGGAACCTAGAAAACTAGTTCTCACAAGGATAGAGGAAAGTCCAACAGAGCCAAACCGTGTTATTCTGTGACTAAAGAATGAATGGTTCGTTTACTTGTTGCCAGTTATGACATCAGGATCAGGACAGGGATTTTGGAGTAGGGATGGTTACTAGACAACTCACAATTCTCAGTAATTCAGGAATAACACCCACACCACAGCCAAGGGGGATTTAATGAACTACCTCTCTGAGGTTGTCCTCAAGCCGTTGTTCTGTGCATCTGCAGATCAGGACACATGGCACAACAGGCTCCTCTCTCTGAAGGGAGCCAAGAAAATATACAGTAATGGGATTATAAGTAATTGGCATGTGGCACTACAAGTGAAAAGTGCAAAGTATATGGCATGAGGTTCCAGTTAATTTCTATTATCCTGAAATATTCTGGATCATTATCTTAACCATTATATTCTAAATTATTACCCTAAATATCCTGACATATTCAGGTACCTCCCATTCATTGGACTAACTTTCACCACTCTTTGAACTGAAGGTACGGTCTCACAACCGAAATCAATACACAAGGTACTGTTCTATGTATGAATTTTTTTTTTATGTACTATATTCCAAAAAACTTGTATTTGGCTAGGCTAGTAGCCTCCCCAACGCTCTCAGCTAATCAGTTTATGTTTCCAATATGCAGACTTTAACCTACTACTAACAACTTTGGAAAACTTTACGTGGTTCGAAAACTTTCCGCACAGCGCTCAAACTTTGGGAAGTTCAGCCAAAGCAGCATAGTCCATGTGCAACTTTAATCAGACCTCCTTCGTTCTGACAAGTCTTTACTTACCCGAAGTACAAACTTCTCTCTCTCCCCAGTGCTTACAGGGGCACTAGATGGAATGCATAAAATATGCTAGCTGTAGGAGCAAATCTGCAGCACGAAATGAAGATAACAGTTATTTGAAGGATCTCTTCCTTTCGTGACAGAACACAAGGTGTGCAGTAGACTGTAAAAAGTGAAATCAAGTCTCTCATGACAGCAGAAAAAAAAAAATGGTTCCTCTGCCTCCAGACAGTGCTTGTTCACTGTGAGGCAAAACACAAATTTTACATAGGGAATCCTTGGCTGCAAGTTCCCAATACTCTGCACATCCAACTCTAACTAAGGCTTGATTTAAAGACTGCCGGAGTAATCAAGAATTACAACCCTCAATCAACAACAGCAGCTTTGCTAAGAAAATGAACCAGTACATAATTCTATGATAATGCTCAGTATTATCTGGGCACTTAGAAAAGAGCACTAGATTAGCAGCCCTTTGCAAAATGACTCTGTATATCAACTCACCATCTGCAGTGCAAGGATAAACCTGAGAAACCTCCTGACAGACTAGGAAAAACACTGAGGTCCACAAGCACTACTGTGCAACTTACCTTGCAACAAGATTTGAATAGCAGAAGACCTGAGCCCACAAAACAAAGAAGAGATGAGAAAGACGCTGAGAAGCTGCCCATTATGTGCCCAGTGCTACTTGATAAGGCAGGAAAGAATCTGTAGTTCTGGAATTTGTGTAACACGAGGGGAATGGCAAGATGAATTAAGTTTGAAAGGGAACTTTAATTCCTGACATTTCCTACTTTTCGAGGGTTCAATTTGGGGACTTTAATATTCTTTGAACGCACCATTTATAACACAATTAATACAGAGAATGTCCACCGCCCACTTGCTTCGTAACATGTTCAAGATATGTTATACTGTATGTGCTTTATACAAAAAAATTTAGAGGAACAGGAACTGTGCTTCAGGGCTGACCACTATCTGATTTTAAAAGCACGTTCTTCTCTTTTGGTTTTCCAGCTGAACAATTCTTTCTATTTAAGTATCGGCCTGAAATAAAAAAGCTGTCTTAGTTCAGAATGAAATTAAGTAAATAATTCCCCACTGCATTTTTTCATAATACTACTAAAAAATAATTGAAATAATTTTTCTAATATTCACCGTGAATTCAAGATCCTTCATTACAAGCTCAACCCTGAAAACAGTTTTTAAACTTCATTCTAGATTATCTATTTATTGTCTCCAGAAGGCAAGAATGATGAGATAAATATGTATTTGGTTTTATTGTCAGGTGCAATAAGACGTTCAAGAGAAGAAGTGGTTCCTGCTCTAGAATTCAGGGGTAGAGCATCACAACAAAAGCTATTGGCTGTCAGCTTCCCAGGCATGCAGTAATTGACACAGTTCTTTAAAACGTCTGTGAACTACTTGTTTGTAAATGATGAAACATACTATGCTAAGTGAGCAACTATTACAGACACTTACTCTGAATAAACCCTAAGTACATCAAGTCTTAGTATCAGTTGAGATAGGCAAATGATTGCCCAGGATCATTTGGTCTGCAACGAACAACAAAAACCATGAAGCTGTCAGAACAGATTTTCAATGCTGTATTTTCAAATCCATTAATGTGTTCTCTCTTACTCTACTGTGTGTTTACCAAGTAAATGAAGTAGCTAAGCTGTTGGTCTCATTAATCTCCAGTTCTTCATTAAATATCAAGCAGCGCTCATTTCCCTGTGAGTTTTGTTCCACTAAAGATTGTACTTAACTACATAGAATGTCTGGGGCAGATGCAGGATTGCTCAACCTCATCTCCAGGGGCACTGTGACTATGTTAGCATCCCATCCACTCAAAGCACAGCAAAGCCTGTTACGTTGCTGTTGTATTGTGTAAACACACCTATAAGCCTACCAAGATCATTGCTATTCTGTTCTGCATCTTTGTGGCGAGTGCCAGACTAAACAGCAACATGCAGGGCTTTAAATGCGTCTTCCAGTTCGACTGCAAATATTTCTAATCAAATCAGAAATCTGTTGCCTGTGATGGGGTTAAACAGCTAAAACTGATTTGCCCTAAGCTTACAGTTAAGCATTATTAACAGCAGCTAGAACTCATAAGAAGATGACTGGCATCAGAAGAGTGACTGAATAAACAGCTAAGTTGTGCTGATAGAGGAGCTGCTTATGTCTGCAGATTTCAACATGGAATCACACTTCAAATCACCAAACACTATTATCGCATTGATAAAATGCAGCCTTCTTTTAAATCTTATAACCAAAATATGTGGCTATTTTAAAAATGTTTTTTATAATCATCTAATAGGACACTGACAACAGAGAAGATTGGAACAACACACAAAGGTAATATTCAAGGCATAAAAATAAGCACCTGAATTACAAAACTGTACCAGAGACAGTATTTTATTATTGCTTGTTCCATTAAGTGCTATATTTTCACACTAGTAGTAGAACTGCCCTTGAAGAGATCAATTTTTCCACTGTTTGTGAACTAGCAGGTATTTAATAGAGAACATTAGACAAAAAGCCTAGTTACATGGAAATCTAAGTGTTTGTATGAGGGCTGTTGCTCCAACAGCAGCTGTATTCATCTTGGCAATAAAGCAGCAGCTACATGCACATAAGGAGGCTCTGGATTTGGGTAACACAAACAGGGAGAGGTATGAACTATCTGAAGAGAGTTTTCATTATTATGCTGCTAAAACTGGCTGCCATAGGGAAACTTTCATTAGAACTCAGTGAAACTCGGGCCACTTGGCAAAGTGCTACATGGCATGCAGAGTACAATACCTACCCCAAAGGCCCAAGCAGTCTACCACAACATAAAATAATGATAGCAGAGTATTTAATATACGCAACATACTATTTTCTAGATGTGCTTCTAATTGGGCGTGTATTTAGATTAGTTCTCACACAATTTCTGCACATTTATTAAAATATTTTTAATATACAAATCAGGTCCTAAGTAGTCAACTACATCAAAACAGTTGTTATCTATTTAAAAAAAGAAAACAAAAAAAAAAAAGAAGAAAGGGCAAAAAAAAAAAAAAGGCAAAAAACCCCTAAAACCAAAAAAGATAGGATGCATTTGGGTAAAAAAAGTAAGTACGAAAGTACTGAGATGCATACTACCTCTAAGTAACCAATGGTTAGGAAATTTCAGCTCTCTCTCTTCTAAATTGACACATAGAGAAGCGCCATACTTACTTATTTTTATTGTCCACAAACAGGGCTCACAGACAATAGATGATGTCAGCTTCTTGGCTTGTAGATAAGTATTAAAGCATAATACTATTTTTAGCTAACTTCCTAAGGAAATCAGGCATATGCAGCTCTGTTAACACTCAGCCTTCTCTCCTACTATTTGTTGAGCCCACAACCAGCTTCAACAAATTTTGTTAAAAAGCTAAATATCTCATACATACAACCTGCCTGCACATTTTGGGAAAGCTGACAGGCCAGCGTAGGAAGACAGTGTACTAAAGCCCTCGTTAAAAGGAAGGAGGGCATGATGGCTCACTCCAAGGTGCAGCGGCTGGCCGACACCCTGCCATTTCCAGCCCAGGGACAGCAGTTGTGTCAAGTCAAAGAGGGAGGAAGATGGAGCACAGCAGCACAGGGCACATGTAAAAGGCACCTATTAAGAGACAAAGAAAGAGGGAGGCAGAGCAGAGAGAGACTTCATTAGACTTGCTGCTCATAAAACACCATATATACATCTGCATATAGCATGCTACGCTCTGTCTTGGCAGGAAGATTAGTTCAATTGTTTAAGGGGACTTATCCATCCCCAACTAAAATGACCCTAAGTGCTCCTTACAATCTTCAAAATATGTCCCTTAGCACTAATAATTTTATGATGAAGGCTAAATGATGTTCAGATAGAATTAAAAAAATTGAGGTAAACTGTATTAGGCTATTTAATACAAATGCCCATTCTGAACAGCAATTACATGTTTATTCTTACATCCTGTAGGAACAAAGTCATAAAGGTGATCTGTCTTAACAAAATCTCCAGATGCAAAGACAGGGGAGAACTTAACTAACGGCATCTGGTTTTCCTCTGTGTCAGTGGCCTTATTGCTGGTAACCACCATAAATTACTTTTTTATCATCAACTAGGAAGTCACACCACCACGTGTCTACTTCCATTAACCTGCTCCTAGTGCTAGTTTTCCTTCACTTTCCAGATGTTTGATTTTCTTCTGCAACAAACTAATGCTACAGTAACTTACAGTATTATCTATCTGTACATCTCTCTCTCTGATTTTAGGTTTCCTGCTCTGTAGTTACACAATTCAATTTTTCCCCCTCCAGATATTTTTTCTCAAAGTTACATTTTTTATCTTATCCCTTTTTTGTATTTATTCCTCTCGCCCCAGGGCTTTGTTTTTAATATTTACTATATTTTCTCTCTTTCCTCTTCCCTAGCAGAAAAGAAACTGGAGACAACTTTGCTTCTCTCTGCTCCTCCAACACCAACGTTGAGCACTCATCAGTTATTTCCTCACTAGGTACATTTACTTCCTATGTTTTCTTTACCAACTTCCACCCATCCAGCATTACATGTAGCACTGAACAAACAAAAAGCAGCTTCACCAGTGGCTGCCCACTCTACAGCAGGTGAGCTACCTGGATATCCATTAATCCAGCACCAAAATCAGAGTCTGAACTAATCTAGCAAGGCTCACTCGAGGGCTTCAACGCTGAGAAGAATGGCAGGAATGGCCACAGCATGCAGAAGGTGAAGTGGCAATGATTTCTTAGGCACTGGTGCGCTCAGTCTATGGGCAACGCCTTTACTGCAGAGGCCAGATGGCTTCAGGTAGCCAAAAAGGCCCAGAGTGAAGGAGAGGAGGTGACCCAGGACACCATGATCAACTCTGGAAAAAAAAGACAGGAGCATGTATCAACTGTGGAGAGCCTCATGGATGTCAAAGCTGGGTGGCACAAGGGAAGCCTCATCAATTCTTTCACAAAGAAAGGTGACAAGATATGTATCTTCTCAATATAAGAAATGCAGTTGCTAAAATAGAAGGTTGCTATGTAGGGGAAGCACGCTAAAGCATAAAGCAGCTTTAAAGGAGGGTTGTGGCCTAGAAAAATAGAGGTTAAAGGGGCTTGCATGAGAACAGTAAGAACATGCATGAGAACAGAGAACACACTAATACTAAATTGCACTTAAAAAATCACTAGTTTTCCCAAAAAAGAACAAAATCCCTTTGCTAGGCTCCCACACACTCAGCCCATCCTGCTAAATAAAGCCTAAATTATCAGCTGCTCACCTCAGCCTCCCTGCAAACAGTTGACAGAGATGAATCCAACGCCTATGTGTAATTCTGCATACATTCCAACATGGAGATACAAAACAGAAATTGACTACATTTAGAGAAGAGTTACTTCTAAAAACCCAACCCAAGACCAAAAAGATCAATTTAATTCCTCCTAGACAGCTGGCAGCACCTTTGCTTTTCTTCCCAGTGGATCTGACTGATCCTTGCCTCCTACCCAGCTCCGATTTCTCTAGCAAGCTCCCAGTCTTCCCACACTGCCTGCACTCTTACCGTGGGTACACGGCAAGTCAGAACGCACCTACCAAACGTGTATCCCTTGCGCATGTTATGCGCTATACCTCGAAGAAGAGTGCTTGAGTACATTTAGAAAAAAATATATACCTGAGAGAAAGAATGAGACGCAAGTATGTTTCATTTATAAAATATGATGGTAAACTGTATATTTGATTTAATGTGTATATTATGCATATATACTTTATATAATTCATATATCTCACACAAAGGGAGGCAGGCATTCAAAATCACTATAACCTGATAATTCAATTTTATTATCTGTCTCCTGTCTTGGTAAGAACTTCACACAGATGGCTCAGGAAAATTTTCAGGTGCTTTTCCCCTCCCAAATATCTCAGCCTATAGCTGGGAGCTGCTCTGCACCATCAGATACACTACCCGCTTAACCAAGACTTTAATCTTGTAGATAGTAGCATTAAAAATTTCAGGGGAAAGTGAAAAGAGGGAGCCAAAAGAGAGAATAAATAAATAAGAGAGGCAGATGTAGGTTTTCACCTCCACAGGCATCACTCAAGTTACAAACTGTGTCAAACAGCAAAGCGCTAGACCTTTCTTCCTGTCCAAAACTTTGCAAGCTTTCAACTCACTGCTGTTTTGTCATCTTAATTAGAACCCTCCTGATTTTCTCAGTGCGAAGACAGAGCAATAGCATTTCCCAGCATTCTATACTCACAATGCAAGCCTAAACATCAAGCTAAATTAAAGGGTTTTATACACCACTGGATGAGCAGAACTAAATGGTTTTCTGAGTGACAGGTACTTTTGCAGAATACCTATCCACATTTCTAAGGCATCTATCACCATATGATCTTCTGACAAAAAAGCTTTGCTGTATTTAAGTCTCCAAATACTTTCTTTTTCAGTGCTGGAACACACTAAACAGAAGCTAGAAAAAAAATAAGTTACCATATAAATGCATGCATAGAAAAATCCTGCAAGTCCCAGATTATGTTACTGTTTCCTTCTCTGCTTTGTGCACAAAGACTGGTACAAACAAGACAGAATCACACGTACACAGCAGACAGGCTGCAAACTCATCAGGGGCACATTTGAGAAGGCATGTACTCAACAACTAATTGCTTTGGGAAAGAAAACAGTATAGAGGGTTACACCTACAAGGACTCTGAACTAATTGTAGGGCAAGTAAACAGCCCTGAATTACGACAGGTTTATTATACTGCTCCAGAAACATTTTCCTGTTCTGTACCACAAAACATATGCAGAATTAAAACTTAATGCTTGGGCAGAATATTTCAGCTGTATATTATAATGCCAAATCCCTCAATCGGAAAAACAAATCAAGAAACACAAGTCTTGGGGATGAGTCTTCTGCCATTTCTTCTGCATGCTGACACGTGCATCATCCATGCATGGGGGAAATAAACACCACACATGCCGCCTATGAACTCACAACCACTCTAATGTGTTTGCTGGTGAAAAAAATCTATTTACAGAAGGTTGCTAAACATGACTGTAGAGACAGAAGAGCAAACACCTTAGTGAGGTTTAAAGCTCTGCTTGGGGACAGACCCTACCTATCCCTGATGAAACAACTACTGCAATACTGAAACACATCGTTCAAATTTTATTTTCTTTTAGCATTTCACTGACAATCCTCCAAACAACTAAAACTGGTCACAATACCTTTATTAGAAAAAGTTCGCATCTTTGTAAGACAATATTTTTTATTAAATTAGTAGTTAAATTTTTAGGAGATATATGTAGATCCACATAAGTATTTGTTACGGATAAAAACAGCAAAGGTTCTGTAGACTGAAATGTTTGCTTATTTTAAAGGGAAATGAGAAAAATACTCTGAACAAGACAAATGGGCACTTAAAAATAAGTCACACTAGGGATGACAGAGGCACCTGTGCAACCTCATCAGGTGGGATGAATACAGACCTGATGATCTCTTGCAAGGATATTTTCCACAATCAATTTTTAGGAAATAGTTATGAATTTTGAGCTTAATGCAATCTAATAATGGCTTTCTGTATACAAAAGAGCAGATAAAACAACGTTCAACACTGTATTGAAACAGGTAAGCTTCAGACCTGTAAGAGGAATTACTGTTTCAAACCATTTTTATCCTATGAATCTCTCAAGGGCTGGGGAAGTTTTGCATTATGGTCTGTAATGCAGCGATAAAAGCTGGAGAACTACCTCCCACTGGTTTCAAAATAATAAGTTAAAAAAATGTACAAGCACATAAATGTCAACTGTATTTTTGCACTACATAGGGCAAAACTTTGGCTATAAAGAAAATAAACAAAAAGAAAAATCCGATCTTTACTGATTTTCCTCTAAAAACAAAAGCTTCCCCCCCCCCCCAAGTATTTCCTTACCCATTTATGAGGGAAATAAAGATTTGGCTTGCATTCACATTCAGTCCCAGTTATTAGCTCTATAGCAGCTGGTCAGCGGCTTCAATGAAGCTAGAACATTAATACCAGCAGGAGAACCACTACACCTTACATAGCAAAAAGGAGCCTGTTTACTCAGCAAAAGGGTTAAAATTGAGTGACACGGGGAATTACAACAACAAAGTACCCCTACCAAAAGGATTACACAAGTAGCCATGAAATCAGTCCTCCATCTCAGACCAGTTCTGGGACAGACTGAACATTCACAGCACAGGGCATCTACTCTGAACTGTCACCCCTGTTACCAGGTCACTGACAGAGGTGACGAGCAAGTGACAGCACTGTCCCGCAGGTATTCTCCTACATAGAGAGGTGAAATCCATCATGGGCCAGTGGGAAAAACTCAGAGAAAGCCCCGAAGTGGCCCTGAGACTGTGGCAAAGAGCTGACAGCTCCAGAGTCACTCTGCTATTTTTTTGCTAGAGGTGTATTTACGCGCTTTACGATGTACATCCAGAAGTCTAAGATCAGCCTTTATTCTACATTTTTCCTCCTAGGCTGCAAAAGGCTACGTCAGAAGTCATACCTGCTCTGTTCATTTAAGAGATTTCACATAATCGCCCTTGACAGGCACACAAACAGCATGTCAGCACACATGACGCCTACCCAAACCAGTCTTCACTACTTGACCTTGCCTGGACAGCACCACTGGCGGAAAACTGCAAAAAAGAAATAAAAACCCACTAACTGGAAACCTCAGACCTAAATATCCCACATTAAGTTCAAGGCACTGTAAACCTGGACCCAGACCCAACTTTATCCAAAACACATACTGCTCAGGAAATAAAGAGAACTAGAAATGTCACTGTGTAACAGCCTGTTGGCAGACAAATTAAACACACTGACAGGTTACTACCGCCGAACAAGGGAAGGGAAGTGTCCCTGCCCCCCTCCTTGTGCCTAGCAATGTGGTTTTAACTGCTCCCTTCAACAGCAGCGGGTGCAGAAGACTCTTCCAAAGTCACTCCTACTCTCTGCTTCTGAAGGGAGTTACAATCCAGCAAAATTATTTAATGAAATTTAAAACTGCATTTTTCACTTAAATAGGAGGCAGTACACATGCAGACTTGGCCTGCAATAAATATCTCCCTACAACAGCAAGCAGGCTCAGCAGAAGACTAATGCCCCTGTGGTGCGTTGACCTTGGCTGGACACCAGGTGCCCACCAAGCTGCTCTATCACTCCCCTCCCTCAGCAGAACAGGGGGGTACAAAATACGACAGAAAAAAACCCTTGTGGGTCAAGATAAAGGCAGTTTAATGAAGCAATAGCAAAAGTCATGTGTGCAGAAGTGAAAGAAAAGAGAAGATGTTATTCTCTACTTCCCATCAGCTGGTTATGTTTGGCCACTTCCAGGGCTTCAGTAAGCTTAGCAGATGCTCCAGAAGACAAACATCATAAATACAAATGCCCCCCCCCCCCCTTCCTCCCCCTTTCACTTAGCTTTTCTATCTGAGCTGACATCATATGGTACAGAATATCCCTTTGGTCACTTTGGGTCAGCTGTCCTGGCTATGTCCCCTCCTCCCAAGACCTTGCCCACCCCCAGCCTACTGGGGGGAAGGTTGGAGAGACAGCCTTGGTGCTGCGTGAGTGCTGCTGGGCAGTAGCCAAAAGTGTGTTATCACCACCTTTCTAGCTGCCAGTACAAGCACAGCACTATGAGGGCTGCTGTGGGCCTCAGCCAGACCCAGTACAGCCCCACTGGTAGCTACAGACATGATCGTGCTACCCAGCCACCGGGGTTTGGTCCCGCAGGCAGAGATGGGCGCCAGCACCTCCTACTGCCAACCACAGGGGGACACCCTGAGGCACACAGCAAAATCAAACCGGACTTTTGTTTAGAATAGGAAAAACACACCCGTTCAGCAAGGTCTGTGAACCAGAAATTGGTACACAGCTCAGTCTGCCAACTGGATTACAAACAAAGCCCCCACACAAACCAAGGATGAGTATGGACTCCCCACCAAAGCCACCACCGCCTGGCACGCTGCAGGTGGGCATGCAGGGATGCATATCCACAGCTGGGAACTTGCACAAAAGGATGGTAAAGGAGGGGAAAAAGCAACGAAGACCTTTCATAGGGCAGATGAAGATCACAATAGGAGAGCAAATACTGGATAAAGGCAGTAGCCTATCTTAAGAAAAAGAAAATACAATGCTGTAAACTAGTATCCACTACCATAATAATCTAGGTTACTGTTGTAGTTTGCTTTGAACAATGCCCAATGACATTTTAATAAATTGGTCAAAAGGTTAACTAGCTCTGCAAGGTTTTCCACCTGACACAGAATACTATACTGCAGCATAAAATACATTTTTCAGCAATTTCGATTCACCTTTTTACCTTTCAGAGCAGCAATTCCACACGCTAAGATTAAATAATGTTACCTCATTGGGGGTGACAAGAGACTTTAGTGGCAGCTGTGTCTCAAACAGAGCTAAAAACTTCATCTCACAAACCCTTCCAGAAAATAGTCACAATAAACATAGTCCTGGACTAGAAAATAGAAGCCTTGAAAGTAGGCATTTTGCAGACCACATAAAAAAAGTTTCTGCTTATATTTTTGTTTTGTACTATTCTGACTTAATTCTATCCATCTTCTGTTACTACTTCGCACATGTCACAAATCACTTTAATATTTAGTTTTTCTTACAAAAGCCAGGCTGCCTGCTCTCAGTGTTCACCAAGTAGTGAAAAACAGAGGCGACAAATCACTGCTTCAGAGAGCTCACCTTTGAGATTCTGTATTGAAAGTGTATTTTCAATATATATATATTCCAAAATATATGAGTGTACTGAAGTTCAGTCAAGTCCTTTCTGAACCATTTAAAAAAATATATTTTATTGCTGCATTAAACAAACAAGCGTGGGTTTATCTCATTTAATCTACTCCTTTAACTCAGTCTTTATACCAAGCTTCACTTGAAATGGCAGATTTGTTATTCTCCAGACACTAACTACTGAACCACAAAACATGTTCTTCTACAGAGGTAAGAGCAGACATTACTTCAAATACACTCTGTATGCTGCCTGCTTAAAACAGAGTAAGAGAGCACTATGTTAAACCACTGAAAAATATTCCTAATGAGCTAAGAGTGCCTCTAAAGTTGAGAGAAAACAAATTTAATTAGCTCAGTTGTTAAATGATGTCAAAAGGAACTTCAACATTTTTTCAGCCGAAAATGGAATATACATGTACCCAAATTAGATACTGATTTTAAAAGACAGGAAGGAAACTGTGCATACCAGATGCAAAAAGGGGGACCATAAACTTGAAATTACTAAATAGAACTGGTTTGTCCCTCTGCTGTCCTTCAGCAGGATGCACTGACTGACCAAATAGAGGCAAAAATCGAAGACCTAAGGTGTATGCAACACGTGCTTCATACAGCAGCCACAAACTCCTAGGACAAGCCCTTGCTTCAACGAGGCAAACTGAGGAAAGAGATATATTACCCCACCAGCAATTCCTCTTGTTCTAGTTCTATCACTCCCCTTCCTATTAGCAGAAGCATTTAATATTTTTTTAAAATACATTTCATCTTACATATCACTGAACCTCTACAGATCTCTGCCACCTGGCATGCACCATGGCCCATTCTTTAGGGCACTACAGGCTGCGTAAAGCAAACAGGCACAAGATCTTTGTCAGAGATATATATTTAAGGTAATTTTCTTCTACTTAAGAGTCAGAATAAGATGACTAGCATCTTTGAATATACGAGAAATGAAATTATGAAATTAAAAACCTATCGAGAATGTTGTGTAAAGTCAAATACTGAGCTCTGCACAACTGAAATTTTAAAAAGTAACAAAACAGAAGAACAACACTTACCCACACGCCATTTCACATCTTAACGCAAGAAGAATTACTACTGACAACAAGAAATCAAACAAATTAATCCACAGAAATGCAGTGTTTATTTTAGGAACAATCTTTATGCAAAATTAAAGATCCCTTTCTGAAGGAAATGGCTGTAGACAAAAACATCTGGGGCTATTGGTAGAAGCGATCACTTTCTTACTAAAATGGAGCTACATTACCAAAACGAAAGAGCAAACGGTAGCAATGGGAAATCTATGGAAAAGCAGAGAAAGGCAGCACAGAAAATTTTGTTGAGCAGCACAGGAGAGTTTAAACCTTTTCTTACAAAAACCTGAAGGAGGAAAGACATACATAGCTTCCAGATATACCAACTTCACCAGGAGAGGACAGGAACTGTTTTCCATTAACATTCTAATAATGGAAAAATGCCCAAGGGAAGCAAACCCGTCATGCAGCAGAAAGCAAATGTTTCAAAAAGTATTTGTGGCAATAAACTGCACAGAGCCAACACCCACACAGCTCTCTCCAGCCAGCTCTGCTGAGCTCCACTCCATAGAGCAGGCAGCACTGGTGAAAAAATGGAGAATATCAGACAGAACGTACAGTCCACATACAAATATAAAGGAAAAGCAGTCAGGAAAGGGAATAAAATAAATAAATAAATAAGGGGTCTGGATGACAGATACCCCTTCTGAAACTCCTGGGAGATGCGAATGCAGACAGGCAATTGGAGACTGAATTTTCAGAGGCTCTGTGCTGCCCTGAAGGAACACTTCCATCTGTGGTCTTCTGCTGGTGGAAATGAAGATAAATACACTCCAAGACTTCAGAACACCCAGAGTGTTTTTTTCCATTGTTGGTTTGTTGGGAGTTTTTTTAGTTTAAAAATTTTCAAATAACAACTGGCATCCAAAGGGAACCCAAGTGTTTTGTCTCATTCTATCAGCAGGGTGAGAAACCAAATTGTGTAGCTTCTCCCTGAAGCAGAGTACCTTCTGCAGCAGTGTCCAAACAGCCTCTCCAGAAGGATGTCTCCCCAGACAACACACACTTCTACAAGGAACCCATGCTGAAGGGAAATATATGTATCTTCTCTAGCACCCCAAATCCATAAGCCCAAGACACAGACTATTCAATTCTATCAATACCACTTAATTCATTTTTCTAGACAACTCAGAAGATAGGAGAACAAATAACACAACAAAGCCAAAGCAGTAGGGTTTTGTCACAGCCAAAGAATGAAGAGCAGCTATAAACAGGGCACTGTTTGCACGCAACATTTTTCAATTATTTATAGGAAATAGTTGTTGGAAACCCACAACAGGCGCACCTCTCTCCCGAGAGAAGCTGGAAACCAAGAAAAACCAAACTCTACACCCAAAAACCCAAACCCCATTATTTGGAGAATGAACACCACCCCTTTCCCCACTGCTGCCAAGTCCCGATGAATAAATCAGTTCATGCCAGCACACGCTGGCTCTAACGCAAGGCATTACATATGCACGGGTTCACAGGGAGACACAACCCAGTCGCTGCTGTACAGCCCGCTCCTCCGTCCGTGAACAGCGAGACCTTTTTTGAAAACTGAAGGACAGAAGTAAACGTTCAGGAAGCCCACTGAGCCCTCATGCTTTTTTCTTTTTCCATGCATTTTATGCAACAAGACTTCACCCGCACTTCCATTAAAGCACAGAACACAGCAATTCCCTAGAATAATTACACAAGTTCAGAACCCCCCACACCCGCTTTGTCCCTTGGCAGTGTGCTGAAGCTAACCAGCAACACCACCGCTCAACTACTGCTAATATACAAAAGCCAACGGAACCGAGTATCTACTCTGGCCCATAATTGATGTGTAAAATATCTATTTATGGATGTCACGTAAAAATCACACGTTTGGGGATAGAAATACTTCACAGAGTGATTTAGTCAGGGAAAAACTGATGATGAAAATAATTAGAAACATAAAATGAGAACATAAATACAAACAAATGAACAACTTTGAACTTAACTGTCCAAAAAGGTGTAAGAAGGAGAAAAAAATGGGTATTAATTATTGCAATCGTTTCCACTATAAATGATTATTTCTAAATATCAATAATTCAATATAATTATCTTGCTATTAAGTCAATTTTCTTTAGAGTAACACATTCCATAACCAAGTAAGTATATGTTTCCAATCCCCCAACTCTCATTCTTCCTTTAAAACAGTAATAAGAGTAACTACCCAATGAGAAATGTGGGTTCAAGTAAGCCCCAGAATGCGTGGGCAGCCACAGTCCATTTCACCCAACGTTAGATTCACTTTGGACAAGGGAGAAGAAAAGGAAGATCAGTTACCTGAATAACCCTTACAGAAGGAGAAAATAATCAGGAAAATAACAACACAACTAAGGTTTGTCTTACAAAATCAAATGTAACATTTATATACTTACCTGCACTTTATTCTGAAGCATGGGAAGCCACAAAACCCTATCAATTTTTAATGAGATCTTTGAACAGCCTTTAAGGCATGCGGAAATTTAAAGAACGCTGAATGTTCTGAAGAATCATCTTGGTCTATGGCATGGGATGCTGGCATATTTGCCTGCCTCAGGTTGATTTTTCTGCCCGATTCAGTATTTTAAACGAAAAACAGCTCCTTAGGATGAAGGCTTATTCAAGATTTTGCATAATCCAGCTAAAATAGATAAAAATTCCGCATCAAGAGTACTTAGGTGACTTGATGTTCTTGAAGGCCTAAGAGTAATACAATAGCAATATTCACAGATTGAGACTCTCTGAGCAGACATCAAGGTTCAACACAAAGCCGCTCTGAAAGGCTATGGCTTTTACAGAGCAGACAAAGCACGACAACAGGATGGATGTAACAACACTGCTGGGTACTATTACATCAGAAAGATTTCCACTAACTGTAATCTGTCTCTCTCTTCTGTCACTAACTATAAATAGCATCAACCCCCAAGCACTAGGAAACACAACATGCCAAGTGGAACCTCTCTGCTAAAAGAAATCAATCCAACCACAAGCCTGTATTTTGGTGTGGGCCAACAGTTTCCTGAGCCACAACATAAAACAGCAGGCACACTAACGCTGTCCACACTAGGAGTACAAGTAATGCAGGTCTGAAAAAGCGGGAAGCATGAAGCTTGCTAGGGAAGTAAATACAGATTTTAGTCCCAAGACATAAGGAAGCAATATACTGCTTACTTGGCCTCATATTGTAGTGGATGAGCCCGTTTAATTCATTTTCAGAGTCAAGCTTCCACCTACGCAAGCTTCTGCATTAAATCTAGGTCTAAGATGGTGGCCAATGAGGATTAAAATATAATTTATGACTAGACGTAGACATAAGCATAGATTTAGCACTGGGCTAAAAAGCCCAGTCACGCAGCCTTAGAAGCCCATGGTACATTCACCCAAATCTTCAAACTGCTTCGTCATTGGTGTTCCTGCAATGGCTAGTGATTTTCACCCAGGAAAAGCCTTGCAGTAGCTGGCAGTGACTGAGGTGAAGAGATCCCTACTGACATGAGTGTAATTCTGAAACAGTCTGAATCATGAAACTCCATTAAAGAAACTGATATACATCAATAAAAGCAGGTGTGATAGTAGGGGAGGAATTGTAATAAGTATTTTCCCCATATAATAAAGAGTGAATCTAATACGGCATTGGATTTATTTTTTGCAAGTTTAGTCATGTTAGAAAGTACCTTACCATGCAAGCATTTCTACCAAATAAACTGTATAAACTAAATAAAAAAAGTTACACTTACTGAGAAAGTGAATTATTCAACAAGAGTCAGAGTGGCAGATTTATCAGCCTTGCAAAGTAAAAATGTATTATGTATCTAGGCTACTAAGTATTTTATTTAAAAAAAAAGTCCAACAACAAAAAAAATCTGCAGTAAATCAAGAATACAATAATTGCACTTCTAATGAGAATGCTGCTTTGATGTGCATCTGTGTTATGGAAGCAAAGGCTTCTTCACTGAGCAAAAAAGAAATGACACTAAATGTCCCCTAAGAACAAATCACACACACTCCCACCCCAGCCACCTGGTCTACATTTCACAGGACCACTCAATCTAAAAGTAAATAATGCAACAATTAGTGTAGTGTCTTCTCAGACTCTGAAACCACATTCCATATTACCATTAAAGGCATATAGTTATGTAGTAATTTGCAGTTCACTTCCTCCTACAACGTGCTCTTTTTGGGCACTTTTTTGATCGCGAGGGCAACTCCTAACACTATTCAAGTTATAAAAGATGTATGTAGAGAGCAAGATGGAGAGAAGATGTTGGGGGGAATCTTTAAAAAATATTTCACTAATTATGCTTCAAAATTATGAAAAGCATCTCCAAGGAGGATGATAAACATACCAGTGCCAAAAAGATTTAACACCCTGAACTGGAAGAGTTGTTTGGGTTTTTTTCCCCAAGCTTCACCAAAACCCTCTTTGTTAGCAGTTCCTGTAAAAACACTAGTAATAGGCTGTATATGATATCTACAAACACACAAAGTAGACAATTAGCAGGTAATAATTCTACAAAAGCCATTTTGATCTCTCTTCCTTTGAGGCAAACGTCAACCACCTGAGGCTATTAACCATACCTGTTGCAGCACAAGCAAGCTATCAGGCTGCAACAAGCCTTTACCGTTGGCCAGATTCTACTGTCTGTGCCATTTCTCCTTCCTCCAGAGGCCAGACCACTCTGCTCCTCCTCCATCCAACCCCCTCTCCCACACTCCTCAGGGCTATTTAACTACTTAGCAGGAACGAGCTACAGCTGCACATCATCCATGTCAATCAACCCACTGCCTTCAAGGTAAGGCCCCAGCTGCATATTATCAATGCTAACCAACCCACTGCCTTCATTCCTTTACACATACCTTACGTCAACTATTTGCATATAAGTCAACCCACCTTTAAAGAAAAGAAAAAAACAATTTTGAAATCTCAGACCCTAATTTTTTCTTAAAATACTCTCAAGCCCATCCAGAATCAGGGGGTGGGGAAGAGAGAGAAATCAACTATTGGTTACTCAGATGAAGAGTACCCCTGCTTTCAGCAAAAAAGCTGGGAAGGAAAGCTATTTTGAATTCTTGCTGTGAATCACATTAAAGCAAAAATTTAAAGTCCATATACCCTAAAGATGATACAGGTCCATCCTTTCCTCAGCCAGCTATTAATGAGAACAAGCTTCTGAAGTGAGGGGTTATGCAATCATTAAAATAAAACAGTCAAGACCTCCCAGAAACATCTAAAACAATGCCATATGGTAAGTAATAGGGGGTATTATTTTTTTTTTTAATTTCCAAGAACACTTACAAGCATTTGTTCAGATCTTAATAGAATTTATGATAGCTTTTGTCCTTCTCAGTAATCACTGCTCATCTTTACCAGAAAGGCAACTGCTGCTAGAACGCTATATATTAGGGTCTAACATTTTCAGAAAACGAGACAAGCATTTTTCAAAAATTAGGTACTTCTTTAGTCTCGGGCATACTCAACAAAGCAGGACAGAAATTCACAGCACAAGAGGCATAGTATTCCTCAACCTTCTCGTCTACAGCGCAACAAGCAAAGACGCTACAAAATGATAAGAACGCCAATTCAGGTGTCGTTTGCAAGGTAAGTAACAGAAACCACAACTACCACCTGCTATGTGCAGTTAATGTACACCTTAAAAACAGCATCATCATGGGCCACGTATCCACATCATATCAGAAAGATCACAGAATCACACAACAGTGAAGCATCATGTATGTATGTAGCATGGTTTTCCAAACTAAAACCAATATACAAGCAACAAAGACATGTAAAAAAATACCAAAGTTAAACAGAAAAATGAAAGCATGTTCAGAATGCAAAATTTTGCTTTAACGTTCAAGAAAAATGTAGCTTTTGTTCCAACTCTTTTAAAATGAAAAATATATAGCTGATATAGCAGATCCAACCTGCATATTGCCTCGATCTGCAGTTTAGCCCTGTAAGAACTATATTTATAGAAAACATAGCTGGGACAGGTATCAGAGATGTCTTCCTTCTACACCTCAGTCACCTTATTAAAATGAAACCTCAGTGCAAAATTCAAACCAAGTGTAATAATCGTATCCTATTGAAGAAAACTAATTAATCCCAAAGGTCTATCAAAGCTTAATATAAACTTGTACAGGGTTAGAAAAGCAAAAAGCTTTGTGCTTGTCTATGCTGCATACTCTTCATGTACCAAAGTTTGTTAGGAAAAAAAAATAAAATTAAAGCATCTCAAGCAAAGAACACGGTAAAAAAAACCCTACACCTGAGAAAATTTATAAATAAAGCCAAATTAGCATTGCATATGTCTTCATTCTTTTATTCCTTTTTTTTAAAAAAGCTGTGTAATCTCAATATTGCTGCATTTATTTGCGCAATTAATTCCCACCTGATCAGAAGTGCACTTAAAGATAAAACCTCCCTCCAGAACAAGGCAGAAACACTGTTAAAATACCAAACTTCCCTCCTGGGCAATCTGCCAGAAAACAGATTCAAATATCTGGATTTCTTCCCAACCGTGTGAACGCATAACAACAGAGGAAGAGCCCGCTGCCACCGTATTTCCCTCTCAGGACTGTGGTGCACGGGCTTACACAAAAGAGCAGACGAAACGTGCTGTGCCGTAAGCGCCTCAGTGCCCTGACTGCTGCTGAAAACGGTGCAAATGGCAAAGATCGTGGATGGCTTCTGGTGCTCCTGAGAGGTATGACTGAGCCCACCTCACCTCTGGCAGCTTGCCTTACCGAGTCGTTTGAAATGGTGTTTACGGCTTGAACTGAGCCAACAGCTCCCCAGGGCACAGCGAGCCGCAGCTCTGCGCCCCAGGTACCGCTGCCCAGAACCCCGCTGTGCTGAGGGCTCACCAGATGTGAGATGCAGGTGCCCATGATGCTACCGTGCATTTCGTGGCTGACAAGGGTTATTCACACAACAAACCAGAGTCCAACACCAAAAGGCCAAATTCTCGCGGTGCCAGCCCTCCCAGCCCCGGCGGCAGCCAACAGCACTCCGGCTGCTCCCACCTGCCCCATGAGCACCACTTCCAGTGTGTCTCCGGGATCCCCCCAAAGCCATTTACAAGCATTCTTCCACAAAACCCTCTTCAGCTCCCTTTAAGAACTAGAAAATAATAAATTGGACTGGTTTCTTGCCATCAAGGCTCTCACAGATTTTGTTGGGTTTACGGCACACCCGGCAGACATAATGCACGAACATGAAGTGCAGGCTGGCACAAGAGAGAGCACAGACAGGCCTGACGATGGACCAGTGCCATCCCAGAGGCTGGATGAGACAACTTCCCCTCCGTTATCATCACAGCAGTGCACACAGGACAGAAAAAGTGCAGAATACAGCCATCACCTTCGGGAAGAGTGGGGGGAAAAGGCAGTTGAATAAATGGGCTGGATGGAAAAGATTACTGATCATGTTTCAAACGGATTACCGATTACTTAACGGAATAAAAGACTAGGAAATAAAAAATATAATTTACCATTCTGGTACTAGTTAGATCTACCAGTCAGGTTGGTACGTGAGAAAGCACAGTGCCCAAGAACCACTGACAGCAGTATTTTGACGAGCACTAAAATTCTTAAGGAAAATAAAATTAAGCAGAAATTGAAGGGGCACATAAGTACATAGTAGATGCAATACAATGTGTTATTAAAGCCACAGTAAAACTCAATAGCTGGAAGCAGTGACAAATAAATTTAGATATAACTTCACTGGAAGAATAATTAACCTTTAACAATTTATTGATGTGGTGATTTTTCTAAGTGTTCAAATTAAAGTTGAACATCTCAATGTATTTTAAGGGTAAACACTTTCTTCAGTTTTGGTTTGCTACGACAAAGAAAAAAGGGAATGTATGAGGATACACGCTTGGATCTGCACAGTAAACTAAATCATTTTGTTTAAATGAGATCCTTGATCCAGACTCAACCTGAACATGGTGCTGCCACAAAAATCTTTCTCCATTAAATGATATGAACTTAGACGTATTTTTCTATATAAGAATTGTAACTGCATGTTAGAGAAGTATACCTGGGGCAACACTGGTATTTCTGACCTCTCAGCTGATAGAGGGATTTCCTAAACAGCCTCAAAGCATCTGGGTCTGCCACACGGTATGGGGATGCCTGAAGAAAAAGCACCTCAGAAAACCTGAGCCATTTGCATACCAAGAGTGAATCACTAAATTATTAGCAGCGAGTCACCTCTATGCCAACCCCCTGACAGGACGATCAAGCAGGGGTGGGTCCTATATCCAGGCTTCAAGATTTTAGAAATACAACAGTAAGACACTTTCAGGAGGTTCCCTCCCATGCACTTGCCACTGACGTATTTCCTGGTACCACATGGGTTCAAAACATTCTTTCTTAAGGCAGGAATTTAGAAACTAATTTAAAAACAATAAAATCCAAGTAATGGATATAAACAATCTGTTATACTATAAATTCAAACTGATGCTTTATTTTATTTGGGAAAACATGGCAAATCCCTTAGTGACCAATACAGGACCACAGAGACTGACTTTCATGACTCAAGTCATAAACCTGTTTAATAATCCAATGTTTATCTGCAGGCTCCCTGAAGATCTTTGCAAACCTATTAGTAGCATGGTTCTGTTTCAGTTAAAGGCTATGGAGAACCAGCAAGGGTGGTAAATTCTGCAGCATTATTTTTCCTTCTTGGTAAGTTAACTCAATCTAATCTCCATCAAACATAACACTACTTAAAAGCCTGTGCCTGCTCAGACTGACAGAAACGGCAAAAATTCCACTGAAACTGAACAGGCTCAGAAAATCTTGCATCTTAATTAAAAATAAATAAACTGTAAATGAGAACAGAGTCATGGCAAGAAATAAAATTATAATGGGAGCTGCTTTTAGCTGGAACATAAAACTGAGCAACTGCAGGAATTCTCTGTTTAGATATACTTCAGTGTAACAACTCACACGTTCTAATACTATAAGAGAAACAAGACACTGAGTATTGACTCAAAGGACAAAAATATATTTCAATGATCTAGCCCATAATTGTAACATATGTGCAAATGTTCCACAAATCAAAACACTGTGCAAATTCAGGCTATTCACAACAGAACACACTTCATGAATACTTTTTAAGGGCTTCCCAAAGCCCTACAAACATTAGCTTCAGAATAATATATAAAGAACAAATTGGGCTGAAGGGGATGCAAGGAAAAAGCATTCTCTAATAGTGAGACAAATTTGCAGTGTATTTTTTACACTTTGCATGTTTTCCAAACGGCAAACTCCCAAACTAACAAATCCCTTAAGATCTGAGCTCTATCTTCACTTTGTTGTATGGTAGCTTTTAATAAACGTTTAAGATGTAAGTCACTCTAGAAAGAATTTCTTTTTCAAAGTTCCCAAAATTTTTTTCATTTCCAGAGTCAAGAAGAAAGTAAGGCTGGAGAAGCGCAGGCAGCACTTTTATGTCCTATACACTACCATGCACATTAGCAGTTGTAAGGCAAGAGACTCCCCTCAGTGTACTCGCTGCACTACAGCTATGCACCCGAACCAGCTTTCTCCCGCTGCTCCAACTGACATATTTCTGAATGTACCAAAAATATTCTGAAGGCAACACTTACAGTAAACACTCACCACAAGCAAAAGGAATTGTTATATTGACGTGGTTTCTTTCATCCCGATTTGAAACCATGCTGAGATCCAACGATAACAAGAAACACAGAATGCAGAGTTTGTCACTGTTCTTAGCTCCATTTTTGACATCTGTTTCACAGCTCTTGGAAAGCCCATTTCCATTAATCTATCATGAGAAAGGACAGGAGACAAAATTCCCAGGCTGCAGAGGGCATTAGGAGACTTTCTTAGCTGCTGTACATTAAGAAAGAACTGTAACAGCCAAATTATGTTACTGTGAATAGACAGAAGATGTTGTAATTCTATTCCTCCTTTTGTCTTAATGGAGTAGTTTACGTTGCGATCTTGTGGGTAGACCACTCACCAAAGACATTACCAGCCACCTGACACACAGAAACAGCAGGCTAAGAACGGGAGGTGACATCCTAGTCCCACTCAGCAGAAGCAGGTCTAGGCTTCCCCGAGTTAAGCCTACAAATTATCATTTGTAAAAATTTACATATATTACTCCTGCTGCACACTAACATTTAAGCAGATTCCACCAAACAACCCAGAGACTCATTATCAAATCAAGGTAAAAGGGAAACGATTAAAGGCCTCATCACAGAGAGCTTTAAATGACTTAAAAGCACAGCCTTTGTAGTATTTATGCATTTTAAAAATAGGAACAAAAATACAGTTGATATTCAGCATCATTAAAACGTAACCATAACAAGCTGCTTCAAAGTTGAATACTTTCCTAAGATCAGTATCGTAAATCAAAAAGGGATAACGTGCTGGTCATACACAGCTTCCACAGAAGTAATGTACACTCAGCACACCATTAATAACTGGGCTTCTTTTAAATAAAAGATTAATTTCAAGCACCCGGCTTTGAAAGCATGAATCTCTATTTATATGACAGATTCGAAACTGGCTTCTCTCATACACAAGCAAAAGCAACATTAAAACCCAATACAGGCTCTGACAACAACAAAAGCTTGTGGAGAATGAAAACAGGAGGAGAAGAGGGAAGACTGTTGTTACAAAAAAATGGAATTAAAACCATTGTAGATATGTAACTCATGGGAGATTTTAAAACGTAACAGGTTTTCTGTTTTTCTGAAGGACAGTAGCACCCTGTTGTACTCATCATACTTGCTACTAAGGAATAAAAACAAAGAGGTAACTAAAAAGCATCTACCAACCTTATGTAACCTTGAGTTACTAACCCCAAATCCTACGTTTACCAAAGTAAATGTTAGAAAAGCACCTTCAAGCATGAAAAATGGTCTGTGATACTAAAGTGTGTTAGTGCTCACTTTGCAATTCTGAGTACAGAAACACAGTGGTCAGCCATTTAGAAGAGAAAAATAATTGCAACTAGCTCCTCTGGATTAACTTAATAATGAAAAAGCCCAATCCATATGGCAGGACCTGTGTGGGTGGAAAGGTATTTCACTTCTGAGAGTCTACTTTGAAGTCTAAAATCGAGTAAGCGTGGTGGTCTCAGCCCAAGTCCCTCCAAATGCCACTAAAACTCATCTCATTTAATCTGGACCAGCTGACTTTCTGGTAGGATGCATGAAAGAAGAAACTGCGTTTCTCTGAAGACTGGTGGTAGGAAAAAAAAAGCACCAATAACTTTACAGCACAGCTAATGATCGTAGAGGAGGTCTCCGTCTGCATTGGTTTAGGGAACAGAGAACAATCACATCATTCCCTTCAGGATGATTATTATCTAGTGTAACGAAAGCCATTTCAGTTAAACTGCACATGGCAAAGTGCATGAATTAAGAGCAAATACCAAAACTCTTGTCAAAAGGAAAATTACCGCAACAAGCTATGAATACTTGCCATTATCATATGACTGTAGTTACTAAGCTTTGACTTGCTCTTAAAGAGTTTCCTTTCAATCTCAGACAGCATGATAAACTACACTTCCAGTTTGTTCTGTTTTCCCACTCAAGATGGGGCAGGAGACATTCACATTTGCAGGATATTATAGGACTCAACAGGATTTAAACACAATACGACAAAAATACTTCCCATTTGAGGACATTTTCAGGTACAGAAAAGGTTTTGGGAGCCAAGACATCTCTTAATTTGTAGGCTACTTTTAACGAAGTAAAATATTGACAGTACATTTCTCTAAGTATGAAGGAAACCAAGACAACAGTCCAGTTTGCCACACACTTTGTGGTTTAACCACAAGAAATAAGAAGCAGTTGACCCACAGGAGAACATCTGTATACAGTGGGGCCATGCTTGAATCAAAACCATCCCCAAAACTGCTTTAGCTATAACAAAGCAAGAAAGAGAGGACCCTGCTTTATGTATTACATAGTACCTTCAGCATCCTACTTTTGATGTTGCACAACAGTGATTTTCAGTAGTTGACATCCACTGGAAAATATATATATGTTGAATTATGCTATACACCGCCCTCGAGCTACAGGAATAGTTCTCTGCTTATCAGTAAGATACATGCTGATTGGTGATGTAAGTCCTTCACTTCCACCACACAGCACATATTTATTCCTCCTTTGTTTTCAACTTTATCATACTAGAAAACAGTAAAAATTTATTAATTTCTGCTCCTCTCTTTTGTCAGGCTACCCTGATAAAGAAGGAAAAAGTTCATCCATCATTGACAGTGAGTTTAACCAGAGAACCAAAGGACAAAAGAGAGGCCAAGGAGGGATGGGTGCTTCAGATACTGGAATCCAAGCTATAATCTTACAGACAAAAATGCATGAAATGTTTTATTTTGCTCTTTCTCCTCCAAGATCACACTACTGCTGAAACTGTATACAAAAACCAGAGGAGAGGACAAACTAAAAAAATACTTGTAACAAAATGACAGCCAAGGCCAAATCAACACTTGGCTTTATTTCAACCCAAAAGAAAAACAAACTTCAACACAGGGAAGAGCAAACACTGGGAAGGGTGACCATTTGCAGGCAAAAAAGGTCAAACATCTGAACAAACTTGCTGGAGGAGGGGACCTCTCCAGACAAACACTTCCTAATGGCAAACGTCTTCCCAATTACAATCTCCCCCTGTAAAAACACGATACAGCTACAATCTTCCAAGTGTATGTAACGTGCCACTGGGCACCTGAGATATCCTTATGATGTTACCAAAAGTTAGCCCATAGCAGAAGTCTCCAAGATTTGCATCAGCACTGAGCACATCCCTAAGAAACAGAAGAATGCGGCTTGCTCAGGCTACTGGTCCACTTTGGTTAAGCACGCTTGATCAGCCAGGCACAAACATGACAGTTTTCTTCCCCGTCACAAAGTGCTCAGCCAAGGGAAGCATGACCAGTAAGTTAAAATATAACAGTCCTGTCACTGTAGCATTGAAATAAATACTATTTCTTACTAAGACTGACATCAAAAATGAAGTTAAAATGCACCAAAGTTGGAAGAGGGGTTATCTGAGGACAGGGGAGAGAAGGAGGATACATATTCAAAGTAATTTGGTAAAAAGCTAAACTGATTTACAAAACAACAATAAGCATTTCTGCAACCAGCAAATAATTCTATATTATTCTTTCCCAGTGATATAAACATGTAGAAAATACAAATTCAGCAGAAAGGCTGGAACTGAGTCACTTACCTCCCAACATGACCAGCCTATCGGAAACAGATTCAGCTTCAAATTGCTCATTCTTAAAAATTATAACAACCTCGTCAAATTTAAAGAATAAGCTATGCAGAGTTCTCCATTGGATAACTCCTGAAATCTAATTATGTAGCACTTTTGTTTTCAGAAGACACAATAACTGGAGGAAAATAAACTATAAGATGACAACATACCTTGATTCAGAATCAGAATTCAAAGGTATTTCTAGTGCACTGGTTACATTTCAATGCAACAGCAAAAGAATCAGGGCAAGTTTTTTACTTCAATGACCTTTTATTCAGAGTGAAAAAAAGAAGAAAGCTCGTCAACCACATTAGTTCAGAGAATATTAAATGTTTGTAATTTTGAGTACAACTAAGTAAATAAATATGCTAGAGCAATGTAACTTGATTTTAAGCATCAAGTATGTAACAAAATCTCAGTTTCACATCACTGAGGACACAGTATTTCCTATTTCTCTACACAGGTGCAGCAGAATGTTCCTGTATACAGGAACATCCTACCTGAGGAACTCAAAAGCACACACAACTCATGTGGCCTTAATAACTACCTATTCAAACCGGTGGAAATCTGGCAGGGACTTCGCAAAATCCTCAGAAAAGAGGGCAGCCAAAGGCAAGCCAAAAGTTAACATGACCTGTCCCATTAGGCCTGATGTAACTTCACAGGCACGAGTTATACACCTCTGATACCCACAAATCAATGACCAAGAAAACCACAAGAAAGTTAAAATCCTCAAATCAGAAGGTAAGTTTTAGGAAGATTAAGTAAAAGCAACAGTAAATTCGTATCATGTAAGACACTATATCACACTTGTGCAAGAGGTTTGTGATTTAGACAGTTTTCTTCCCATTTGTTCAGTAGTTGCCCATGCTTATTCGCACAAAGCTGAAACACAGATTGTTACAGAGCTCCAACATTTCCATTTTAGTGCCAGCTACACTCAGGTCTATTTTGCAGCAGTCTCAGCTGTATAAAGAGTTATTTCAAAAAACGTCCTTCTCATAGTCAGCTCGCTGATGGCAGTTTTCAACCCTCTCGATGTGCAACATGCCATAATATATGCATGATCTACCAAACCATTAAAAATTTCATTTATGTTAAAACTGAAAGATTGATGGGGTCCTACACCTGAAATATCTCAGAATTAAACAAGTTCTGGCATGAAACAAACTGACTCCACAAATCAGACTGGAGATTGTTCGCTGCTTAGCTTTAACAGCATTGTTCTGGGTAGAAGAAAAATTCAGGAGTTATATAGCCCTAGAAAAAGCCTCTGAAAATATTTCTCTCTAACACATGGAAAACAAACATAGATGACTAAATGCAGAAGATCTCTTAAGAAAAGGCACACACTACTGCTCATTCAGAGGCCACTTACACACTTTTTGGATCCCTGGTTGTTTTTACAACTACTGAAACCAACCAAAAAAATCCACCCCAGAAAACACATTAAAAACCCACAAATCCAATATAATTTTTTGAGAATTTTTTAACATCGTGGTTATCATATCTGCCATATATTTTAATGGTCAGTATCTACTTTTGCCCCAAGCAGGACACTACAGTTCCTCTCTACCTAAAAGCTGTATATCTGTTAGAAATTATTTATTCACCCCCCTCTGTTAGACAAGAGTGTTGCTTTACAACATAAAATACAGCCTCTACTAGTTATCCATTCACCTTTGTAAAAAGATGTAACTGCTTTAGGATTTGTTCTTGTTTTACATGAACTTTAGAACCTATATAGTTCCCTTCCGATAAAGACTCGGATATGGGGAACCCTAAATGTGGACCTTTCCAGGGTCTCCCCTTCAAGTCCACCCTCAACTGATTCCCAGAAGGGAAGCAGCAATAACTCAACATTCATAGTGGCAAAAAAAAAGAGAAAATAACTGCTCTTTTCCTACAACACCATGACTTCACCGACGAATGTGAAGGAGCTTTCAACTGCAAAGTAAAGAAAAAATATCCAATTTCTCTCTTAGAGCATGCCAGAGTCCCCTTTCCATTTTGCCAAGATCTTAAGGCCAGCTCTGATTTGCTAGTATTTCTAGGGACTGAAAGACCCTTGTTATCTCCAAGCAGCAGGACCAACACACACACACAGAGGATGCAAATGTGCTGTATTTCTATCCTGCTGGGTTTGCGGCAGGGAATTCTCCATGAGGCTGCAGACTCCAAGCCCACTGTCTCATTCACCTCATAAAACTCTGGGAACAAATATACACGACCTGAATCTGCAAACGCGCTCCCAAGACAAAACCAAAGCATGCTATACATTTTATGCCCTACCGTACCACTGCTTGATAAACAGCATAGTCATTTCAGAAATATTATAAAATCTGAAGCCTTTCACACATTTCTAAAGTCCAGTATTTACATGGCAGCCTTGTATGAACCGCACAAGAAACATTATTTTAAAAATACAGGTTTGTATTGTTTCTTTATTGGTTATTTGAATGGCACAATATATTTAGAATACAAATGTAAAATGATTACACCAGAAATCTTGCCTACTATGGGCACATTATGGCAGACAGCGATAAAACTCATCAGGCTCCAGCCTGCCATGGCCTCAGATGCTATCAGTGACCAACTTCAGTGGATGCATGAGTGGCTTTGAAAGGAGACACTATGCCATGAGGCTGCAGATTAAAAAGGAAAATTCAGGCCCTTAAATGGGATTACAGTGTTGAGATAAATGAGCACAGGTGTAACCAGTTTATCTGAAATCAGCATCAGAATTTGGGACTTCCAAAAACTTAGAATGTTTAAAAGTCTGTAAATAAAGTAATTTAGTGAAGGAAAATAACCTGTTAAAGAACTTCATTACTCAAGGGTAAAGTTTCTCCACCACAGAAGCAAAGATTAGAGCTAGACAAAACACACAAAGATACTCCTTCCAAGGGATCAATGTGCCCACAGAGACCAGGGTTAACCCTGAAGCTTTTTTGTTCTCAGCACACTTGCAATTCTGTTCTGACTTCAGTTTTGCTAGGAAATGAACAATCTCTGCACTACAGCATGGAGCATCACGCTAAATCAGCCTTAAAGAGAGAAATTTCATTTCTTTGCAATGGAAAAAAGTATTTTCCAGCAATACTATTAATTGATACAAAACTAGTATTTTAAACACTTAAACATGAAGGCATACAGATGTGATCTGGTGTTACCCTAAAAATAACATATCTGAAATTCCCTGAAAAAAAAACAAAAACATTCAATTGTACGCTTGAAGCCTATTGAATCATTTGCCTTCTTCAAAGGGGACAGGGAAATAACCCAGTCAGATCTTTCACGTAATTAAATGCTTTAACAGACGTTTTAAAGATTGAATTCTGTGTCTTAATTTCACAGTGCCATCCCAGCAAGTTACTTAAATTCATTAATAAGCATCTCTTAAGACAGCAGGTCCTCTCCAACGTCTAATAATAGACTTGTATTGTTCTTGCTGATTTGCACTCCTTACTGAGAGATTTTGATTCCTCCCTTTGCAGACATGTATTTTATGAATGCTGAAGCACAACAGAAGAAAATGAGAAAATTCTATTTGAAAAAACGAGACCCCAATCACTCTGATTTAGCACTTGTTAGAAATGGCACATGTACTTGGCCTTTCCTAACTGTGTTCCCCTTCAAAACTGGAAATACAATGTAACTACTTTTTAAAGTTTTAATTCAGATAACTAATCAATCAAAATTATGATAATGAAACAGCAGATTCACAGTCGTAAAAAAATTTAATTTGCATTATTAGGCATCAATTCTTTAATCAAATTTAAAATTAAAAGAATATTTCTTAGTTCAGATCAGTTTCTTAATATGACATTTAAACACTGTTAATCTCACTTTCTAGCACACTTACATTTCAAGGTGATGCATCTGTTTTCTAAATATTAACTTTCTATATCAAACATTTAATAAGCAATGGGTAATACATAAACAGAGAGGACAGAAAGGGAGGGACAGAGACACTATATTTACTCAGAAACTCTGTAACAGTATTTCTGGCTTCTGCACAACTTTGCTGTGTTCTGCATGTAACCCTACAGTTCTCAATATCCCGCAGTATATAAACTATCAGAAGCCCAAAACCATTCTCCATTATCTTAAGCATATATATATATATATATGCATGTATGCAAATAGCGTATGTAGGAATTGCCAGTGTTACTAGAGTACTCAAATTTTTAATACATTAAAAACAAGCATATTGTAACACAGCTAGGCATATCAACAAACAGTGAATTTACCCTATGCAAAAGGACATTTTTCACATAGCAACAGAGAAAAAAGAAAAGCAGAAAATAAGTAAGAGGACTATAAAGGATCACTTGAAATGGAAAATAGTCAACGTAAATTGGTAGGATTTCTATTATAACAAGAAGCTTCTGAAAATATATTCATTTCAAAACCAGAATATTCAACTATTGAGAACAAGAAAAAAACCCAAGAACAGCACTCTAGAAAGCAGACAAGTCTTCAGTAGTGTATAGGGATTTCTATACATCAATCAGCATGAGGTAAGGAAGTCCACTTGAATCAGAAAATAAGCAGTGTTCATGAATAACAGAAAAATTTCTTCTGTAATGAATGAATGAAGAATATTTCAATGGCAATACAAATAAAACTGGAATTACTTACTAATAGTCTAAGAGCTAACTTAATCTTATCAAAATGACAGAAGAGCAGCCTCACAAAAAAAATGCTTATATATTGTGGTTAGCAGATACAGCTGAAAGGATAAACACAAACCAGAACTAACAGTGTTAACATCTGATTGCAATTATTTTTCTTTAATTCGAACAACCTTCTTCCACTCCCTAATAACAAAGTTAAAACAGAAGAAAGAAGTGAGATGATAAATGCCAAAGCAAAGACTTTCATGTTGTTAAATCTAAAAGCCTTCTCTGCTGTCCTTCCATCAAAAGCAACTGAGAATACCCACCACTGGGCAGGCATTACTCTGCAAAAATGGCCATTTTGCATATAATACTCCATGTCACACTGTACACTTGCACCCAAAGTACTTACCAGCTGGTTTCATCTTTAGATACAAGAAACTGCAGAAGACCAAACAGTTGTTTGTTACGTGTGCATAAAACTTTTACTTTCAGGAAACAAGCACAAAGGAGCATCAGAGACATCAGTGAAGTCACAGGCAGTGGCTAGAAGCATGTAGCAGCAAGCAGTAACAGAGAGATGACAGAATAGTATCACCTTCTGCCTATTTACTTTCATATCCAGACTTGGAAAAGTAATATCACACAATGCAGAGACTTTATTGCTATTTCAGAAATTACTGGGGAGGGTTTTAAAACAATGACAGAAACTATATTAAAAATGGCCAAGATTTGAAACCTCAGAATTTGAGCTGGGTAAGGAGCAGTTTCAAAAATACTGAGAGCATAACATTTTGTAGGTTTTATCTGTTGAGTTCCTCATTAGACTTCAAATCAAGATACGCAAACAGACACGTCCAGAAATGAATTTTTTTCTTAACTAGCCCAAAATTGCTGGGGTAAAAGGTGAAAGTAAAAGTATTTTCTTGATCAGTGTACTGGATAGGCTTTAGATGAAAGACATAAAATTTATGGTCTTAGAATGTCACCTGTTGACTATCCTAAACCGAATATTGTGAACACTAATCTTTAGTGAAATGCAATCTTTTAAAAGGTTCTTCTATTCATTGGAAATTAAAGGGAACTGAAACGCTAATACCACAAATGCATGAACACTTGACTGTGGTCTCAAATTGCAATATTGCTTCCTCCTTGAATATCTTGTGAGTAAGTGCAGTACGGAATGGGGAGTGTGGAGGGGAATGTTAGAATTGGTTTTGCCCCTAATATATTAAGGCACCATCAGATTTGATATCCACACTTATTTTCACCATATGGCTAGTCCTCAGCTTTAGTTTAACCTCTCAATTTTAATTTTTGCAACCACTAAATCTGCCTATATAATCAAGTACAGTATATTCTGGAAGACATCCTTTCCAGAAGAAAGCACTTCCTTATATCCAGTAGTAATTTATTTTCTAACATAAATCCAATTTTCTTTTCAGTGTGCTAACAATGCTCTCCAATACACAAAGCAGCAAAAATTGAACTCTTAAAAAAAAGTTCCATGTTTCCAGTTTCTTTTCCCCTATGCACACTGCTACCAGTCAAGGAAAACCCAGACTATGAAGCACAGCTGATGGCTTCACTGCCTTTTTTACCAAACTGTATTTGTAGGCCATGTCATACCCAAATCATCCCCAGTATTCTATATAGAAAAAGTTAAGAACTATAGACACCATAAGGCTTTCTGTAGCTCCTTCCGAAATTAGTTTACTTCAGTTCTGGCCGCCTAATAACTTCGTTTTGGAAAGCCTATGCCATCTCCGTAACTGACTGAGAACATTGACCCCTTGCTCCTCCCTTTAAGGCTAAAAGCAAATGTCAATCTGTAAGGGCATGCAATTGTATAAGCACTAAAATCATATTTCACATTAAAATCTAACTTTAAATCTGCATGTCTTTATAAAATCTATCGGTATGGTGTACCTGTATTTCAGAATCACTTTTTTTGTTAAAAAAATTAAGCAAACAAAAAACAATTGGTGTTTTTCAACATTCTAGTTGACTCTGAAAACTTGTCACAGTGTGCTCACAGACCCTCAGCGCAGCCTAGGCCCAGCAAAATGGAAGCATCAAGCAACCAAGGACATCTGCTGCTCACGTACCAGCGCATTTCTGTAGGGCTCCAGCATGTGCCCTTCTGCCTGGGAAACAACAGCAGCCCACTCCAAAACAATCCCACGGACAAACTTACTTTCCTGTACCAGAAGTAATCCAAATCTAATACAAAAGTTCATAAACAAGCAATGTAATATTATTATTATTTTTTGTTTAGGCCAGTACTACCTCTCCTTTAAAAATGCGGCCACATCCAAGGACAGTTCTATTCCTTGTCTCTGTCTTTTACATGTTTACAGGTATTCTTCACTTCTGTAAGGCTCTTCCTTAGCCGAGCACAGTGCAGATGTTGCCACGCACATTCTCTGAGCAGCCACTGCTGTCAGGGGCATCCGCTTCACCAGCTGTGGGATTTCTCCAATTCTCTGCTACACGCTGATACAACACTTGAAGACAAGTACGTAAAACAGTTTTTGGAAGGAGGCAAAATTTAATAAAGGCTCGTTTTACATATTTTTTTTTAATCTTAATCAAGTGGCTTGCCTTTCTGAAAGTCAGTCTTGTATAGTGAATAACATAGCATACTACACACATACAAGTACTCATCAAAAAATAATGTAGGCAGTAACAGACGCATAGTCTGAAGGAAGGGAGACAGAAGAGCTGATGGACAGCTCCACTTTAAATATGCTTTTCACAGAGAAAATACTTGAGACAGGAAAAAAAAATCTGTCCTTGGCTAAAACCCACAGGGAGTTGAAAAGGTGAGAAAGGATTTCCATAGCTCAAGGTTGTAACTATTACTAAAGCAACTATAAATTAAGCTCTAAGCAGAGACACTGCTGAACTTCACTCAAAAGAGAACAGCATGTCAGATGTATCATTTAATGCTAAATTCACCTTCAACAGGAGAGCAAAGTTGCTGATCTTGCCTTACATACATCCCAACCAACTGCCCTAACAAGCACACCACATGCTGTTGACCTTGCAGGTCCTGTAAGGCACTTTTCAGCATCCATCCTGCACACCTCAGCGGTAGAATCTTAGAATTGTTTAGGTTGGAAAAGACCTTTAAGATCATCAAATCCAACTGTGAACCTAGCACTGCCAAGTCCACCACTAAACCACCTCCCTAAGTGCCACATCTACATCATCTTTAAAATACCTACACTTCCCTGGGCAGCCTGTTCCAGTGCTTTCTTCAGTGAAGAATTTTTTCCTAATATCCAATCTAAAGCTCCCTGGCACAACTTGAGGCCATTCCCTGTCGTTTTATCACTTGTTACTTGGGAAGAGAGAGCAACACGCACCTCGCTACAACCTCCCTTCAGGCAATTATAGAGGACAATAACATCCCTCCTGAGCCTCCTTTTCTCCAGACTAAACACCCCCAGTTCCCTCAGCCGCTCCTCACCAGACTTGTGCTCCAGACCCTTCACCCGCTCCGCTGCCCGTCTCTGGACACGCTCCACTGAATAAAGCTTTCAGCTTGGAGTGAAAAACTCTGGTGTGATCCATGAACCAAGGACCAAAACCCAGAAGGATACCAAGTTTCTGACTGCAAACAGGAAGGTCATTTTTCACCTTTTTTTTTTTTTTTTTTTTAGAATAAGAGTCAAGAAGACTATTGTACAGAGGCATAAAGAAAATAGCCAAAGACTTATTTTGCCAATATCAGCTCTACTTGATTTGCATGCTCCTGGTAGAAACCAATGTCTCAATGGCTTCTACATTCACAGAATCACTGTTTTCCTTTACAGAAAGGTTTTAGCTGTGTTTTTTTAATATATATTCATATATATATATATATATATATATACACACAAAGAAAAACCACCCACCACAAGCCCATAACTAAAACCAAACCTATTCCATAAATCTTACAGCATTATTTTACTTTCAAGGAAGCAATTTTACTACAAGAACTAGATTAACTCTTAACCTGGTCTCAACTGGCAGAAAACTGTATTTTTCTTACAGTCCTCAGAAAACTGACACAGCCTGAAGGAACTCCAAAACCTTGGATTTGATTTTAAGAGGTGTCTTGATACATCACCTTAGAAAATAAAGAGATACATTTTCTTAAATGTAGTTCCACTGAGTTCAGTTAAGCTTCTTTAAAATAGATTAGTATTTAACCCTATGCAAGTTTTAAAGCTGAGAGAAGGGTATTTAAGGAAGCAATTTAGGAACACTGAAATTCCTACCACAGTATCTAGTACCAATGAATAAAAGAGTATTTCCCTACCCATTCACCCTATGTCTTCTAATGAGTTTCAAGGGCTTGTAATTCTCACAAATATTACCTGTTACCAGGGAGATTGCTTTGCTTGAAAAATGTCTACTGTTATTTTTAATGCTAGCTTGTGGCATCAAGATAACTGTCTTAAAAAAAAATATCTTTTATAACAGGGAAATAAAAGAATTTCCATTAAGGGGAAGGGCACATGTATTAACTTAAAAATACATTCTGTTCCCAAGAGTCAGGCACAGTATTTGCATGATTATTTAATATCCAAATCGCTTCCACCTTTCTTTGTAAATCTTATCAATCCTTTGTGTTTAATTCCATCTTTCTGGTAAACAGAGAGCTGAGGACATTTCTTTACTGCTGTCCGAGCTTGAAAACACAGTAAGTCACCCATTATTAATATATCAATAAGCACAGGCATAAACACCTAAAGAGTGTTGTTCATCACAACCACTTTCATTTGCAAGTACCTTTTGATTCTCCATTGTTTACTAGGTAAACGTACCACCATGGAGATGATAATGACACCTTTTAATCAAAGGAATGAAGTTAATGGAAATAATTAATGGTAACTATCAATGTATTAGCTATTTATTTAAGATATATAGGTATGTGCCAGGGGCTAACGGCTATATATTGTCATAAGGAAACTGCAGCTTTTTCCTCCCATCTGTTTTAAGCTCCATCAAGAAAATACATTAACCACAAGTTTATTTATGGGATCAAAAAATGGTATCATGACCAAATCCTGGATAATAATTTCAGCCTGCTAGGATAAGAAAGCTTACTTGTTGCAAAACAATAAACCCTGCCAGAAAGGGATAAACAGAAGACAAAAGAGAAGGACCCAATGAAAATATAGTGGGTGAACAAAGAAACCAGATCCAGACAGCAAGATAGACAGAGGTAATGCCATTTAGCAATGACACAAAACTGGTTTCTTGACCCAAGCCTCGGGTTTTCTCTCCAAACGGTAAGTAAATATTGTCAGACACTTACTTGAAAGATGCTGCAAAGACCTTTCCAGAGAACAAACAGGCCCTGGGTCAAATTATTTCCCAGATTACAGCTAGGTATTAACACCTGTCCAGAAGACATCAACAATAAAACTTTATCAGCACACACCTTCCCTATTGTTTTTTAACAGATATAGAACAAGAAGTACCTGAGTTACTTGCGGAAAGACAACTGTAGCAAGCAGCAAGCAGCAGGAAGTTAACAGGACTATTTATAAATCGGATGCAATATCCTATCTCAAGTGCTTTGCTGAACAGACAACTGAATACTAAGCATCTTGCAAGAGCAGGCTCCCGGTTTTGAATCACTTTAACCAGCATTATTCTCACACAGGTCCTGTCCAGCACAAACTTATCATAGGACTTAACTGCAAGAAAACAAGCTCAGATGTTTTAATACCCTTGCAAATAAGTGCTTTACAGCTAGCAACAGATTCGAGCATACAGTTTACACGCACTGCTGAACTGAAGCTTCACAATACTTAATTATATACCGCTGCACCCCTGCCGAAGTGGTTATACTGGGTGTTATCCCCCCTGCCCCTTTTGGTAAGTTACCTTTAACAGCTCTTGCTGGTATACCTGCATCATTTTTTCTGGTATACCTGCATTATTTTTCTGGGATGAAAAACAGCACTAAAATCCCCACGTAAGAACTGACAAAGGCTCAAGCAAGTCAGCACACTCCCTTGAGACCTCACTAATTTTCATCACATAAATAAGTCATACAGCTACAGCAACACTTGGCAGTATGCTGACTTAACACGTGACATTCCCTACAGGTCTGATTAGCATAGCATGATTAGACTGACAGAGCTGCTTGTGGCATGGCCAGCAAGCAGAGCACAAGAAGCACTCATGACCATTTCAGTCACTTTCTGTAAAACACTTTTTAATGAAAATAGACAGCAGGGCTGGAGAGCCTTTCTGACCCACAGAGCTACAAACTAAAACCTTCACGTGGATAAGAGCCACAGACCAACAGAAGCAAGAGAAGGAAAAGTACCCAACATGGGCCACAGGTGGGAGATGAAAACTCCCTCTTGGTTCCACCATTACCCAGCAGGACGGGGTCCCTGCAACCCAACAGTGACAGCACAACAGCCCTTCTCACTCTGCTCACCCTCTGGAAGCCACCTGGTTTGCCAGGTAACCCTGGCCAGAAAGGCTGCTTGCCAGTCCCAACAACCACCTCTGAGCTCAGAAGTCATGCATTCCCACACCCTCAACAGAAGGGAAAACCTTTTCCAGCAACAGATCCTGCCTTTCAATGAGACATGCTAAATTAATCACATTTGAGTCCCCAAATAGAAACCAAGGAGATTCCTCATTTACATGAAGAAAGAAATGCAAAAATGTGTAGTCAAGAGAATATTTACATACAGCTGGACACATTGAAGCATCGGAAGAGTATCAATTACAGAGATTGTAATTACCAAGAAATTTCTGCCATAAATTGCAAATCTTAATCCTGCTACTAAATCTCTTTTCAGCTTTTTATTTAGAAGAAAGCACTGTATATGCATTCCACTACTCTTTAAAAAGAAAAAAACCTACACAGCCTCAAAACCTATTTTAAGAATTACAACTCATGCACCATGGTTCATTTGTAATCCAGGACATGAATTCATCGTAAGGCACGCATTTCCAAAAGTCACAAAGAAAACTGTAGAGATCAAAAAACATATTCAATGCTACTTAAAAGTCCAAAGATAGACTGAGGAAACACAGAAATCTTACCAATATGTGGATAATTGTCACACAGATCTGGGAGAACAAGGATTATTTTATTTGCTTGACTGTCAAACACACAGGAGAAGTAGGAAACTAATTGTTTGCAGCAATGCAAACATGATGCAATCTAAAACAGGGTTTTGAAATCAACACCAAAAGTTATGATGCCATCCTGGAGTCATCACACAGACCCTGCTCTAAAACACACTGTATGTATTGTGTACTCCACTCAAAAAGCACAGCAAAACAGAGAGGGTCAAATAAGAGCAGATGAGATCAGAGACAGGAACTTCTGTATGTTGTGGGTAGAAAAAGGCTGGGCAGAGAAGCACAGGCAGGAGGCAAGTAAGAGGGACTATGAGATGTAAAAAAAAGCAGGAGTGGGGAAAGAAGAGAAAAATCTGACAGTCTTGCTAAATCTACACGGATGGAGGACAGCAATGAGCAAAAAGGAATATATGTATCTTTCAGATCAGTGCTAGTTTTAACATTATGCTAGCAACCAGACAAAAAAAGAGAAAATAACATTTTACTGAAAAAATGCTCTTTTCCAAAACATTTGTTAAATATAGTCTTAGGTACAAAGATTTCATTCAAGAAAATTAAAAAAAATAATAATAATTCGGGGAGACCCTGCTACCTAACCCTAGTCTGTGTTTCCAACAAAGCCAGGAGGTCTAGCCTTCTCTTCTGAAACTTCCTGAAGCTCACAAATATCCTAAGGACATATGCCACATTGGGTTTACATCACAGGTATCCAGCAACCGGCTAACAGAAGAGGCCCTCAGCTAACCTCAGCTACCAGGAAGAAACAAAGACAGCAGCAGCATGCCCACCCACGACCTTACTGCACACGCCAGCTCCATCACGCAGTGGCTTACCCACAGCGAGCAACTATCCTCTCTTTAGCATGCAATGTTTGGCAGAAGTCACAATCTCAGAAAGTACCATACTTCACTAGAACAAACACTGCGTATAAGCCACTATTAATACACTTTTTTTTTCCTAGAGTAACAAATATGTTGAGATACATGTGAACCCGTTTTGAGATAACCCACACAATCAGAAACGAAAGAATGACTGATGTGTTCCTTTAAAATCTCTCCTCCTTTTCTACCCGTACCCATGCATAATGTCACTGCTGTTGAATGACAAATGTATATTCAAAAATTAAAGCATGAAGCAGGAAGAAAAAGGGGGGGGGGGGGGGGAACAACCAAAAACCCAACATAACCAGATATGTGAAAATAAAAGACCAGTTACTCAATTTAAGTTCAGGTTCTCATGCAGTAACATAAAGATTCAGTGTTTGGATTGCATAAACTGTGATTCAAATACTTGTTATAAAAATAACTCTTTACTGTACTATTTTTTAAAGAAACATGACTTAATGCAAGCTTACTTTTCACAAAACATTCATTTCCAGTTCAACTTGGCAACGTCCCTTTCACTTAAATATCCATTTTGCCAAGGGGAAACAAGTTCCTAGATGTAGAATTTACATCACTGCTTATATACGGAATTTTAAACGATATTTTTCGTTTGCCTTAGCGTTCAAAGGTGGTATTACTTTGGTTTTCTCCACAAGACCACCAGTTAAATCCCTCCTACTGCATATTATTTTTAACACGATTGGATCTCTAGGACTATCTCAGTTACAGGAATCCTCCTACCTAAACTCTTGAAAAAGTACACACACCCCTTTGCAAAATTAAAATACCAATTTCTGTCTGACACAGAGAGGATAACTGTATATTGCCGATGCAATATACTAGACACTTACCATCCCAAATTAATTATCCTAAAAGGAAGGAGGACATTTAGCCGCAGGAAGCATGACTTGAAAGCTTAAAACAAAATTTCACTTCCAAACTGTTCACTCCCTTTCCACCTCCACTGACTGACTGAATAAAATCCATACAGATTTCTGCCAGGTAGGAATAGTCACAACAAAAAGCCTCGCAAGTATCACCGAGAGCTATGCATTCATAGGGAGCAAGAGGGGGGACTTGCATATGACACATATGCAAAAGATGGTATTCACTCATGAAGCTGGATTTCATCTTGATGTTTAACATCTGAACTTCAGATTTACTACGTATGACCAGCAAGAAATATCAAAATACTGATCAGAAGAAAGCTCACATATACTCATTTCAGAATCCCCTTTCAGGAACTGTTCACTCCAAATGCAAATAAATCTATTACTATATAATAGTCAAAACACTAGAATTTTAAACCATATATATGAACAACTATGTCAAGAGGTTAATTACACTCCCTATTATAATAGGGATAGCGAATAGGGCAGATTAATTTGAAATTGAAGTAAGATCATCCTCAACAGACTTTACCAAGTTTGGGGATCCAATAAATTGAAGATCCTGCCTATAGCTGTGGTTGAAACTATGTTAGCAACTAGAAATAAAATTCTTTCTAAAAAGATCTGAAACTGTTTTTTTCCTAAGTACATACACAGCAGAATAATGCACTGAACAGTTCAGCAAAACATTCTGCAATAACCGGACCTACCATTATGAATTTTATCTCTGTTATTTTCAGTTACATAGTTCCATAAACTTAATTAATTAAACCAAAACGAGCCCTTTGAACTCCTCCAAACAAAACAAACAGTTATCAGAACAGATTATAAAGATCCTGATTCCTAACAGCTGTGATACAATCTCCCGGACACACAGGAGACTGCAATTCTATAATAAGCAAACCAACCAACAGCCTAGAAATAACTATTTCTATTAGGATTGTCTGCATGTTCTTGATCTTAACTTTTTCTAACTTGTATTTCACATGGGTTATTTTAACAGCATTCTTTGAGGAGAAGGAAGTCAGGGACACATACCAAATTAGAAACTACAGCTACTGAATGTAAACTTTATATATGACTGTGTAACACAGACACCTTTTTTTTCAAGCTGGAAAATCAGATGAGGTCTAAAACTCTGAACATCAGCCTAGGAATCAACAGGTCTAATTAATTTCAAATGCTGAAAGGCTTTCTTCAAGGTCTTTACATCACTTGCATCATTTTACAGAATAACACAGCTCACAAAGTACTTCAGAGATGTAATTACTGCTCGCAAAGCTCACTGACCACAGCCAGAAAGTTTCTTTCAGCCACAGCAGGGAAGCATGTCCTGCCTTGCTGAACACCAGTTACAGTTCCCAAATTTTGGAACTCGGATCAACGCAATCTCCTTCCTTAGGAAGGTCAGAAAAAAGGATTAAGAAACCACAGTATATTTAGGTGTAAAACAGAACTACTGATAATACTAAAAAAAAAAACACCACCAAAACAACTACAAGCACAGATGCGTAACTAGTGCCAGTCACTTCACATACACAACCTCACATATACTCACAACTCCTAAATTACCCCCTCCTTAGAGAGTCTGCACAGAAGTGAGAAAATGTAGGCCAGTATTTCAAAAAATCTTTGCTGATCAAGTATAACTTCTTTCTCCTGTCTTTCAATATCTGAAATCAATGCATTCTTTCCAGGAACAAAGATGGTCCTAAGTTTCTTTATCAGCTGGAAGCATTCAGTAAAACGTCATAGCACAAATAATGCCACAGCTACAAAAAGGTACCATTTCCCAGAACACTAATATGCAGGGGTAAACTGCACACCAGAAAAAAATTTAAGCATGCCAATAACTTGCTAATTTTGCTCCAAATCTAGAAAAGGATCCCTGTACCACCAGTCTGACACCTTCATTTAATAACAATGCACCTTATCATGACATTTTGGGTAGCCTGGCTTTACAAAAACCTGGAGCAGTTCACACTTCCTCTGTATCATCTGTTTGTTTCTGTTTTGCCTCCTTACAATCCAACTTTTGGATTCAGGAATAACTCATCAATTCCCACACTTAATGAAATACCAATACAGCAAAGATAAGAAGCTTTTAAAATTTCAACACGGTCTCATACTGGTTTCAATACTATTGAAAGAAAACCTATTCACTTCCAATCTGGTATCTTCTGGATCTCAGCCACAGGTGTCTAAGAATCATTTTGGGGACACAAAAACAAGCAAGCAAGAAGTCTGAGACACAATTTTTTTAACTAAAGTTGGGTGGGATTTTTTTTTAAAGAAAATTATGAATGACTAGTTGAAGGCTGACCCTTCTTGCAAAGAGAAGGCTATTACACAGGTACCAGCGCAGATATCTTCCCCCTTAAGAGTCACATTGGAGAAGTGTCAGAAACGTTATGTGAAATGGATGACAATTCACTTTTAATCCTAGGAATAGCTCTGTTCCACAAACTTGTCTTAGGATTCACATAATACAATTTTCTGCAATGTTTTTATACCAAAGATAGCAATAAAGTAAAGGCAGTAAAAAAAAAAAAAAAAACACCATTGCTTTTATTGATACATTTTGTCCAAACTGTCATAAGCTATAGGCTAGGACAGGAGCACAGCTTTTGCAGTGCAAACCGCACCTATGACGGCAAAGGTATTTCAGTAGAACAGTTACAACAGTAGCCTGACTTAACCGAAATAGAATAGTTTGCAGGGACATAAAGGGAGAAGTAAATAACACCAGTTAATGGAAAATGTATGTTCTGATCTGAGAAATCTGTCTTAGCTGAATGGTAGTTGGTCTAATAAATCCTTTACAGTTTGCAGGCCCAAAATGTTAAAAGCATGATGAGAAAGGAAAAAACCAAAACAAAAAGGGGGGAAACAGAGATTTAATGCAAATTCTCCAGCCAGCTTTCACTAGTAATTTCCTATTAATGCCAATCAGAGCCCCCTGGCCAGCTTCTATACTAGGCTAAGGGCTACTCTTCAGGACAATGCTGCTGCTTGTAAATTCTTTCTCCACCCAGTTCAGGCTAATGAGTGCTCTAAATGTAAGCTAGTCCTCCCAGAAGAAGCTCATGAGCTAATGATGTTCAAACTGAATTGCCTGGGAGATGGGCTACAGTAACATACGGGGTCTACACTATTAGCAACAAAAGTAGTTTCAGCTGAGCTCAAGAAAACCATCTCTGAACTCTGGTCAACTTTGGCAAAAAGTTTCAGCTTGGGAAACATGAAAATCCCAACAGTCCATTTCAGCAATCCTGGAATATTTGCTTTTAAAGTTGGATTGTAAGGAGACAAAACTGTTACAGAAGATATGTAGGAAGCAGAAACTACTCTAGTGGAGGTACCACCTAAGCATACCACTGGGAGTATTCTATCTAAATAACAAATTGCTAAATGTAAAAAGTTTATTAACATTTACTTAGCTTTTCACATACATTTCAGAGATGTGTGGCACATATATTAAATATCCTGCAGGATGAAGTAAAAAAGATCACTCCATATGTCAGAACGCACATAGAAAATAAATAGATTTTAAAAGCTCTATTTATCCAAGTTCAAAGGAAAAGTAAAGAAGCAAAAGTAACGCTGACTCATTTCTGCATAGAAAGCTCAGAGAAAAGCTACACATTGTTTATGTGTTCAGTTCGTAAAGTGTATTTCATATTCTTGCAAAGAAATCGAACACTTAAGATATTTATGCCTGCAGCTGGCTGGCAGGACAAGGACAGCTGTTAGGTAGCGCTGGGCACTGCTCACTTACTCCCCTTCCAACATTATGACACATTACAGAGAGCAGCTTAGAAAAAGGCATTCACAGTGTCAGTAAGTTGCAGCAAACAGCATCTCACATGTTTCAGAAAATGGTGTGCCACCACTCAAGTGCTCAACTATAGGGCTCCTTTTTGTACTGTCTGACCTTGAACAAGGCCTGAAGATGCAGTAAGCACACCCTGAAAGTCTGAAAAACCTTCAGTAAACCCATCAAATGAGGTAAAACAGCTATGGCCACACAGTAGAGAGGTTTTCACTTCTTTTAAATACATTACATGTAAAATCAAAGGGGGGGGGACACAGAGGGGACCACCTCAAAATACAGCAGTCCTTCCATTTTCAGAGACCTATAATTTTAAGTCTTGTCATTCTGCTTCAAGTACCAATTTAGTCAGCCAAGATTGCTGATCTTGTGTAACTCGCTTTCAAAGAAAATGTTAATCAGATGGCAGTGCGCTAATAAAATTTGTTTGAAATAAGTTCCAATATGATTAGTCTAAGCGTGCTAAGCCAGCATCTGAAAGCTTCTATAGCTAAATTTGAAAATACTGACTTTATAAAAGGTGTAAATTTAGTGATTTGATGTGAACAATGTGAAAGTGAGGCTTTGTACAACACGACCATGCCGCTTAGGAGAAGCGGGGCATAGCACAGCATAAACACAAAGCTGATAGTGGAAGAAAAAAACCCAAGCTGTGAGGTATGCATCACTAGCAGCATGCAGTACAGGGCTAAGTTCAGCAATGTAGGCCAGAGCAGGCTCTATTTTTAATTTTTTGAGGCACAAGGCTGCAGTGGTACCTCAATACATGACCTCTGACAAACGCTTAGATAGGCAACGCGACCAACAGTGCTGAAAAGCATAGAGATCACCTCTGTGTTGCAATTCTGGCATAGGGAACAAGAAAATTTTTGAAAAAGGTTTTTCTACAAGATAATTTTTTTTTTTTAAGAAGGTCTATTCTTTCACAACCCAGGTATTAGCAGGAATGTGTATGCAACATATTAGATCTTTAATTTGCTTCTGAAGTGCTTTTATCTTGACTTCTGTGAATGTAGGTCAGTGCCTTTACAACACGCAACCCATCATGCCCCCACTCTTGAAAACACCAATATCCCATTTCAGCAAAATTTCATTAGGTATATGGGGCAGACATTTTACAACTTTCCTGTATTTTGCTAAAATCTCACAAGTCTTATAAATCCCAGTAGACAGAGCCACACAAATACTAACTAATCTCATTTCAGAGACTCCCATATGCCAGTTTCAAGAAGGTAGAGAAAAAAAAATATGTAAATTAATAAATAAATGGCTTTTTAAGAGGCCATCCATTCTTAAGAGCCTGTATATTACGCAGCAAAAAAATTAAGGATTGGCCCATCATGAAAAGGCCCGAAGAGGTTTATCAGTGATGCACAGTTGCACAGTATGACATTATCTGAGCTAGCAATGAAAAACGACCTAGTGACTTAGCAGGAGTTTACAAAGAGGTAGAAATAAACTAAATCTGATTTTTGCAGGGGGGGCACAGTCAGACACAGCCTAGGAACTCTCCATCTAGTCTCTATTTCAAGAACAGCCTCTTGGCCAATTTCATTACAGAGTATCAGCTTTGCTTCATGCCATCATACTTGTCATAAGACATCCCCTTTGCCCTCTCCCTACAGCTCCATACTTGAAAAGCTTACTACAGAAACCATGCTTCAAACAGAGAAGCCATATTTGACCACATAAGCACACGTTGCTTTTTCACAAGTTGAACCAACAGTGGGTCTGACTGTGTGACCTACTGATGTAAAGAGTTAAGCGCAGTCTAGACTACAGTCAGTCCAGCTAGCCAGGATTTAAATAATGCATACAACAAGATGCTTACACAGCTTGCACATACAAAAAATTATATGCAAACAAGATACAGAATATCATACATAAAGGTTTCTACCAGTTTTACTTATTGTTATCATTAACTTATGTAAAAAAAATGTCTTGATGGCAAACTGATAGAGCTAGGAATCTGCAAGTCTTGGATCCGCTGCCATAATTTTCTCAGATTTTTATAAGTGAAGCACTTAGCAATAAATCATCAAAAATAGACGGTAACCTCTGTATATTACAAATACCCTCTTGCTCTTTCTCAAAAAAAAAAACAAAACCCAGAAGTAAAAATCTGTTAGGTGTTCTTCATTACCATGAGCCTGTACAAACAAAAAAATTAAGGGGAGGGGGAAGCATTCTGGTGACTGCACAATATGCATAAAGGCAATTTTGCACGTGTGGATTTTTATAGAAGGCCATTATCTTCTCAGAAATTTTAGAAGCAAAAAAATGAGAAAGAAAGAAATTCACCTTTATCATTCTCCAGAATATGTGATTTGATAAATTCCTCCTAATCAAACCTCATTCAAAATTCCCTCCTGTTTCAGACACCACTTCATGAACAGTTGTGAAATATTACAGAAATTGAGATTTTCTGACAAGGTACCAGAGACAGAGGTAAAATCTTGCTGTAAAACCCACTCCTACTGAAGCAGAATTCTTCCAACCATTCTTTGAAAAACCGCTACTGGACTGGCTATTGTACTTGAATTACAGAAGACAATTCAAAGGCGTGATCTTGAAGGCCAATATTGACAAGTATTTCTTTATGAAGTACATAAGGCTGACAAATGTAAAACAGTTCCACTCTTTTTCTGTCACCTTTTCATACTGCCAGGAACAGGGCCTGTAACAGTGAAAACCACTCATTTCTTTTAAAAGCTTAAACAGCCCACAGTTGGTTTAAAGGTTCCAAAAGTTCTTATTTTATTCAAGCAGCTTTACTCACTATAAAAAGATAAAACACTTCACGCATTTCCATGAATATGACCATGAAAGCCACTTGCACATGAAACATACTAGCTCAGACACTATTATGTCATGATTTGCCACAGTCCCCATAAGCACCACTCATAACTAGGGACACGAATCTGCACTTCAAGAGCCTGTCACAGCCACGTGTACTGAGCCTGATGGAAGGGCTCTCTCTTGAAGAATGATGAGAAACTTAAGTCTGAAGTGTCAAAAAAGTTGCCTTTCAGTACATCAGTCTGTCATCGCTTAGTGTTTGTTTGGGGTTTTTGAAATTAATAAATTAATAAGCACATTTAGCAACGCCACCAATTTGAGAAACTCTTGGAAACACTTTATGACTTGTAGGAACACTGAAGAATCAACATCCAGCATTTTCTCTTCACGACACAGATAACCAGACTATTGTTCTTTCATTGAACATAATTGTAAAATGGTAAAAATATTGTTAAAGAGTTCTCTGTTGTAAAGGGTTTTTCCCACCCCACTATCCCATCTGTAAACATTTGTATGCCATACAACTTCAAACAACCTAACAACAAAAACATAATAGCTAGTCTAACAGGAAACAGAAATTTAGAAACACAGTTACCATCTTATTACATTTAGTAATCAGTCTGTCATCTTTGACCGAAAGATTTTCAATGAAGGTTAACAGACCTGCAACAAAGGACACTTCAAAAAGCTGTTTTACCCAAAGCATCTCCAGTTGTTTTGTGCAAACATACATTTACTGTACATCAGTCACCCCAGTGAAAACTTATTTCTCAGACTCTCTCCATAAAAAGGAAACCCAAAACTGCTTGCTCTTTTTTGGAATTAAAAGACAGCTTTCCCATTTGAAAATGCAGCATTGCACTGACAATAATCCCAGATCAAAACCAGGAAAATTTAAGAATAAATAGAACAAGTTATTTTCCGTGTTCTAACAGGTCATAACTCTAGGCTTGACACATGCCACAGTTTAACGGAAAAGGGAAACAGCGCACACACATGCCTTGATCCAACAAATGAGCCAACTAACCAATAAAAATATTATTCTTATATTTTTTTTGCAAACAACTACTAAGATGCAGGAATTTATCTGCATTACGTGCACATCTTAACAGGCACACATGCATTTACTATTTCCACCTGTGCCCTTCTTCCCATCCAGAAAAAAACCCCACATCAGGAACAAGGCACAAAAGCCATGCATCTCTGACCAGAAACTTTACTGCAGACTGTGTTGGTATAGATGGAGAAATTGGTACCATCAGAGAGGGCTGCATGCTGCTATGCTGGGCAACACTGGTGCTGGAAGAATTAATCATTCATAGATCAACAATTGGTTCTTTCATCTCCCTGGCTTTCTCAGACCAGACCATTATGTATTTTTTTTCCACCTCCTGATCCTGTTACACTCCAATTTTTCAGCTGCATGTAGCAAAGACATCTGAAAAACGTTCAAATTTCCAGAACGTATCTCATTAAAAGAAATAATCTTAACCAGAGAGGGAATCTATCGGCTCCCACGGGCTTCCTAACTTTGCCAGCATCAAAAACTGAGTTAACGTAAAAGTCTAATAAAATCACGATGGAGTAAGCTATGAAAAATAGGTGCAAGTTGAACCAAAGCGCACCGAGGTCCCTCTTCCTGGCTTTCTAGCAAAGGCAATTCACCTAAACTAACGCACGATACAGCCGACCTTTTACCAAGCAAAATTTTAAACCTAAATCCTTCAGCTAATCAAAAACTAAATTACACGTATACATTAAGCCGCATCCTTCAGACTAAGCTGCATTCTGGTTAGCCAGAACAGCCGCACGTTCCGTCACCCCGAGCCCCCGAACGCGGCTGCCTGAGCACCGCTGCGGCGAGAGCGGGCGAGTAGGCGCCCACGGCTCCCTGGAGCAGCGCCGCGCCGTGACAGCAACGGGGGAAGGAAAAAAGTCACTGGAAAAGAAGGTTGTCATGGGAGACACTTCTCCCAGTTTAACTGCTGCCTGGGTTTGTCCTTTACGTGCCCACCCCCGCAGCGGCCCGGCAGGTGACATGCCCGGCAGGTGACGCCCGCCCGACGGCGCTGCCCGGCCCTGCCGGAACGCGGAGCTCCCCCGGGCCCCGTCCCAGCCCCCAGCGCTGTGCCCGGGCCAGCCGGGCCTCCACGCCGCCCTGCAGGGAGAAGCGTGCTGGCGGCGCGGGCCCGCGCCAACCCCTGCACCTCGCCAGGGGACGCGGCGGGGGCCGCCGCCCAGCCCTCCCGGCGGGGAAGGGTCCCGCACGCCGCTCCCCGGGGAAGGCGGCAGCTCTGGGGCCACGGCCCCGCCAGCCCCACGGGGACCCAGCGAGGCCGCAGCGGCGGGAGGGGCGCGGTGCCAAGGCGGCGGGGCCGGCCCCACCCGCGGGGGAGCCGCTCGGGGCAGAGCCCGGCCCTGCCGCGGGGAGGGGAGGGGAAGCGGGGGCTCCCCGGGCCGGCCGCCCGCCCTCACCGTCGATGTTCTCCCGGTCGCTGATGTGCTGCAGGTTGCAGCCCGTGTCCTCCCGGCTCAGCTCGGCCTCGGGGCGGTAGGACTCCAGCCGGGAGTGGGCATTCCTGCGCAGCTTGGGGCTGGAGGAGACGCAGCAGGAGGTGGTGTTCCCCATCTTCTCGGCCCGGCCCCGGCCCGGCCCGGGAGGAGGCGAGGGGCGGCCGGTCAGCAGGGGCGGCGGGAAGCCATGGGCAGCGGCGGAGACGAGGGGGTGCGACGGGGGAAGAGGCGGCTGCTGCGGCGCCCTGCGGCTGCGCTCGCCGGCGGGTTCCCCCGGCGGTTCATCCGCGGAGGCGGCCCCGCAGCGCGGCCCGCCGGCGTGGGCTGCGGCAGGCTAAGCCCTCCTCCGCGGGCAGGCAGCGCAGGGCCCGCCGAGGCACAGCCCCATCGCCGGCGGCGGGGCCGCCGCGCTCCTCCCCCGCCCCCGCGCGGCCGCCGCGCCCGCTCCACGCACGCACCCACGCGGCAGCGCCGCAGCCCCCGCGGCAGCGGCAGCCGCAGCAGCAGCAGCAGCAGCAGCAGCAGCCGCCCCGGGCGGCCCCCGCGAACCGGTTCCGGTTCAAGGGGGCGGTAACACCGCCCACCGGGCGGGCTGCGAGAGAGCCGGCGGTAGCCGTACCCGCTCCCGGGGGACGCCGGTGCCCGGCTCGGCGGAGCGGGCCGCCCCGGCAGGCAGCGCTGGCAGAGCCCGCCCTCGGGCCGCCCGGGGCGCGGAGGGGGCTACGGGCTGGCGGGAGCCCACCCCCCGGCTCGGAGCGGCCCCGGTCGCCCTGCGCGCACGGAGGAGCGTTTTGACCCGAGCGGAGCGCAGAGCGCGTTGTTCGCGGAGGCAGGCGCGGCGGCGGCGGGGCGCGGGGCGCTCCCCTCAGGGCGGCGCAGGCCGGGCCCGCAGGGGCCGCTGCTGCCGCCCGCCGCCGGCCGTGCCCAGCCTGGCCCTGGGCTGGGCCTGGGGAGCGCCGCCCGGCCCGCCCCGCAGCTCGGCACTGCCGGCAGCCCCGGCAGGGAGCTGGCACCGGTGCTTCTTAGATTTTTGTACGGAACGTACGAATTCTCCTTTGAGAAGTTGCTGTTAAGAACTCCGTGAGGCTGAGGGTGTCAAAGACAACTGGCCGTAGGGGAAGGGGGGTGTGCAGTGTGCCCCTGCGTGCCGCGCGCCCTGTGCGCACAGCTTTCCCAGCCACATTCTGCTTTTTTTGGTGTCGGGGTAATGCTAAAGATGGGATGCTTTCCATTAGCGGTTGGTGGTTTGTTTCATTTGTAAAATCTCTGTAATCTAAGCATATCTCGTGACTGCTGGAGGTCTGAGTCATGGTAGTTGGTTACACTGATAATTTGATAACAGAAAAACACATTTGTATGTTTCAAAAAAATGCTTCTTATAAAAAGATATAAAACACAGCCCCATGTCCAAGGAACAGTTACTTATTATTCTACCAGGCATCTCATGATGACTGATGTTTCTGTAAGATCTGCTTGAATCAGATGATTACATGAAAGACAAGTTTTCATCCTACAGTTTTTTAAGATCACAGATTGCAAAGAAAAATTAATTTTTAATTTTCAACTATCTTTGAATGTTTGTTTGATGCGTACGTACCCTAGTGAAGTACAAAGAAACAAGAAGAAGAAAAAATGTTTTTTAAAAAAAACACCTTTGAGGATGTTTTCTGTTGCTAATTTTGTGACACCCCCACAAGCGTGGATGGGCAGCGGTTCATGAGTTACGTTGTCCTTTTGTGTTTGCGTAACTCAAGATGAAGAAGAATAGATTTAGCATCTCTTGTGTATTAGTGTCTTCAGTACTTTGCATCCAAACAAAAGGAAATTAAATATTTGCTGGTGCTCTGGTTTAGAAATGTTACCTTGTAGGATGTCATACTGACTAGTGCTTTCCACCACCACGTGGGTCATTGCTTGCTGAGGGTACCTTGGGCTTCTCCCTTGGAGCACACTCTGCTCTTCAGCTGCCAGCTCAGCCTGCTTGCAGCCCGCCCTTCTGCTCAGACCAGGCCGGGGCATCAAGCATGCTCTTGCTGGCAGGGTTCAGTAATCTCAAATGGACTTAAACAGCAATCGGAAAATTTCAACCACAATTTTGTAACAATCAAAACATCTTAGTGTATATATATATATATATATTTTTAGATATACACAATGTAATAATGTGTTACTGAAATGCCTAGCTTACCGCATCTCACAGGAGGACTGCCACAGAGCTAGAGAGACCTCTATGGAAGAATTATCTGTTTGCTTGCCTGCCATGGCTCCCTGACCCTCCCTGTTAAATCCTACCTTCCTGTAGGAATCCGGGACACTTACCCATTTATGGCCTTCCTGACCTATAGTCTCCCGGCATGACTCCTCCTAGGGCATCAGTGCCATTGTCTTTTTAAGTACATGCTTGGGTAGTGTTATCTGGGAAGCCATTGTGTTGCCTTTCCTTGCTGTACCAATCCCAGTAAATTTTCTGGCCCTACAGCAAACATTTCATAACCCCTAATTATTTAGAAAGTTTTTCACAGCTCTAAAACTGTTGTAGCAAATCCTTAGTCAATTTTTTCCATTTATACTTACTCCAAAATTTTCATAAGCTTCGAAAAAAAAAACCCAGGTAATGATATAATGATGGAGATGGGTTAATTGCAAAGTCTGCTTCTTAAAGTAGGTAAGCAGAGCTTAAAAAGACATTTTCTTCATAAAAAAGGAATGAGTAAAACTTTGGTTTATATTTAAAACTAATATTCTAAAAGTAAATATTTACAGTGTTTTAAAATATAAAGTATTAAAACTTGTGATCGTCAGTTGTGAGCATGTAATCACTACGTCGCTCCCTGTTTTCTTACTTGCAGTCTTTTGTTCTAAATTTTTCTTATACCTTTATTCCTCCTCCTGTCACCCTAAGACCTTGCTGAAGTACATTACAGTGACAAGGGTGCTACAATATATATTTAAAGATAAAGTCAAAGAAAAGGAACACTACTCTAGGATAATAGTGTCCTGCTGGTATCTAAGAGCTGAGAAAAGTACGTAGGTGAAATATATGTCAGGAAAGCATATTTGGCTTCCAGTTATGATTACTTTATTTCAGCTCTGTCAAGTGTATGATGCAAGTGTTACTCTATTATCTGATAAATCTTGCTACAGTAAAGCAAGAAGAGCTCACTGTACCTGAATGGCATGCTTAGATGTCATGTATGTCTGTCTTTGATTAGAGACCATTCTGTTCTTGAGGATTAAGATTATGTATTTTAATGAGTTTGCTCTGCTGAGCAATTTTGTGCATCAGCTGAGGAACATCGTAAAGCTCCTTAAACTCAGGCCATGGCTTTCAAGATTGGTCAGCGCTGAGGTACCTCTGTTTACAAAGACCTTATTCCTGCACAAAGATATTTTTAAATCTGTAGCATCTCCACTATATGGAAGACAATTAATTTAGTAGGTTAAATATTAATGATGTGACCCATTACATTTTGTGCTTGAGATCTTCCTGGAACATTGTAGAAAAATGTGTGTGTTTCAAACCAGCAGATATAGGTCACAGTTTTGCTTAGATAAGATTTTTATCTATTTTGAGCAGATAAAAATGATAAATATTATTTTATCCAAAACTACTTTCTGCTTGCAAACCAAATGATATGGGAAGCACAGTTTAAAAAAAATATCCTTAAGGTAAATGATTGGTGGCAACAGATCTTTTGATTCTGCTTGTCTTTCAAATACAGTCTGAGAAATTTGCGTCACAAAATACCTTCCCCACACCGCCATCTAATGTTTAATAGGCATCCTACTAGCAACTTGGGCATACGTTCACTCTAAAATGTCATATTGTCAAATTTATCACGGAGCTAAATGTTGTATGGAGTTCAAGTATAAGCTTTAAATGAACGTTCCTATGTAAAACGTAATCTTACCCAAACCCCTGTTTATTGTAATAGCTAAATTTCTTTTGACTATAATATTAAATTCCAAATCGATTAAAACCACAGTGATGAACCCAACTGAGGAATGTTCATTATTATCCCTCTGATAATTCTATTTGTTATTACTTATGTTTATTGCTACAAGCCTAAACTCCAGCAGCAGTAAAAGACTTTCATAAATCAAGTCCAGAATGCATCATACTTGATTCTGATTCAACCCATACAGCAAAGACTTTTGCTGTGCCCCTCAAGAGAATGTGCTGGTGGATCATGTCTTAGATTCCCACCCAATGGATCTGAACGGGCCACTGTTGCAGATTTCCTCTTTGCCTAAGGTGTGGATTCTTCTACGATTAAGGCACTCCTCTTTCTTGGATGGAGAAATCCAGTCTCCATGGAAAAAAAAATCCTTTCAGCCTTGTCACGCGTCACCTGAAGCTCTTTCTGTGCCTACCCTAACCATGGCGCTGCTGTCAGAGACACTTGGAGGTTTCTTGTGGTGCTTAGCAGATAGCTGCAGCTACTGCTCACAGGAAAGACATGGAGATCTAACAAGAAGTATGTAACAGATGGGAGTTACTGCTTAGCGTTACCTAGCTTAAAAATACTCAAGTGGTATCAGTGAAAGTCCTTTGGTGAATACCACTCTTGTTTTTCAGAAATCAAGTAACTGCTTTGAAGCAGAAAGAAACATGTAAAGAGCAAATCAGGATTTCTTTTGAAGATCAAGGGAGAAATTTGGGGTACCTAGTTCATGTATTTAACTTTAGTACAATAATTAGGATATAAATCTCATGCTAGCCGATGAAGAAATACAATCCTAGGCAGTAATTCAGAGCACAAAGTCAAGGTCCTGCTCGGAAGTGCATGGCAGCTAGAGGAGCCTATCTATTTTCATGTACTATACAGGAGGAAATAAGTGATTGAAGAACAAAGGTGATACACTGGAGAACAGGTATTAGAATACTTCCCTAAATGTACATAGCTCAGATAAGTGTCTATTATATTCTTACAATGTTTATTATTACCATGTTATTCACTAGCTTGAAATCACTGCAGAAAAAGGCAATTTCCCCTTTACTAGGGAAAGATTGTTCATTGTTTTAGGTGAAGCACTTCAAGAACAACTATGCAATAATATTAAAAAAACATATATAACTGCTCCTCATATTTTTTTTTTATTTCTTCAGGAATAGAACCAGATAAGATCTGTACTTGGAAGCAGCCAGAAACCCACGCATTCTGCGTATGAGGTAATATAACCCATACAGCACAGATCTGCCATGAGAATTGGGAGGGGAGGAGTCATTTTAGCAAATTGTACCATGGATGCTCTTGCATTGTGGAGGAAGGCACAGGCAATTGGATTTAGCCAGCTGGGTGGAATTTGATTTGATTAGCTTTGGCACAGTTTCACATACTCTTAATTCATCAGTGAATGTAGTAACTATATTGGAAAGCTACTGGGGAAAACCAACATTGCCCCTGATGCTACTGTTGTAGGCAGAGCACAATCCCATACAGTCTCCCTTTCTGTGTTTTTCTCTCTTCATTGTCTCCCTAGTTAGTTTTTTTGTGCCACTGTGTGTCTTTCTATGTCAGGATAGGCTGCCTTTCCTTGGCCTGAGATCTTGGCACGTAAAGAGCAATAATTACCAGATAGTATGGCTTGATGACTACGAATGAGGGTGGGAGTGCCCCCTCTTGAACAATGAAACCCCTTGTAGAGAAAAGCCTAACTAAACAAAACAAAATAATGTATAAAAGCAGACAGTGTTGCCACAAAGCACTTCGCCAGCTAGAGTCTATATGGAGTATGAATAAAAGCCTACTGTGTTTTAGTCCTTTCTGCTTGTCAAAGATTCCGTTCTACAAAGAGATATCTGTTAATCTGTTCTGATTTCATACAAGTCTAGGCAAGTATAACGTATTTAGTTTCAATGAAGCTAGTCCTAATTTACAGTAAGAATGACATCTGAACCAGGCCCAGCAATTTCAGATAGCCTGTTCAGACAGAACTATTTTCTCCCAAATTAATCCTAAGAAAATAATAAAAAAAAACACTTCTGCCCAGCTCTCAATACCTAGCAATTTTGAGTATCAGTCATGGCAGCTTGCAGTTAGAAACATTTGTGTGTAGTAGGAGCTTACAAGTCCTGTAATATGAGCTAATATAGGTTAATATGCAAGGGATTCAAGTATTCCAAAACATAACTCACCAGAAAACCATGTGTCTGTACATACATTTGCTGAGGCTGAGGCATCTATATGAAGAGCAGCATCAGGGAAGTTTAATACTTTAAACTACGGCTCCCTAGAAGACCAGCCTTTTTAACTAGAATAATTCAGATATTTGTTTGAAGAACAGATTTTAAAAAAAAGTTAAACGTTTCAGAGGCAGGGAATGAAGCTAAATGTGGTGAGCCATACAGACCCATCTCAAGAACTGTTCCTGCGAAACACATTCTCAAACTGCGTAAAGTTCTCCTAAGTATTAACATCTATACTGAGTGAAAATAGACTTTCCTCAGTTAATTTTCAAATCAAGAGGTGAAATGGAAAAGTGAGGAAATTCTCAGTATGAAAATTAAATATCTTGAAGTGTCCAGATTTTCAATAGGGAAGTGTCCAGGCATGAACCTTGTTGATTTTTTAGGAAGGTACTACCATTGTAAACCTGTAGGAACTCATCTAGAATTGCAGAGGCCAAAAATCACCTTTCTCAAGACAAATTCCCTGTGTATATGACTGGAAAATACAGAAAATGGAAATAACGGATCTTAGAGGTAAAGAACCAAAAAATAATTAATGCACTTAAAAAATGAACAGCAGATACGTAATTTTGAGTGTGTACTTAAAGATTTTGTTCTGCTTCCTCAGGTTCTACATGGTATTAGGCAGTACCCTTTCCTTTGAAAAATAATATAAGACTGAAAACTATGCACCTAAATGGGCCAAAAGTTTTTTCTTTATTTTCTATTCGGGTAGTGAATTGTGTCCACTGTCAAAGGGCACTGGTATCAATGACCTTTGAGTAGAAAGGCTAGCCTACAAAAGTCATAAAAAAGTTAACCTCTTTGTACGATTTCCAAAGTCCTTGCCCTCTCAATGAAAAAGTACCCAAGACATAAGCAAGCCTACAGAATTAAAAATGAGGCTTCCGCATCAACACTTAAAAAATTTTGTCTCAAATACAGCAAAAGCTGACATAATCATTAGAATCAGTTTCCATTACTTTGGCAAAAAAAGGAAGAGAATGCTTTCTCCTTTAAGCAGGTAAAGTGAGCTTTTTTTTACTTCAGTTGCTATCAGCAAGCCTTCAGTCAGACAGATCGTAAGTGATCTGAAGGGAAAGCTTGAACTCCTGCTTATTCATTTACTATATTTCAGACTACATAATCACAGAGGTAGTAGTACTGCTTGTTTTATTTTTGGAGAATAACCACCCACTGATCTGCACACAGTCAAGGAACCCAAATTCAATTTTCTGCTCCACTGCAGGCTGTGCAAGACTTTTGAAAATCCCTTCATCCCTGTTTCTCAGATCCCTTTCAGTGAACTGGGAAAAATACAATCTCACTGTACAAAAGGGTATTTTTTAAGACTAAAATCTTTAAACCAGCAAGTTGTTACTGTGTTACGGGAAAGGGGACCAAATAAATAAAATGGCTAGGTTACTCTGTAATCATAGATACGCTATCCAGTCGTGGTACTTCCGATGTGCACACTAACGCTGCTTGGTGCAGACAGTGCCTGTACCTGTCATTAAGTGTGAAACAAATTCTTGTATGTTGTAATGCATTTTGCCACTTGTGTAGCTTATTAACTTTGCTGTCATCATCACTCAACAAGCAGATGCATCAGCTGATAGAAGAAATGCCAACGTGAGAATAGTAAGTTCATAGGTTAAAAAAGTCATCTTTCCTCTATAAATAGAGTTGGTATAAATCACCAGAGTCTGCAAAATGGGCCTGGGAAAATTAGTCACTGACTTACAAACACTTCCCGCTGTATGTCTGTGAATCCACTTCACACAGTTCCAAGTGACAAGAAGAAAAGGAGATAAAGAAGCAGGATGATATGGTAAAATTAAGAATAGAATGCTCTAGCAATCATGAAAATAAAATGAAGAAGTAATAAAAATACATTAATACTATTGTGCAATTATTCTATATAATCAAAAGGCAAAATGATCTATTTAAAGCTGCTTTTAAATAAAAATAAAAATCAGGGAATACTTTTTAAACTTTTAATACAGAAATTATTAGATATTTTCACTATCTTGTTGTCCTGTGGCAGCTCTGGAACTTTAGCAGCTGGCCAGCCAGGCGGCCTTGAGATCTGCCGTTGCAACTAGCAATACGTGGCTCAACAGGGAACCCAGCACAGCAATTTCTGTAGAAAACTGCTGACTAGTCAATTTGAGTTATACTTCACATTAAAGAGAATGTAATTAATGAAGATATTTTTATTTCAAATAAGGATCTAGCTTGCTGGTTTTCCTTCTAATTTAATGCTGCCCTTCATTGCTGGAACACTTCAGCTAACACTTTACCAAAGTGTCCTCTGCTGATAGACCTCTGTCACTCATAAAACACCCCGTGGGGAGTGCTACAGGAAATAAAATATGTGCGTTCCAACAGGTATTTTCCTAGGCCCAGTTCACTACATCGCCAGGTTTATTGTAGCATAATATTTTTGCGCTCATGAACATGACAGTTCAAAAACACTGACTAATTTGGTGATGAGTGTCCCTTTATTTTAAAGCAACTTAACTGGAAAGGATTTAGAGACACCAGATTTTCATATTCCAGGAACTTTGAACTGTCACATATTTTGACAATTAAGTTCTAATAAATAACATAAAAGCCTGTTACAACATATGACTATAAATGGCAGCTCTCCAAGATACGTCTGGCTCCAAACTGAGAAGACTGGCCACCTCAAATTAATTTTTTACAACACAAAGGTATCTTGTATAATACAGGACAGAATATCTGTCTATAAGCATATGCAGTTTTTCTTCAAACTTTATTATAAAACTTCTAAAATAGCAGCAAGATCTTGTCAATAAATAACAACCGCACAATAGAAAAAAGATTTTTTGTTTCTGCCAGCCCTGAGTTAAAAGTAATTTCTGAAACTAGGTGAATTACATGAATTTCACCATTTTGCACAAGATTACAAAGCAAAATTCTTTCTTTGGAGTGCTTAGGCAATTCAGGTCAGATGTTTGCAGTTGCCACTTAAAGCTTTAAAGGCGGCGAAATCTAGTCTTTGGACTTTATGTATTTGAGTTATACAGTCTCTAACCTCAACCTTCATTGTCTCTGTCTTTAATGAAGTCGCTAAAGATATATCTCACTGTTTAAATATGGTAGTTTATCCATAATGATAATACAGTGATTTCTCTGAGTCTGTTCACCAGTTTTATAATATTCCCAGTTGTTCAAGTAAGATATGTTAAGTATTCACAGCTGGTATGGGACTGCCTACACAGCTACAGTATGTGTCCTGGTGGTGGCTAATATTTCTCATCAAATACATGTCGCCAAAGTGTTTAGGTTCAAGATAAATCACGCTGCTGGCCACAGTGTAGCCAACAAAAAGAGAAAAAATTACACATGAAAGTAATGCAAAATACATTTTTCAACTTTCATCTAGAGCGTTGGGCCTCACAGACTCTGAGTTTGATCTATATCCTTAATCATGCACAACCTCATTGACAAGACTTAAAGAAAATAAAAAAAAGTCAAACAAACAACCCCCCCGCAAAAAAAAAATAAACAAACAAACAAAAACCAAACAAACCACCAAACCAAAACTCCCCAGAAGCAGCCACTGGAAGAAACAGAAATACAATCACTGAATTAACTGTCTCAGTGCAAGCACTCACTCCCGCAAATATCCTGCTTTTATACATGCTTAAACTTAATGTACAAATCTGCAGATGCTATCAAAGTAGTAAAATTGTCAGGGCCCCCTGTAGGATAATGCATCACTAAAAACTGAACGGTAAGGTCAGCCACAGGGAGAGGAGTCCCAGCACCTCCAGGACCAGCCTCACCTCACCAACCGCTCCTTCATCCTCACTCTACCGATCACTGCTCGGTTTTAGCAAGTCCATATTTATCAAGAATATTCCTTTTTTTTCATAGAGGATAGGTCATATTGTAAAGAGTGTATTTCCTCTGACGCTGCGTCAAATCACTCGGGCCCAATGACAGCAACACTTGCACGTACCTAAGAGGGTTATTTCAGAAGGGAGATTTGCCACCCTGAACTTTGGAGGTAAATGCCTCCTTTCCAGTGAAAGTAAACAAGAACCAACAGCCTAACTTTCATTTGCACCATTGCAAATCTCATTCTACAACAGAAATTTCCAATGCACAGAACTTCTAGATCCTACTAATGATACAGAAATTATTTCAAAATGGCAAACACAGAAAGACACGAAACGGTCCCTCTTTTATTTTCCCTGGGACAAAGCATATTAAGTAACCATAGGAAGGAAAATCATTGTGTGTTATTCCCTTCTGCACACGCATGCATGTGAGTTGGGAACTTCTGCTGCCCTGAGGATGCGGTTTCCTAACTTGTACACCGATCTCCCCAAAAAGCCAACATACGCTATCTGAAACTCACTCGGAACCAGAAGTGGTCACTGTTACGACGCTGGCTGTCTTGATCTCCTGTATGCGTGCTCATGTGTGTTCCCCACTGCCAGTATTATTATTTGTGTGGCCGAATAGGAAGCTACATCAGGAGCCTGTTCTGGTTGAAGCTAAATCAGCCAAAAAAGTTCTCAGCCAGTTTCTAACGCAGCTTACCATGCAGTTGCGCTAACCTTATTACCAGCTCAAGAGAAGCGGTGGAAATATGCAACTGGGGAAAGACAGAACTGTTTTTCTGGGTCATGGTCGCACTTGAGGGGTTTAAGTGACTGAGACAGCAGCCTAAATTTGGGAATTGGGTCTGAGAGCAAATGTATTCTCACCAATCCTCTCTATTACTACTCCTACCCTGCCACTTCCTTTTGCAGGACATTTTGATGTTTCTTCTAAGAAAGGTGCTGAAATAAAAGTAGGACAGTATTTTTAATCAAGTAAATTTGACTAGTGCCAAACAACTGTAGCTTCAGCACTTTATTTGAAATCTTCCACCGTGCTGTTCTCTTTATATTGGTTATACCATTTGCTTCTGCTTCAAGAACCTGGAACATCAGACAGCATTGTTGAGCACAGACTAAGAATCAGATATATACAATATGGATATTGAAACAAGCACTGGCTTTTTATTAATCCTGTTATCTTCATCTATTGTGCTGGAAATTGTAATTCTGAATTATCTCATTTCATAAGTGGAGCTGCTGGATCTCTGCTTCTGTAATTTTGGAAATGTGTTTTCAAGTAAAAGATGCAATGCTTTCTGCTGTGTCGAAGGAAAATTAGAACTGTCATGTTCTGTCAGAGGAGGAGTTGCATATTTTTGACAACAGAAAAAAGTTCAGCTGGAAATGAAAGTCTGTGTAACCAAGTGAAACTTAGTCTGTTTTCATGCCACTTCTCAGAAAGAAAATATTTACAGCTACTGCACCATCACCCACCCACTCCAGCTTACTACTGGTTAGACATGTGAAAATTGCAAGCTACTGGATTCTACATCCAAAGTTGCAATGTCATGCTAGTCTTGAGTTCTAGCAATGTGCTTGAGAGTTAGAGGAGGGGATGCAGTAGAGAAGATTGAGAAGGATGTTACACGGCTGCTCCCTACACAAAACCAACAAAAATATATTACCTTAGGAAACAATCAATTATAATACATTTGAGGTTATCTACCTTTTGAGGAAGGGCCTACAAATGCAAAGCTCTCTCAATTCTTACTATTGCCTTTGAGATCATACCATATTATTTTTATGAGAAGCATTGGCATGAGAGTCCTAGAGAAATAATTTTCACACACTTACAGAACAAGCATAGAAGCATAGCCTGGAAGAATTAAATCTTAGCTTCTTTGCAGTTGTCTGCAAGTTTACTGAATTCCACCTGAAAGAACAGAAAAATTACTCCTTCAGTTCTTGAAGTCTAGGTTAAGAGTGGGCAGGTTTAGTTCTGGGTATTTTTGAGATAAGGGTACTTGCATATTATCCCAAGTATCTCATTAATACTTCTACTTACAAACATACTTTTTACTATACACATTTGGGACTTCCCCTGGAAATATTTTTATCAGCAGAGGTCAAGGGTTTTCAGCTTTTGTCCAAGATTTCTAGGCCCAGATATGTCCAGATAGGACTACTGCATTGTCCATATCACCTGCCTGTCAACTCTGCATGCATTAATTTCTCACATTTCATGGATATTCACAGCATTTTCAGGTGTGTATACCAAGTATACTTGCCTCTTCTTGCCCATGAGATCTGGAAAAACCTTTCTTCTCTCTGTTAATGCATTCCAATTCTTTTGCTTTTACATAGGAGGGAAACAGGCCCTCTTTAGTATCTCTATTTTATTAATCTTAATGTCATTCACATCTTTGAAGCTTCTCTCACCCACAGTACATACAGTGCTGGGTAGCGGCTGTCTTGGTTACCATACCCTATATATACACGAAAAATTATAAAGACTAAGAAAAGTAGAGTTAAAAAGAGAGTTAAAAATACTATTTGGAAAAAAATAAAACTTTTAGAATAAATTTGTCCATCTGCAGTATGATTTTGGACCATATAAATGTAACTTAATAAAGAAACAATTCCTGCCTTCACAGTCAAATTTCTGCTGCAGAACTTGGAAGCTGCATAAGGCAGAGGCTGGCCAACAGTCCTGGGACAGAATTCCCAGCACAGGCACATTGCCATCCTTGTCTTTGCACGGGAGTCCACCACCTCCAGTATTCATCCCGTCTTTATAAAGGGCAGATCTCTCAGGAATACAATAGAATCCCACATTAGAAGTGAACTTTGCCTCATTTGTGAAATTAGCTATCAATTCTGTCATGGTTTAACCCCAGTCAGAAACTAAGCCCCACACAAATGCTCACTCACTCCCCCCACATTGGGATGGGGAGAGAATCAGAAGAGTAAAACTGAGACAACTCGTGGGCTGAGATAAAGACAGTTTAATAGGTAAAGCAAAAAGCCGTGTGCAGAAGCAAAGCAAAACAAGGAATTCATTCACTGCTTCCCATGGTTCAGCCATCTCCAGGAGAGCAGGGCTCCATCACACGTAACCATTACCTGGGAAGACAAACGTCATCACACAAATGTCTCCTCTTCCCCCTTCTTCCCCCAGCTTTACGTGCTGAGCATGATGCCATGTGGTATGGAATGTCCCTCTGGTCAGCGGGGGTCAGCTGTCCCGGCTGTGCCCCCCCCCCCAGCCCACTTGCTGGTGGGGGGTGAGAGGCAGAAAAGCCCTTGGGGCTGCGCAAGCCCTGCTCGGCAGGAACGAGAACAGCCCCGCGTTATCAGCGCTGCTCTCAGCACGGATCCAAAGCACAGCCCCGTACCAGCTACTGTGGAGAAAATAACTCTATCCCAGCCAAAACCAACAAAAAGTCAAAGGAAACCAGACTGAGTCACTCCCCTAGAAAATTAAAATGCAGTTTTTACAAATGAGGGACAGAATGCAAGCCCTCCGACTGTGGTGGTACAAAACCTAACCTGACGTAGAAAAGTGGATTCAAACACTTGGCCTGAATAAACACAAAACCCAGCTCTCTAATAAGGCCTGAAACAGAGAAGTGTTGCACAACTTGCATTACCATTTTTCATGTGATATCCATATATAAGATGTGGGACTGACGGTAGAACACTGCTTTCAGCTCAAGCTCCTGCACATAAAGATGTGCTGTCTTCACTAGCCACCAAACTCTGCAGAACTCCATGTGATTTACGGAATTTTATTTGCAAGACTGTTGTCCTCAGGCATTGTGCAGGAAGCTTAGGCAACAAACTAAGGTATCAGGATTTCAGTACTGGTGTAGCACTTACAGTATATTTGTGATCCACCCAAGAAGTTGTTGGAGATGGTAAGAATAGAAATCACAGAAGTAAACATTACAATGAGAGATGCATAAGCCACTAAGCATTATCAAGTACACACACTGGCTCATGTTCAGGCGGCCCTCACCCAGCACCCCCAGGGCCTCTTCTGCCAGGCAGCTTCCCAGCCACCTTTCCCCAAGTCTGTAGCGTTGCATGGGGTTGTTGTGACCCAGGTGCAGGACCCGGCACTGAGCTGTGTTGAACCTCACACAATTGGCCTCGGCCTATCGGTCCAGCCTGCCCAGACCCCTCTGCAGAGCCTTCCTGCCCTCAAGCAGATCAACACTCCCACCCAACTTGGCATCACCTGAGGGTGCACTCGATGCCCTCATCCAGATTGTTGATAAAGATATCAAACAGGACTGGCCCCAATACTGAGCCCTGGGGAACACCACTTGTGACCGGCCGCCCGCCAGCTGGATGGAACTCCATTCCCTACCACTCTTTGGGCTCGGCTGTCCATCCAGCTGTTAACCCAGGGCAGAGCACACCCATCCAAGCCAGGAGCAGCCAGTTTCTCAAGGAGAATGCTGTGGGAGACAGTGTCAAAGGCTTTACTAAGGTCCAGGTAGACAACATCCACAGCCTTTCCCTCAGCCAGTAGGAGGGTCATCTTGTCACAGAAGGAGATCAGGTTCATCAAGCAGCACCTGCCTTTCATAACCCCATATTGGTGGGGCCTGATCACCTGGATGTCCTGCACGTGCTGTGTGATAGCACACATGATGATCTGCTCCGTAACCTTCCCTGGCACTGAGGGCAGGCTGATGGGCCTGAAATTTCCCAGATCCTCCTTCCTGCCCTTCTTGTAGATGGGTGTTACACTGGCCAACCTCCAGCCTTCTGGGGCCTCCCCACTTTGCCAGGACTGTTGATAAATGATGGAGAGCACCTTGGCAAGCTCCTCTGCCAGCTCCCTCAGTACCCTCAGCTGGGTTCCATCTGGCCCCATAGACATGTGGCGCCTAAGCGGAGCAGCAGGTCACTGACCATCTCCCGGCCTGTGGGGACTTTATTCTGCTCCTTCTCATCCCTGTCTTCCAGCTCAGGGGGCTGACTACCCAGAGGGTAACTGGTCTTGCTATTAAAGACTGAAGCAAAGAAAACATTGAGTACCTGTCCTGGTTTCAGCTGGGACAGAGTTAATTTTCTCCTCAGTAGCTGGTGCAGCGCTGGGTGTTGGCTCTGATCTGAGAACAATGTTGACAGGACACTGATGTTTTCAGTCGTTGCTGGGTGATGCTTACACTAAGTCAAGGACTTTTCGGTTTCTCAGGCCCTGCCAGCCAAAGGGATGGAGGGACACAAGAAATTGGGAGGGGGCACAGCCAGGACAGGTGACCTGAACTAGCCAAAGGGATATTCCATACCACATGGCATCACACTGAGCATGTAAACCGGGGGAAGAAGAAGGAAGGGGGGACATTTGGCATTATGGCATTTGTCTTCCCGAGTAACCATTAGCGTGATGGAGCCCGGCTGTCCTGGGGATGGCTGAACCCCTGCCTGCCCATGGGAAGCGGTGAATAAATTCCTTGTTTTGCTTTGTTTGCATGCATGGATTTTTCTTTACCTATTAAATTGTTCTTATCTCCACCTCTGAGTTTCTCACTTTTACTTCTCCGATTCTCCCCCTCGTCCCACTGTGGGGAGCGAGCGAGTGGTTGCGTGGGGCTTAGTTGCTGCCTGGGGTTAAACCATGACAGCACCTCAGCCTTTTCCTCATCCTTTGTGGCAATATTCCCTCCTCCCCTTCCAATAAAGAATGAAGATTATCATTGCCCCCCCTTTTGTTTCTAATGTATGTGTACAGGTGTTTTTTTTTGGGGGGGGGGGGGGGGGGTGGCATGGTTGTTGGGGGTTTTTTTGTTATCACTTTGCAACAGTGGCCACCCTGAGTTCTAGCAGGGCTTTTGCCTTTCTAATCTTCCCTCTGCCTAACCTCAGACATCTTTACAGTCCTCCTGAGTTGCCTGCCCCTTCTACCAAAGGTTGTAAATGCTCTTTTTTCCTGAGTTCCAGCAAAATCTCTGTTCAGCCTTTTTTTTTTTTTTTGCTTCAATTCCCAGCATTTAAAGAATGTAGCACAGTGTGCACACAAGATATTCTGTTCCAATCTTATTTTGAAATGCCTGTTAATTGCACAGCCCTATTCTTTCATCATATATCCAAGGGGAATGCATGAATTGTTGTAACAGAGCAGGCACTGTAACCACCCACCTTCACTTCCTGCATTATGGATACCGTGGATGCAAGCTAAATGGTATTTGTGGTAACAAGCCAGTTTCTGACAAGAGTACCCTGTTCATCTCATTTTGTACTTTCCAGAGTTCATTTTTATGAAAAAACATAAACCATCACACCCACTGGTCTCTTCAGGTCAAATGAGGCCAATGGGAGATATCACAGGGAAGTTTTACATTCTTACACACACTCTGGGGTTTCATACTCCAGGGCTGTCAGATCAGAAGCCTTCACTGATATCATATGTTTGGTTTGGGGCTTCTTGTGTGTGTGGGTTTTTGTTTGTTTGTTTTGACTTATTTTTTAGTTGAAAGATGAAACATTATTCCATCACAAACCAAGTACTTTTAGCCACCCATAGCAGCTGCCTTTGTCACTAACCATTTTCCTTGATATAATAAAAGATGGGTTCCCAGTAGAGACTAACTCAGTGTTTGCACAATTTTCTGAGGGAGAAGGGGTGTATGGATCCATCTCCCTTTTGCAACTAAGCTCAATTTTGTAACACTTCATACCACTGCTACTTCCATCATTGATCTTACCGAGTATCCAGGAGTCCTACACTTACTGCACATAGATGCCAGAACCCCATTATGTGTGTAATTTATGGACTATATGAACCAAAATAACACCCATTTTTAGGGAAAACTTCCATAACAGCCTTAATTCAACGAGCTGATCTGTATTTCTTTATCCATGTGTATTGGGCACCATCAATAAAAAGACTTTGCTATCCTACCAACTAATGCAAATCAATTTAATTTCAATCAACCAGATTGTGTAAGTAAACACAACGGTGAGGTGCAGAGGACAACATACAGAAACTGCAAGAGCATAAGACAACTGCTGGATTCCAGATGGGATCGAATAGGTCATAGGCATATAGAATGGTAGAAGCAAGACCTGTAACTCAAGACTTTTTTGTGAGGTACTGGCAAGACTGTAAGCATATGCTTAAATACAGGATAACAAACAGGTTTCTGTCTGCACAGAGAAGTAATCACACAGGTCCTAAAGCTGCCAGCATCAGTGGCAAGTGGTACTGCAAATGAAGACAAAAATAACTTCAAACGTTTTCAGATCTGCACTGATCATTAATTTATTTTGTTCATCTGAATAACACAACTTTTGAAGTTGACATCTGGAATCCAAACAAACTAAATAACTATCTAGGTTAGACTAGTTATGGGTTGGGGAACTCTGTTGAAATATACAATATGTATATTGTACAAAGTTCAATTTTAAGCCTTCCTCCCTAACAAAGCAAAACAAAAAATCTTGTGAAGAGTTTTGGGGGTTTACTGTGAGACTGTTTCACTAGTAATAGTGAATTTTTATTTATAGACCATTGCTGACAATTAATTATTGAAAAAAAATCCAACTTTTTTTTTAAAAATAGCTTGACAACACTTCAGAATCTTCTTCTGGGATTGTGTATTTTCAGTTCCAAATGAAAATTTGACTTACTGCCAAGAGTTTCAGAATCACACGTTAGTTTAAGCCCTGTTTGTATTCTTCTGCAATTCCACTCTGTAAATATCCGTAAGACACTTGTAGAATATATTCAAAAGGTTAAGAACTACTCAGAAATAACCATGGGTTACGCTAAATAAGGTAAAATATGCTAGCTGATTAGGAAAAGTAAAGAAGGGAGAAATAAAATAATCATTATCTAGTATGTAATGGTCATGGGTATCTTTGTACTTTCTGTATCTATGTACTTACGAAAGCATTTATATCCACATTCACCAAGGTAGAAGAATTAATGAGAACACGATGAGATATCTGGCGAACCATACTGCAACAAGGTCAGACCTAAAGAAAGGTTTTGCTATTTAAAATGGGATATGATACAGGGTATCACATCACATGATACAGATAAATGGGATACAGTCTTGGTCCTGGTAACAGCTACAATTTTTTCCGTCCTCATAGGGCCACTTACATCAGCCTGACCAGAATGCAGAACATAGGCCTGATACCAATAGGGGTTTCAATTAGCTTCAAAGTTGCAAAACCTACCTCATGCTTTCAGATTGAACTTGCGTAGGAGGCCAACAAAGCTATTACTGCCCTTTAAAATTACATAATCCAAGCCGGGGACGCTTAAGGAGCATCTTCTGTAGCACAGAATCTGGATCACTCTCCCAGATGTGTGGAAGCCGCATTCGATTCCTCCTCTGCCCAAGAACACTCAACCTCACCTCTCCTGGGAAGAGCCGTTCACTGCCATGCTAGTTGGGCCTGCTTTCGGACAATACAATCTCCACTTCCTTACCATAGCTGCTCCTCTCGGAATGATTTCTTCGAGATAAAAGTTGATGTGTTTTCAGAAAGGTCAGGAATTTATAACTTTGGTGCCAGGTGTATCTCGACAATTTTAACCATTGAAAAGTCAGCCCTCTCTTCCCAGTTCTTCTCTGAACCGCTTGTATGCTCAGTGGAAGGAAAGGGACTTCATCAAGGACAAACAGTTGCATCCTCAGAGAGCTACGGACTGCACTGTGAAAATGCTACCTGCTGTCCCACTGAAATAATTAGACTACAAAGGAATGCTTAGATTTTAGATTACCATTGTTAGATAAGACATATTACTTCAGGTAATAAACAAATCTGGCCAGGAGTCTGAAGAAAGAAGTTTTGGACTCTCCATGTCTACTCCTATAAACATTTCTGAATTTTAATGTTAGTCACATATTGTGTGGACAGCTTGTGCACACTGAGAGATCCCATTACCATACTCAGGACCAATATCTCTTTTAGATAAAATTAGAGTTTAGACATACAACATTTTACTGTATGATCTAGTGCCTGGCTGTTAAGGCAATGCTATTTCCCACAGTAGGTTCACAAATGCCATTGTAGTTCCCTTGAGTACCATCAGCATGGGATGCTCTTTGAGGTTTCACCCCCTCTAGAGCCTCTGCGGTGATGAGGCACAAGTAAATCTGCAGTTTCGGTTCTGGATGTGAAGCACTCTGTGCTTCAGGCAGTTCTGCTGCTCTCATCATTGGACCTTCAGAGCGCTGAAGGAGAACCAGGTATGGCACTCCAGACTCGTGTCACAGCACTCCCACTGAACACAGTAGGCACTACCATTTTTTCAATCCCATTTGTTCCAGTAAACTCTATTTTGCCTGGGGTACCCCCTGGCTTTGGGTTTTTTTGTGGCTGGGGAAGAGCTGGTGTGTTGGTTTGGGTCTGGGCATTTTAGTTTTAGTTTGGTGGGGGTTTTTTGGCTTAGATAAGTAGCTTTAGAGACAACTTCAGTAAAGCACCTGTTGGTTCATGTGAAGAAGCTGCTGTCAGGTCCAGCTAGGCTTTCTGCTACGGTTATCGACTGACTGGAGCACACAAAACCTGATTTGAGCTACATGTCACATACCAAGCATCACCTGCTGTTCACAGATCAGCTACATCCCCTCTATTTTTTAACACCTTTTACCTGGCATTATATTGCTAAAGAATTCAAAGCAGATTTATCAGAAATATAATCTTTAGTCACATTCTCAATGTGTTTAGCCATTGTGTTCATGAAGAGATTTTACTCATTTGATCGATTTAACTTCCTTATAAAGTATGTATTTTAAAAACAAGCTGCTGGTTTTACACCACTTCTCTATATTACTGCAAATTTAATGTTTTATTTTAATAGGATTGGTTTTATATCAGCAGTTTCATTAAGTGTGTTTCACTTTACTGGGCATCCATCCAAGAGCCCAGATAACTAATCTCTAAAAAGTGAGCTACATACTTAACCATTGTGCTCATTCATAAGGGACACTAATTAAATCATATTTTCTGTTTGATCTATCCACAATTTCTCTTGTGCAAGTGTGTAAATCCTTATACTTCAGTCATTTTTTCTGTATATGACAATTTTTTCAAGAGTAATTCAGACAGATAAAATTGCCCTGTATCCTAAAAAAACCCTAAGTTTATGTTCACACTGTTAATCTTTTTCCTGCGTCCTAAAAACAGTCTTTATGCAGTGCATAACAAACCCAGGTAAGCAGTAGGTTTATTTTCTTAGAATTGCAGCAAAGGTGGGCATTGATACCAGATTTGTTACACAGTCTGCTCTAAACTGATTCTTCCAGACTCTTTAGACTGGCTGTACAGCTGAAACCTTTACAGGGAGCAGAGGAGCGGGTGAGGAAATGCTTTGGCCAGACTGAAAGTGTGTTACGAAACTTTAGAGCACAGCTTTGATAATTTCGAGGGTGCCCTTCCTCCTGGGAAGAACCTTTTCCTACTTTCGATTTTGAGCATATGCCTTTATTTTACCTTCGTACACTCAAAAAAGCTCTTCAACATCTCTGTAGCCATTCTCTTAGTGTGAAGTGTGTATGAAAAAGAATAACAAGTTCCATTGCCAAAGGTGGAAGCTGACAGCCTTTCCAGAGAAAAATTCAAACCTGAACATTGTTACCTAGAGGCAGCTAGCTCAAATACTACAAGAGCCATCACTTTGAGAGAAGACTAAATACTACAAGAGCCATCACGTTGAGAGAAGACTTTGAAAAACCAACTAAAAGGAGTTGATAGAGAGCGAAACCTGCAGAAATAAATATAACTTGTTCAAGTTCCCTTATCTCTGGTTTTGGGCGAACGTCCAGTAGAGAGCTGAGGTTCTGTTGTCAGTCATTTATTAAGGAGACCTGGTACCAGTGTGCCACTAGGAGATGGCTCTGACCCGAGGCCTGCAGATCCTGCAGTGCTATTTGCACAGGTTTCTGCTCTCCCCGCACGTTTTCAAGTCAGACAGTGAGACCTCTGCTGTCAGTAAAAGAAAAGAGCTCAGCTGTGTTATGAGGCAGAAAACTATTTCTGATCCCTAGGGTGCTAATGGGAGATGCAGGAGACCAAGCAGAAGCCTTTAGCCAATATTTTAGTCCTGGAAACACTTAAGAAATGCAGCATTTATTTCATTCTAGAAATAAAGAGATGGTGGGGGATGCACACACAGAAGGGCTTTGTCTGTGAAACCAGCTGATCTACTCAAACAGCAAGAGCTGATGTTAAATGTTGCTCGAGCGTAACGTTTCAACCAAGCCAGCTATGCTGAGAGCAGCCGGGACAGCCGGTCAGCTTGGTAAGCTCTGCAGTCAAACGCTACCACGAGAGCAGATACTGACCCTTCTCGGACTGCCTCAGTTGCAACACAAACTTTAAGAGCAGCTTTAAACTGTGACCAAATTAACATTACATTTATGACTGGAAACTGCATGGTATTAGTAACTGATTTAACTGTTAATTATATAAATATGTAAATTAGTATCTTAGTACCAACAACTCTGAAACCACATCTCTTTTTTCATAGAACAGGCCCATTAACTTACAATATGGAAATTTATTTGTTGTTCTAGATCTTGAGATCACATCTCATGTATTTGGCTAATTCTATTGAATGAGGAAAAAAAATTCTGTTTAAGTGCTCAGTTCATGGGACTTATGGAAAAACACTACACAGTCTTGCATAGTCTATGCATACAGACAGACACTTGCAGACTTGACTATAGAATGGAATACTAAATATCCGTGGTTGTAATGCAGAAGTAATGTATTAGAAAAGTGAAATCTATCTAGTCTGAAGAATGGCTTTTCTTCATCACTGTGCCTTTTGTCTTTTCCTGGTTTTTGTATTCCCACTTTTTATCCAATGCACCCCCTTCCATTTCCAAAACGGTATTTCCATGTCTGGATTAAAATTGTAATATTTGCTTTTCCCTTCACACCATGATGTTTCAAAAGATAGCTACATTTTTTATTGTATTTCATTTTTGTGACCTAGAATTAGTAACTACTGTGCTTTGATAGCAGCATTTGTAGTATCATTTTAAAGTATTCAGGTAACATTCTATGACTATTAGAATTTATATAGATCAAGATTAAATAACTATCATTTTCTCTTTCATTAAATGGGACTTGGTCAAAAAGACACTACAAATGGAAAATCTGTCAATACAATTATTTTTTCCTGTTAGAAGGCTATCAAATTACAAATCACTTATTACTAACTACATTAACATAGGAACAGCAGGAAAAGTTTGTGTCCTTAATAGCCGCAGAACACAGACGCAGAAGAAATTCTATACTTGTGTAACATCCTTTGGTTTCTCGGTTTGGACGTAAAGTCTAGACATTTATACTCCACAAGGTGTCACTGTAAAACAGCTGGAAAAAATCATGTCTTTTTGTTTCAGACGTAATCCGAAACGACTAGCATTTCAAATTTAACACTGAGCTACCAGACTCTACTCAAAGCTACTGCAACGCAACAGTAAAGGCAGTGTTGGTTTTTTTTCTTGTAAATAGTGTATTTCAAAGCCAGTCTATTTTTAACCCATTTGCCTAGCTGAAGTGTGCAAAAATTGTCAGCAACCGTTTAAAATCTGGGACAACATCCAGCAAGTATTTTATCAGGATACATTCCACTGCCCTTCAGTCAACTACTGTCGGCTTAGTGAAAAGGCAGAGAACAACTTCAGACCCCAAAGGGTTGGGTCTGCAAGGTATTTAAGCTTTTTAATAAAACACACGTTCTCTATAAACATATTGTCCTTTCAAATAAATATGGTGTATTCCACAGGAATTTTAAAATTCCCCCAAATACAAATAGTTATCAGTGATAAAACTAACGAAAGCTCATGGTTCACCTGTAGTTGGTGAATTAATGCTCTGGAATCTAACGAGAGAATTCCAAGTTAGTTTTCTTGTATCTAACAAAACTTACATTGTAGGTTTTTCTTTAGTAAGTCCATGCCTTCTTTGGTAATCACCTATTCTCATGAACTTGTGAGATATCTTTGACACATCTATCAACTTTAATTGAACCTGACC